>NC_064641.1:558201450-558528236 GCF_023864345.2 Schistocerca serialis cubense | reverse complement strand
ACTTTCTGTGCTGTTGACCATGTGATGGACAATTCTTGTGACACTGCATGAGCACGAGCACGAGCACTAGCACTAGCACGGGCGCATCATGCATGATTAATTATAGTAACAGCAACCTCATGAATAACTTCAACCCTGGTAGGATGATAGGAGGCCTTCCTCTTCCAGGTGCAACACCAAGATCATCTGCCTTTTCACATTTTATCATCATCTTTTTTAAACAATTTAATCCAATCAGGCCTCTCCTAAAAACTTTCAGTCAGAGAAACTCTTTCAATACTGCACTGTAACTGCTGCCATTTACATAAAACAGTTTCACTAACAGCACATTGTCTCTCTTCTCAATAGCCATTCTGTTCACTAACGTTATGGTTTGTCAAATGGTGCTGTGAATGTCATACGATCATACAAACAGTGTGAAGTGCCAGATTTGCACACGGTGGCCAACATTGGAACTAATTTTTTTCCATCGTAAATCGGTCCCATATTAATGAGTTAGCATATCTATGAAGTTTCACTGTTATATGATAATTGCAGCCCAACTGGACCTCTGTAAGCAGCTGCACTTTAATTATAACCTCCTAGTACATTGGGTGTGATTCAAAGGGCAGTGGCAGCTTGAAAGTGGTAAGTGGCAAAGAAATCTTATTTACGACTTGTCATGTAGGATCACCAGAATATGTCTTCTTCAGAAGTGCGAATCTAATATTCATATCCAGCACAACTGGCAGTTATCGTGAGGAGATGAATAGTGATGTGTGTTTAAACATTGATTCTTAGATTTATTACATGGTTTAAAGAAGAGGGTGTATGATTCTCACTGATAATGCCAGTTGTCACTCAAAAAAATGGGGAGAAAGTTCCACAACACAAAGAAAGAAGAAATTACACAGTGGCTAGGAAGGAAAACTATGTCAATTTCAGACTGCTGTATGAAACTGAAGATGGAGGAATTCAGACACTACAAGAACCTTCACAACTAATTTCTACTTAGCAGCAGAAATGGGCCATGAGGTTTTGAGACTTCCCCCTTAGGGCAGTACCAGTATCAGTATAATCCAATATAAAATATATGGGCAATAGCGAAATGAGTCATATCCAGGTATTTCACATTATGAATTAAAGATTTGTAGAGTTTACTTGAGGATGCCATTGATGATGTTACTGTGGAAGACTGGGACAATCGTGTACACTATGCAGAATTTCTGGATGAAGTTGTTTCAGAACATTTTGTGAAAGCATTGTCATTTCTTCAAATGATTCCTTGGATCCTGAATTTTCGGAAACAGTTCTGAAAAACAAGAAAATGAAACAACAAAAAATTAATTCACTATTAATTTCTTGAGAACGAAGTTTCTCATGATGACATTCTTGAATGAAACGTTGGTAGGCTTCTTGACACATCAATTCTCACTAGAACCTCATGCTTTCAATTATTACGATCATCATCTGCTGCTGGTACTACTACTGCTGCTGATGCTGTGATAGACTTAAATAGTTCTCAGACCTCTGCTAATCGGTTGGCTTATGTCGTCGTGCTGTCATAGATGGTGTCAATACCTGCACTGGTGACACTGCCACTGCTGTAGGAGCATAAACAGTTCAGCAAATTTCTCTGTTTCTTCTCTGTGTTGAGAGCTCGACTGCACGCACTGCTATAATTATATCCACTGTCCCAGTTGAAGTTGTTCTCACACATTCTTATTTCTATCACCTCTTTAATAACAGAAGCCCAGTATATAGAAGCTTGAGAAACATTTTGCTTCACCAAACAGAATTTTATGTTTGTTTGTGATACTGTGCCCAGCAACTGCTGATTTCTGAAGTTCTCAAATTTTCATGTGCCCATGATGTTCTGAACACATAGCAAAGTGTCACTGTTGCTGGAGGACAATACACACAAATACCTAAAATGGGACCCCACCCTGCCAGAAAAATGATGGAGCTGCTGAATAATTCTGGTCTACCAGATGATGTCAAGAAAAACACAAAGCTTGAGCTCTTAGACCTCCCAGGCAGCACAGATTTTCTAAATAAAAAAAAAAAAGGTGTGCCATTAAAACCTATTTTTAGTGATATTGGTTCTTTCACCTAGAGGTTAACCAAATATCTAACCAAGTTAATGACTCTGTTGGTTGGCTGCTGTGAACATTACATTAAAAACTCCCAGATGTTCATTGAGAAAATCAAATTTGGGTTGGTCCAAACGATAGTTTTAGACAGCCTTGATGTGATCTCTCTATTTTCAAAAGTCCATTTGGAAGGCACATTGAGACTTGGTACAGCACTTTCTCCTGAAACTATAAAGTTGTTCTAAAATGCTCTGATGACCACCTACTTCTTGTATGGCTGTTAATTTTATGAAATGATTGACAGAATATTTATAGGTCCTCCGTTGTCTCCAACAGTGGCCAACTTTTTCATGAAACATTCCAAGGAACATGCACTAAATTTGGCTTCATTTCCTCCTCCTTTTTATGGTTATGCTGAAGAAAAGTCTACAGTCTGGCCACATGGAGTGAAAGCTCTTGAGCACATGAACATCACAAATCCAAATAACCAGCGGACCGAGCGAGGTGGCACAGTGGTTAGACACTGGACTCGCATTCGGGAGGACGACGGTTCAATCCCGCGTCCGGCCATCCTGATTTAGGTTTTCCGTGATTTCCCTAAATCACTCCAGGCAAATGCCGGGATGGTTCCTCTGAAAGGGCACGGCCGACTTCCTTCCCCATCCTTCCCTAATCCGATGAGACCGATGACCACGCTGTCTGGTCTCCTTCCCCAAACCAACCAACCAACCAAATAACCAGCTTATTGTCAAGATGAGAGAGAAGGAAAGTTGCAATTTTTTAGATGTGTTGGTGCAACAGAAGTCAGATGGGCAACTGTTACACTCTGTGTACCAGAGGCCGATGCACACTCATTTCTTTCTCAGTGCCCATAGGTTGCACCATCCTGTACAGTTGAGAATCATTTTACATATAGTAATATACAGAGCTAAAAACTATTTCTGATGAGGAGCATTTGGATTCCAAAATTAATTGCCTGAAGAACATTTTCCGGAAGAATGGCTACAGAGCAATGATATAAACTTGCTACTCTCCAAGAAAAGGAAATGTGAAAATACTGAACAATGAGCTACCAGTTGTGCTCATTCCTTTCTGTGGTGCTACGTCTACGAAATAGACAGGAAAATGAGGAATGACCTCTTTTCTGATCACATAAGAGGATACCAGAAATGCTGTACCCAGCAAAGAACAGTCTTGACCTCAGGGTCCCTGGGATTTATATTTCCTGTTGGTGTGGAAGCACCTACAATGATCAGTCCCTCAGTACCAATTCTGATTGCTGTTCAGAACGTCAACAGCACATTAAAAATCAAGAACTTAAGGAATCAGCAGTTGCTGAGCACAGCCTTGCAAGTAAAAACAAAATTCTTTTCGATGAAATAAATTTTTCATCCGGACTTATACATACTGAATTCTCTTTTGACACCATAAACTGTTTAAATTAGAATGTGCAAGACCACGTGGTGCGTGGAAGTGAGCTCTCGTGTGTGTGTGTGTGTGTGTGTGTGTGTGTGTGTGTGTGTGTGTGGAGGGGGGGGGGGGGGAGGGAAATTGGCAAAATTGTTTACGTTCCAATGGCAGTGGTGACACCACCAGTGCTGATGTTGGCACCATCTATTGTAGCATTATGATTTAAACCAATAAATCAGATGCCATCCATGGGCTGTGCAAGTTTACCACAGCAGCAGCCATGGTAGTCAGTTGCTCTGACGAAGATGATGATGGTAATTGTTGGAAGCTTGAGGTTTTACTCAGAATTCATGCAGCAAAAAGTCCAAGAATTTTTTATTATATTTCTTGTTGCTTTTCCTCCTCCTCTTCAAAGTTATCAGCAATGTTCCTTATTTCTGCTCCCATTCCTGTCTTCATCTTTACTCTCTCCTCACAGCAGTTTATCAAAATGTGGCATAACAACTGCTGGACACGTGATACTTGCATTGATGTTTGTCAATTTTATTTGTGGGGAGCAAGAACACATATCGTCTTCTTGGTACTGAAGTTAAAATTAATATGCTTGAATGTTCATGTAATAAAAACTAAAGTAGTATTGAAGATAGGATGAAGGGCAGCATCTGTCATAAATGTTTAATCTATTTAAAGTTGTATTAAAGTGATACAAATTTACAACCAAAGCTGCTGTTCATCCTATCTTGAATATTATTAAAATGATTGTGGAGCACACAGTTACAGATGGATACAAATCTGAATAAAATAGTTTTATAAATTAACACATTAAAAATAGAACATATAATTCCTCCACGAATACATTAAATATGGAAAGGCTCAAGAATGAAGCTATGTTATTATTTCACTACAATATACATACAAATGGGAATGTTGTGTTGTCTAGTCCTGGGACCTTGTTTCCATTAGTTCCATTGGAACTACTGATAGCCTTGGGAGAACCAGCCCTGACGAAACTCTACCACCTGGTGAGCAAGATGTATGAGACAGGTAAAATACCCTCAGACTTCAAGAAGAATATATAATTCCAATCCTAAAGAAAGCAGGTGTTGACAGGTGTGAAAATTACCAAACTATCAGTTTAATAACTCACAGCTGCAAAATACTGACACGAATTCTTTACAGACGAATGGAAAAACTGGTAGAAGTCGACCTTGGGGAAAAGCAGTTCAAATTCCATAGAAATGTTGGAATACGTGAGGCAATACAGACCCTACGACTTATCTTAGAAGATAGATTCAGCAAAGGCAAACCTACGTTTCTAGCATTTGTATACTTTGAGAATGCTTTTGACAATGCTCACTGGAATATTCTCTTTCAAATTCTGAAGGTGGCCGGAATAAAATACAGGGACCGAAAGGCTATTTACAATTTGTACAGAAACCAGATGGCAGTTATAAGAGTCGAGGGGCACGAAAGGGAAGCAGTGGTTGGGAAGGGAGTGAGGCAGGGTTGTAGCCTATCCCCAATGTTATTCAATCTGTATATTGAGCAAGCAGTAAAGGAAAAAAGAGAAATTCGGAGTACGAATTAAAACCCATGGTGAAGACATAAAAACTTTAGAGGTTTACCAATGACATTGTAATTCTGTCGGAGACAGCAAAGGACTTGCAAGAGCAGTTGAACAGAATAGACAGTGTCTTGAAAGGAGGATATAAGCTGAAGAGTAACAAAAACAAAACAAGGATAATGGAATGTAGTCGAATTAAATCAGGTGATGCTGAGGGAATTAGATTAGAAAATGAGATACTTAAAGTAGTAAATGAGTTTTGCTATTTGGGGAGCAAAATAACTGATGATGGTCAAGGTAGAGAGGATATAAAATGTAGACCTGCAATGGCATGAAAAGCATTTCTGAAGAAGAGAAATTTGTTAACATTGAGAATAGATTTAAGTGTCAGGAAGAGTTTTCTAAAAGTATTTGTATGGAGTGTAGCCGTGTATGGATCTGAAACATGGAGGAGGAGGAGGAGAGTACTGTTTAATGTCCCGTCGCAACGAGGTCATTAGAGACGGAGCACAAGCTCGGATTAGAGAAGGATGGGGAAGGAAATCGGCCGCGCCCTTTCTAAGGAACCATCCCAGCATTTGCCTGAAGCGATTTTGGGATATCACGGAACACCTAAATCAGGATGGCCGGACGCGGGATTGAACTGTCGTCCTCCCGAATGCGAGTCCAGTGTGCGTGAAACATGGATGATAAATAGTTTATACAAGAAGACAATAGAAGCTTTCGAAATGTGGTGCTACAGAAGAATGCCGAAGGTTAGATAGGTAGATCACATAGCTAATAAAGAGGTACTGAATAGTATTGGAGAGAAGAGGAATTTGTGGCACAACTTGACTAGAAGAAGGGATCGGTTGGTAGGTCATGTTCTGAGGAATCAAGGGTTCACCAATTTAGTATTGGAGGGCAGCATCCAGCATGGAGGGTAAAAATCATAGAGGGAGACAAAAATATGAATATACTACACAGGTTCAGAAGGATGTAGGATGCAGTAGTTACTTGGAGATGATGAAGCTTGCAGAGGATAGAGTAGCATGGAGAGCTGGATCAAACCAGTCTCTGGACTGAAAGACCACCACAACAACACACATACAAATCTTTTCCTTGACATATGACTCTGTAACCATAATAAATTGTTTGAAAGAATTAACTTTTTCTTCTGGCTGGAACTCATTACTGTGATATTCTATTGGCAGATATAAGTAAACATGTCATTTCCAAGTGAGTGTCATGTAAAGTATTGTGAATGGCTGTTTCGTACATGTGTGGTTTTGTGGGCTATACTGTTTGATGTGCCAGATTCAGCTCGATATGTGCAGGCTCAATGGCTTATGATTTCTGACAATTGAGATGTACCACAAGATCACAACTGGGAGAATCATGCAGAAAATCTTCTACACTTGCCCCTCCAGCCACCAGTTTCTGTTTCACAGTATAACAAAACATTAAACTTGTTGAGCATTACAGCAGAGGTAGCAGAATGAAAATTTAAATTTAGTGCTGTAGTATCAATACTTTACTCAACTTGCAAACTTTAGAGGTGCTATGTCCAGTGAGTGGTGATTTATCCACTTAATAGCAGAGAAAAGGAGATGTTTCCATGCGATGAAATATATCTAGTAGAAACAAAGATGAGGTGACTTACCGAACAAAAGTGCTGGCAGGTCGATAGACACACAAACATACACACAAAATTGAAGCTTTCGCAACAAACTGTTGCCTCATCAGGAAAGAGGGAAGGAGAGGGGAAGACGAAAGGAAGTGGGTTTTAAGGGAGAGGGTAAGGAGTCATTCCAATCCCGGGAGCGGAAAGACTTACCTTAGGGGGAAAAAAGGACAGGTATACACTCGCACACACGCACATATCCATCCACACATACAGACACAAGCAGACATATATGACTCCTTACCCTCTCCCTTAAAACCCACTTCCTTTTGTCTTCCCCTCTCCTTCCCTCTTTCCTGATGAGGCAACAGTTTGTTGCGAAAGCTTGAATTTTGTGTGTATGTTTGTGTTTGTTTGTGTGTCTATCGACCTGCCAGCGCTTTTGTTCGGTAAGTCACCTCATCTTTGTTTTTATATATAATTTTTCCCACGTGGAATGTTTCCTTCCATTATATTGATATCAATATATCTAGTAGTTGTTAGATGTCCATTTTGCTTCAATAAGAGCTGTAACATGTATTCCACATGTTAGCAATTGGGTTATGGAGCCAGCCTGATGCATGACCACCATCCACTGTCACAACTTGTCGACACAGGTTGGAGCTGGGTCCAACACATGCACGGGTCACTTAATAGTATCCTAAATGTGATAAACAGGATTGATATAAGGTGACTTGCAATGCCACTCCAGTCCCTTGAGATCTGGGGTCTTCCTCAGATCATTTTGTTACAATCTGCGAGCACTGCTGCATTGTCTTGCTATATGTGAAATATCACCTGTGCACAAATGTACACATGCACAAATCAGCAATGTCTGACAAATCATTCACGAAAGCATCTCCAACATTAGAACACCTCCATTACGTTACCTGCCTGAATGGCGTCTTGTTGGCATGCAGAATGTGTCAGTTCTTGTGGTTTTACGTTATTTTAATGAACTTCTGGCATGCACCACCATGCATGACTACTTATTTCACACATCCACAGAAGATTTTTTTGCAGGAAACAAAGTAAACAGTCTTTATAGGTTGTGATGTGCTTAATACGAATACCACAATTAAAATTCATCAGGAAGCAGCCATTGGTTGCGAAAGCTTGAATTTTGTGTGTATGTTTGTTTGTGTGTCTATCAACACGCCAGCGCTTTCGTTTGGTAAGTTACATCATCTTTGTTTACATACACACACACACACACACACTCACTAACTGAACTTACCTCGTTTATTCAAGCTGTTTCTTTGCCTTCCCATTGTGGGTGGTGCCTGGAGCATTTCTCTATAACATCCAGCAGAAATAAGCCAACACAGCAGTAGTCCACTGTCCTTAGTATTGCAGTTCCGTGAAAAGTGTCCACGTGGAACCGCCTACTGTGATCATCACTGAATGTACCACAGTTTTTTTTTTGTGTGTGGTTTTAGGGCGCACAACTTCAATGGTCATTAGCGCCCAGACTACGTTAGGAATGCACCACGAGGCACAAGTTTAAAACAGCAACTAAAAGGGAAAACACGATAAAAGACAGACTGACAGGCATAGGATTAAAAAAAAAAACAGCATAATCAAATGTCCTTAGAGAGGTTTGTCAAGTTGATAAAACGAAGAACGCGAGCAGCTGCTCGTGGGTCATCCGCTAAAATGGCATCTAGAGTACATGGCAGGCCAAGATCAAGACGCAGTGTGTTAAAATCCGGACTGGACGTTAAAATGTGGCGGACCGTCAGCAATTGCCCACATGGGCAGAACGGCGCCGGCGCAGCCGTCAGCAGATAGCGATGGCTGAACCGGCAGTGTCCAATTCGTAACCAGGCCAAAACGACCTCCTCCCACCGAGAAGGGCGGGAGGAGGATGTCCAAGCTGCGGGAAGAGGTTTCAAGGCCCGAAGCTTGTTGTCCGTAAGTGCAGCCCAATCGGCATGCCACAGCGATAAAATGCGCCGACAAATGACCCTGCTACAATCTGACGAAGGGACACAACAAGAAGCTGTACGAGGCTGGAGGACCGCAGCCTTGGCCGCGGCATCTGCAGCTTCGTTCCCAAGGATACCGACATGACCAGGAACCCACATAAAGCTAACCGGAGAACCTAAGTCCACCAGCTGCTGAAGAGAGCGTTGGATCCTGTGCACGAAAGGGTGAACCGGATACGGATCACTGAGGCTCTGGATGGCGCTCAGGGAATCGGAGCAGATGACATAAGCAGAATGTCGGCGGTGGCAGATGTAAAGAACAGCCTGGTAGAGGGCCAAGAGCTCAGCTGTGAAGACCGAACAATGGCCATGGACCCGGTATTTGAAACTTTGTGCCCCGACAATAAAAGAACACCCGACCCCGTCATTGGTCTTAGAGCCATCTGTATAAATGAGGGCCATATTAATGAACTTCGAACAAAGTTCGACAAAACGGGAGTGGTAGACCGAACCGGGGGTAACCTCCTTTGGGAGCGAGCTGAGGTCAAGGTGAACGCGAACCTGAGCCTAGGTGGCGTGTGGCTCTCGCCCACTCGAAAGGTTGCAGGGAGTGAAAAATTAAGGTGTTGAAGGAGGCGAAGAAAGCGAACTCCAGGGGGTAGCAGGGCAGAGACATACAACCCGTATTGACGGTTGAGAGAGTCGTCAAAAAAGGAACGATAAGACGGGTGGTCGGGCATTGACAGTAGCCGACAGGCATACCGACAAAGCAGTATATCGCGCCGGTAGGTGAGTGGCAATTCACCAGCGTCAGCATGAAGACTCTCGACGGGACTAGTATAAAACTCTCCGATCGCAAGTCGTAAACCCCGATGTTGTATGGAGTTGAGGCGGCGTAAGATGGATGGCCGTGCAGAGGAGTATACGAAGCTCCCATAATCCAGCTTGGAGCGGACGATCGACCGATATAGACGAAGTAGGATGGTTCAATCCGCTCCCCACGACATACCACTGAGAACACGGAAGACATTTAGAGAACGGGTACAACGGGCAGCCAAATATGACACATGTGGAGACCAGCTAAGTTTCCTGTCAAATGTAAGACCTAAAAATTTTGTTGTCTACACGAATGGGAGAGCAACGGGACCGAGTCGTAAGGACGGTGGGAGAAACTCTTTGTAGCGCCAGAAGTTAATGCAGACCGTCTTCTCGGCAGAAAAACGGAAGCCATTGGCGACACTCCAGGAGTAAAGACGGTCAAGAGAACGCTGAAGACAGTGCTACAGGAAACATGTACGCTGCGCGCTGCAATAGATGGTAAAATCGTCCACGAAAAGGGAGCCTGATACATCATCTGGGAGGCAATCCATTATTGGATTGATCGCTATGGCGAAGAGAGTGACGCTCAAAACTGAGCCCTGTGGCACCCCATTCTCCCGGCGAAAGGTGTCTGACAGGACAGAACCCACACGTACCCTGAACTGTCGATCCATTAAAAAGGAACGAATAAAAAGAGAGAGGCGACTGCGAAGGCCCCATGTATGCACGGTGCGGAGAATGCCCGCCCTCCAACAGGTGTCGTAAGTCTTCTCCAAATCAAAGAACACAGCTGAGGTCGGGCGCTTCCGCAAGAAGTTATTCATAATGAAGGTCGACAAGGTAACCAGATGGTCAACAGCAGAGCGGCGTCTACGAAATCCACATTGTACATTGGTAAGTAGGCGTCGAGATTCGAGCACCGAAACCAAACGAGAGTTAACCATTCGCTCCATCACTTTACAGATACAGCTGGTAACCAAGATGGGTCGATAACTGGAAGGCAAGCGCTTGTCCTTCCCCGGCTTAGGAATCGGGACAACAATAGACTCGCGCCAGCATGCGGGAACATGTCCCTCAATCCAGATGCGATTGTAAGTACGAAGAAGGAAACCTTTACCTGCAGGAGAAAGGTTCTTCAGCATCTGAATATGAATAGAATCAGGCCCTGGAGCGGAGGACCGTGACCGGGCAAGTGCGTTTTCGAGTTCCCGCATGTTGAATGGGGCATTATAACTTTCACAATTCGAGGAGCGGAAGTTAGGTGGCCTAGCCTCCTCTGCCTGTTTTCGGGGGAGGAAGGCAGGGTGGTAATGAGCGGAGCTCGAAACCTCTGCGAAAAAGCGGCCGACGGCATTGGAGACATCCTCAGGGGCCACAAGGACGTCATTCACGACCGTCAAGCCAGAAACTGGTGAGTGGACCTTAGTGCCAGATAGCCGGCGCAGGCTACCCCAGACAACAGAAGGAGGAGTAAAACTGTTGAAAGTGCTTGTGAAAGCAGCCCAGATGGCTTTCTTGCTTTCTTTAATAATACGACGACACTGTGCACGTAATCGTTTATAATTGATACAATTCGCCACTGTAGGGTGGCATTTAAAGTTGCGTAAAGCACGTCAACGAGCACATAAAGAGTCTCTACATGCTGCGGTCCACCAGGGGACCGGTACGCGACGTGGAGAAGAAGTAGGGTGAGGGGTGGAATATTCAGCAGCAGTGAGAATGACTTCCGTGAGGTGAGTGACCTGACGATCGCAGCTTGTGAAGGTTTGATCCTGAAAGGTCGCCCTGGAAGAGAAGAGCCCCCAGTCTGCTTTGGAGATGTTCCAACTAGATGAGCACGGAGAGGGGATATGCTGCAGGAGATGGATAACACACGGGAAGTGGGCGCTCGAATATGTATCAGAAAGTGCATGCCACTCAAACCGGCGTGCAAGTTGGGTAGTACATATAGAGAGGTCTAAATGGGAATAGGTGTGAGATGTGTCCGAAAGAAAAGTAGGGGCGCCAGTATTGAGGCAGACAAGATTGAGCTGGTTGAAAAGGTCTGCTAACAGGGAGCCCCTCGGGCAGGATGCTGGAGAGCCCCAAAGGGGATGGTGGGCATTGAAGTCTCCAGTTAACAAAAATGGTGCAGGTAGCTGAGCAATAATTTGCATCATGTCTGCCCTGGTAACGGCAGACAACGATGGAGTGTAAACAGTACAAATGGAAAATGTAAAAGTGGGGAGAGTAATTCGGATGGCAACTGCCTGCAGGCCGGTGTGCAATGTGATGGGATCGTAGTAAATATCATCCCGGACCAGCAACATAACCCCTCCATGAGCCGGAATACCTACCACAGGGGGTAGGTCAAAACGCACAGAGGTGTAGTGTGCCAAGGCAATTTGATCGCATGGGCGTAGCTTCGTTTCCTGGAGGGCTACGACGAGCGGACGGTGCAAGCGGCGCAGCAACTTCAAGTCCTCTCGGTTGGAGCGAATGCTGCGAATATTCCAGTGAATAAGAGCCATCGTAAGAAGAAAAGGAAGATGAAAGAAGGGGTCACCTCGAAGGCCGCTGAGGGCCTGGCTTCGAGCGAGCACTGCCGCCGCTATCAGTAGGCGGACAGTCATTGTCCATTGGTTCTATAGGTTCATCGGCCATCTTGGTAAGATGGCCGGGAGGGGGAGCTTCCTCCGCTGGTGAACGGCCAGATGTTCGGCTACCAGTGGTGCGAAACGGATGACGGCCTGGGGCGGCAACCGCTGCGTGGTGCAGGAGAAGAAATGCGCTGTAGCGGAGAAGGAGAACTGTGCTTCCTATGAGCCTTCTTGGAAGGTCGTTTCGTGGAAGTACTGGTCGATGGCTGGGAGGTCGAGGTACGTAGGAAGTCTGCGCGGGACGGTTCCTTCTTGAAGGCCCGTGCATCTGACTTCTGGGTCTTCGTCTTAGCAGAAGCTGATGAAGGGGCTTGTGTATGTGGGGTGATGGGAGGAAGAGGAGACTTCGACCGCGCGATCTTAGCACTGGCCGAACGGACGACCATGGTGCTGAAGGTCAGATCGCATGTCTGGGTTGCCACTCCCTGGTAGTTTGAGGAGTGGCAAGGACAGTACTGTATTTCCCCGCTGGGAGCAGCGTGGGCTTCCTACTAGCAAATAGCTTGCGAGCAGCCGAGGTGGACACTTTCTCTTTGACCCGAATTTCTTGGATACAGCGTTCTTCCTTATAGATGGGACAGTCGCGGGAGGACGCTGCATGGTCACCCTGACAGTTCACACAACGAGGAGACGGAGGTGGACAGTCACCCTCATGGGCATCCCTGCCACAAGTGACACATTTAGCCGCATTGGAACAAGACTGGCGAGTGTGATTAAAACGCTGACACTGGTAGCAGCGCGTAGGTGTCGGGACATAGGGGCGAACAAAAATAACCTCGTAGCCCACTTTGATATGCGATGACAGCTGAACACTATCAAAGGTCAAGAAAAGTGTCCGGCTCGGTACAAGGTCATTGTTGACCTTTTCCATGACCCTATGGACAGCCGTCACGCCCTGCTCAGCGAGGAAAGACTGAATCTCCTCGTCAGTCAATCCGTCGAGAGATCTAGTATAGACCACACCACGAGACGAATTCAAAGTTCGGTGAGCCTCCACCTGGACAGGGAACGTGTACAGGAGTGTGGCTCGAAGCAGTTTCTGTGCCTGAAAGGCGCTCTCAGTTTCTAGTAACAAGGTACCATTACGCAACCTTGTACAAGACTTAACAGTACCGGCTATGGCATCTACGCCCTTCTGAATAACGAAAGGGTTGACAGAGGAAAAATCCTTTCCATCCTCAGATCGAGAAACGACGAGGAACTGTGGGGCAGGCGGTAGTACTTTTGTCACTGCTGGCAGGTCATGTTCCCATTTGTGGGCTGAAGTTGAGACAAAAGAAGAGAAATCCATTGCGGAGGAATCCCCCATGATTGCCAGCGTCTCCGATGGCGCGCTCCTTCCTTAAGGGGACCCTCTCAGAGGGCACTCTCGCCTTAGGTGAATGTTTACACCTCAGGTCACACCTCCCGAGAAACAGATGGAGGGACCAATCGGCATGGTCAGAAGGTATCAGCTCAGGCAATCACCCCTCCCTGGGCCTGACCTTTACCAGGGGGTACGTGCGTGCCTTACTTGTCTACCCAGGGCGGGGAATTACGCGTTACCCTGTCACCGGCTATGCGTGCGAACGCGTGGGTCGGCCTTCAGGCGCGCACAGGGAGGAAGGAAGAAGAGGAAAAGGAAGAGAGAGAGAGGACAGACTGTCTCAAACGCCGAGGCAGAGACCAGAGAAGGCAAGGAGAAGAAGGCAAGGAGAAGAAGGCAAGGGAAAGAGTAAGGAAGACAGTGAGATGGAGAAGAACAAAGAAAGGAACCAACCAAAGGAAGGAAGAAACGAGAAGTGAAAAAGCAAAAAGACCACAAATATAGGTCGTGGAACCGTCCGTCTCCAGACGCAGGCGCTAACTACCCCCTTGAGGGGGATGGACTCCTTTTAGTTGCCTCTTACGACAGGCAGGAATACCTCTGGCCTATTCTAACCCCCGGACCCACAGGGGGGATGCACCACAGTGCTCGGGGAACACTTTGACGTGGGAGAGGCAGTTTCCATTGTCACACCCACTTCACAAGAGCACATGGTCTGTATGCCACCCCTCAGCTTCATGGTGCTTGCACAGTAAACTGTGACCCAGACACTGTGCAGTGAAGGTGGAAGCACTTAAAGTGCAATGGGGGGGATCATTTTTGTTTGGATTCACTAGAGTTTCTTTGGCAATATTTTTTTACCCAGGCACCGCAGCTGTTCCTGGACACAAATAGCATTTCATCTCATGAGTGACTGTTACACTCACACAGGTAGCAGCAATATTTAGTGTAAATCCACTTGCAAACCTAACAGCACTGCCAAGTCTTTGAAATCTCCACATACACCATTCATGCTCATTTTAATTAACAAAATTTACTACAGATTTGAAATTGGTATAATTTTCTTTACCTAAGGCAGCACATGTGACAGCAATGGATGGTCTTTATTACTATGCCTCCAGGCTTCTTTTTGAGCCATCTATCAAGATTCCCCTCTCACCTAGTTTGTACGTAATGTTCAGGTCTTCCAGCAAACCGTCAATGACACTGCACAACGTAATGTCACCTTCAGTACTGAAATGACACTAAAGTTTTTTCTGCCATTCTAGGAAAAAACACACACACACACACACACACACACACACACACACACACAAAGAGAGAGAGAGAGAGAGAGAGAGAGAGAGAGATACTGTATATACTGTGTCAGTGAGGAGTTCTCATTGCTGTAGTCGTGAGACCAAGAGTTTGACTTTACACTTAGGAAGGTCTACATCCTTATCAGATCACTGATGTAACAAAAGTTATCAGGCAAGTTATTGCAGGTGTGGGGCATTTTTGTAAATGTGTACTCCATGTACAATAACACAATTCTTGAATTTCAACACTTCACCTTACATACATTCACTGCCAGCTGCCACAAAACTCATTCCAGTAACAAGTGAATTAATGCAGCACAAGAGCACATAACCGTGGCCATTGACAATTACAACTGCACCTGGTTTCCACAGTCGGCAATGCTCCCATGATTGGATGGTGTGCACATGAGTCATAGTGTAAAGCAGTGTTTCCAAATTGTACTGTAAGTTATAATGATACAGCCTTCCCCAAAATTCATATGAAATGTCCGATACCAACCTTTTTTTTTTTTTTTTTAAATATGCATCCGGATACTTATCAGACAATTCAGTGCTTGCTAATGCCTTGTATGTCTGTCTTCATATATATCATTCTGTCCTATTAGATAAAAAACTTGATATTCATTGCGAAGGCATGTGGAATGCTCTGGAAGGACGTGCGTTGTTGTAATTATCAGTGGATTGTTGTCATTGATAAAATTATGTACATATACTAAATTAAGTAACTAATCAAGAAATTGAAGTAATAAGTCCTTAGCAATAAATAACTCGAGACTGCAGAGATGTTAACTTGTAAAATCAATGCTCTTGAGAAACCGCTTGGAAGTTATTACCAAGTGATGTATTTTCATTTGTTATTTATTTTTATGTCTTCCTCCATAATTAAAATTCTTTGTAATTATATTTCTAATTACCTCTCCAATTGTTTACACCTCTCAGTTTTCCAGTTTCCAGAATTTGAGGCCTTATTTGTGCATTTTATGTATGTAATCGGATAAAGCACGAGCTCTGTACTACCATTGAATATTAGTAACCAAATCCAAACTTTACGTAACTAAAATAATACGAGAGACATTATTGTAATTAAAGTTCAGAATGATTTTCTTATGGAAAACTAAAGATATTATTACAAAATATTGTCATTGAATATTGTATTTTATACCTTATTCAGCTGTAACATCAGTTTCTTTATGTTTTGTAAATCAAAATTGTAAAATTAATAATCTTTATTTCGGAAGTTATTGTTAAAATTCTATATAAAGCGATGCTGCAGTGAGTCAGTTTTGAAGTTACTTTTGGACGTCAAAGACATCAGTGAAGTCTGTCGGTGTTTTGTTTACATGACGAGTGCACAGTTCGGATGTCGATTATTGTGAATAAATTTTGTGAAGCATTAAAATTTCGCATTCATTCATCAATAGACCAGGCAGAAGAAACAAGTTAAGTAACATTCAACATGAATTGTTACAAAGTGTCCACCTCACTCATTCATGGCAGAGGAATCCTTGTCACAACACCTTTGCATATAGCTCTTGTAATGCCCCACACGTATGACTTTGAACATTAAACGCCAAAGAGACAATTGCAATGTTCATATTAGTGCTCAGCACATCTAAACCTATCAAGTGCAGCTAATTTTGTTTCTGTAAAAAAAATAAAAAGTGAAAATTTGTGGACTAATGATCACCCACCAGGTGGCCTTTCTCCAATTTTCAAGTCCTTTATGTTATGTTTCTGTGCCTACACTAATCTCAGTGCCTTGTGGTTAGCTGAGGTAATGGTGCAGCACAGTGTCTCACCAAACTAGTGGATGATTTTGGTGCTGGCCAGTGGTAGTTGGCAAGAAATTTTGTTCATTACGGCTTCTGTTCTGTATTACTATCTGTATATGTTGACAGCAATTCAGCCATCAACACATCGTTTCATCCATCACCCACCTGCGAAAGTGAGGCACTCTCTGTACATCCTTGACTCAGTGGCATGTCAAAAGCCCAGCGCCTGCATTTCTAATATAGAATGTTCTTTGTGTCTGACACACACAATCTAACTGCACTGATACTATTCCTCCTGCCCATTGAGCACCTGACTGCCATATCAACAACCAGTACAAGGCATGACAACATCACAGTCACACGACAAACAGAATTATTCAATTCACTGTATCAACATGAGAACACTTTACAACACAGCAGCTACATCTGATAAAAAAGATGAGTGTCTACTGCTCTGTGTTCAGGTACTATTGAAATATGATGTTGCTCCTTTGAATAACAATTTCCGGTCTACTCCCAGAAATATTATGCACCAGGAGACCTTATTTAACACATTAAACATTCATTTTTCTTACTTTCACATGTTAATTGTTTAATGTCCTCTTTCAAAACTTCATGTGAAAGAAAGGCCATATGGACAAAAAGTGGCATTGCACCTATGTCTAAAACACATTCCACAAATTTTTAAATTGGCACAAACAAAACAGAAAGGGTAATTATAAAAAGGTAACACATTTATCATACAGCAAATTTCTCTACCTACCAATCTCTTAAAATATGCAGAGTACAACATCAAAGTAGCAACAAATACAATGAACATTATGTTTAAAGCTTCTGATGCACATTATATTTGTGTGCAAAGGTAACATTACATGTACTTAGAAGTGTAAAACATTATATGAAAAATTAACAGAAAATAAACATGTGGTACACAATATAAAGTAGCAAACTTCTAGGTAGTAAACAATACAAAAAGTACAATACAAAACACCTTCATATTACGCCTGTTCCAATCTTAACACAAAATGGCTATTGTCAACTCACTATTACAAAATGTTATATAATACTGTACTGAAAACAATGTCAACATATTTGTACTTTAGCATTTTACTATCCAGATTTCTTCAGCTTGCTGGCTGTCGCAGTTCGTTGTACTGAGGGATTGTTTGAACCACACTCACACCATGGAGTCAGTAGCTTATCACAGTGGAGCTTCACATTCAGAACTGTAACTGGAGCATCATCGATACTCATCTGTCTTACTTCTGCAAGTTTATATGAAACAGTATTCATGCCAGTCTCCAAATCACGGTGCCGTGTCACCTGAATCTGATTGAAGCATTTGGTCATATCACGTTTCCGTCTTACACGATCATGCATGTGCCTGCTCATGAAGAAAAAAAATCAGTACATGAACTTTCAATTTAATCTAGTATTCTGAAGCCGCAGAAATAGAACAAAATTGAAAAAGAACAGCTTTTTAAACCTGTAAAATACTGCTACAAACATATCAAACAACCAATGTTATACTTACAACAAGTTCACAGCAAAATTGTCACCAATTCAAATCTTTGTAACATATGAGACTCCATTGTCAAAAATAGGAAAATGCAATACAAGAATATATAATAGATAGTTAAATTACTGTCTGTACTTCTTGTAGCAACAAATAGAGAACAAGACAAGTCCCACTGCTGATTTTATGTTCATTTTGGCCTCCACATAGATAAGTAATGGGCATGCTTCTCACATCAAGTTTCACTTAAGTGTGCAGTACTTTTAGAATTGGATTGATTTGGTCATTTGGGGGGGGGGGGGATGGGGGGGGGGGGGAGGGAGAAGATTAGTGTTTAACATCCCATCAACAATGAAGTCATTAGAGATTAAGTACAAGCTCCAGGATGGCAGGACATGGGTTTCAACCTAGTTCATAGAGGAAGGACACAGATGATGAATCCTGATGAACCTAATTGCAACCAAGAAGCAATAAAACTGAGAGATAGAAGAAAGTAGAAGTGAGAGAGGGGGGTGAGAAGGAGTAAGGTGGGTGAATTGCTCCACCAAGAAAGTAGCTGGAGGACCCCAGGACATGTTATGTAGTGGGAGATGCATTCTCTGCACCTGACCAGTGTTGCCTCACCCTCCATTATCACAAGAACACTAGCAATGTGAACAAGTTGATAAAATCTGAGGACAGTGAATGACAGTGACATGAAATTGAAACAATAACAAATGTAAAAGAACAAGAAGAGTAAAATGGTTGGAAGGGCAGTAGAGATGGACTCCCTGGATCAGAACAGGTGACAGGGCACCACTCCAGTCCCTCAAGCAGTTGACCATACCAAAGTAGCCTACCTCACAAAAAGAAGTAGAAACCACCTACATGAGTAACACACATTAAACCAGATCAGCTGCTTTGGTGTCGTCCATTAGCACCAAAAGCAGCATGTCAGCAAGTTTAAGATTTTGTCATAAATTTGGGCAATCCAGTACGATGTAGGACACCGACAATGGGGTGGATCCTTATGTCATAGGATATGGCCATGGGACAGCCAAGAACAGCCAACACAAAGCAGAAAGAGAATGGTGGATTCCCTGCAAGAAGCATGAAAGAAAGACTGCTACATGATTGGAGTCCCCTTTGTTGCCCACCGTTTGTTCCGAGAAATCAGAGTACATTATTCTGTGCTTCAAGCTCCCAACTGATGGCACTAAGATGATCGAAGAGCTTGTTCCACTATCTCCAAAGTCGGCATCCTTGTCGCCTACTGGTCAGCATGTTCATTCTCCGGGATCCCCATGTGACCAGGGGTCCAGAACTAGTCAACAGCCTGAAAACTACTCAAGGAATCACAGCTGATTATGAAAATCTCGCCCGTGCATGAACAAATGTGAATGAGGGCTTATTTGATGGCCATCAATTCAGCAGTGAATACAATACATCCATTTGGCAGGGAGAACAGTTCACTGCACCTTGCATGTGTGTAGGCAAAACTGGTTCATCAGTCACCACCAAGCCTTTAGTGCATACCACTTCTGAACCTGGAAATGCATCAAGGACAGCTAGGAATAGGTGGCAGAAGACCATAGGTCAACAAAGTCTAAGTCCAAAGGATAGGTCGGGACAGATCTGAGGGTGGGGTGCACACCATGGAGGCATACATGATCAGTGTCTGACAAGAGGCAACAATGAGGAAAGCTGGAGTTCACAGTGGACACAATATGCGTGCTGCAATTGTGACTCCACTCCTGGCCTCTGTTTTGGGAGGTAGAACACTCTACTAGGAAAAAGAACATGGTAGTTCGGATACTCAGGAGAGCAGCAAATGTGTATCCAATAATTGAGCAGTCACTGTTATTGTCTGGTTCGTAGTGGAGGGCCCAGCCTCCACAAGTAGGCTGGTCACAGGGGTATTCCAAAAGCCACTTGTTGCGAGTCGGACCTCACAATGGCGTATCGGTTCCAGCATCTGCAATGCCAAAGGCGATGCCGAGCCACATGCCACACTTCCATAATCATGATGTGACAGTAACAGAGCTTTATAAAGCCACAGAAATAGAGAGAGATCTGCACCCCAGCTAGTGACCAGCACCTCTTCTTAAGCTGGTGAAGATGAGGAATTTACAACAAGGCACCGAAGACCAGTCCCGAAAAACAACAAGATTCCACCATAAAACTAGCAGATTAAAACTGCGTGCCAGACCGAGACTTGAACTTGGGACCTTTGCCTTTCGCGGGCAAGTGCTCTACTAATTTCATTCAACATTCCACCATGTTCAGCAACTCATCTTGGAGGCAGAGTTCTAGTTGTGGATGGACAGAACAGCAGCGACAGAAGCCTGTGACGTATGTCTTGGTGGCCAAAAGCTGAAACCATGAGTGAGTGCTCAGGACGATGCCTTTCATATGGCAAGCTGCAGTTGGCATTCAGCAACACCTACAGTTGACGAGCAATAGTACAAGCAAAAATTGTCAGCATACAAGGAGGGTGACACTGTAGAACCCACAGCTGTAACTAGACCATTGATAGCCACAAGGAAAAGCGACACACTCAATATAATACCCTGCGGGACCCTGTTCACTTGTATACGGAGAGTACCGTGGGAAGCACCAACTTGAACCAAAAGAAATAAGGTGACATAAGGACAATAATTGTGGGTCCCTGGAGATTCCACTCATGTACCATACTGAAGATATGATGACGCTATGTGGCATCACAAGCCCTTTGCAAACTAAAGTCAGCAATAAGGTGTTGTTGGTGGGCAGAAGCTGTCTGGATACCAAGCTCCAGGCAGACCAAACTGTCAGCAATAGGACAGCCTAGGTGAAAACAGTTCTGTGGCAGATTCAAAAGGCCCACACATACCCAAAGTACCAACACAGCCACTAGCTCACCATGCATTCAATCAACATGCTGAGAACATTAGGGAGACTAACTGGGCAATAGCTGTGACTCTCAAGGTGGTGTCTACCAGGTTTCAGTACCTAGACAATCAGCTTCCTCGTTACTAAGCTGGGAACTTAAACTTGTTCCAGATACGGTTTTAAATGGCTAGGACACAATGTTGGCAATCCATCAATAGGTGTTTGAGCATTTGGCTATGGATAAGGTGTGGCTCTGGAACTGTGTCAGAGCAAAGGGCTGGTGCACTGAGGAAATCCCACTCACTGAACACAGCATTATATGGTTCCAGGTGGCATGTAGTGAGAGGTAAGTGAATACACTCCATCTGCTGTTTGAGAACATAAAATGCAGGCTGATAATTCTCAGGTGCACAAGGTTGGACATAATGCAGAGCAAAATGATTGGTAACAACAAATGGGTCACTGTAGCAACATCTGTCAAGGAAACACTAGGAACACCTTTGGGGACTGGTATCAATACAGGCATCAAATCTTTGACCAAACCTGAGGAATGGTATGCAGTGTAATGATAGTATCATACCATTCCCAACATTCATGTTTCAGTCATTTTATTAGATGGTGGTCCCAGGCATGGAGCCGTTTAAAGGTAATGAGGTGCTCCTTCAAAGGAAGTCAGTTATGACTTGTAGAGCTTGTCTATAATCTCTAATGGCCACAGCAATTTCGGAGGAACGCCAAGGTAACACCTTCTGTTGCGGGGGGGTCCCGAGGAATAGGAGATCGCTGAGTCAGCTGCTGATAGAATGACTGCAGTTGTGCTCTGGACAGCTGCTTCGATATCTCCATGTGACAGGGTGCTAATGGCAAGGCAAAGATACCCCATCAGCATTGTTGAGGGCCCATCTGGGTGGATGTCCATATGAGTGATGCTTAAGGAGGGACAGGATGATCAGGAAGTGATCCCTATAACACAAGTCATCACGGGGAAAGACTAATGACCAAACAAGAGCCATATGCCACCAGGAAGTGTGGGGGGCACCAGTATTCAAGAAACAAAACTCCAGTTTTGCAAGCAAGTTTTTGATAACTTTCACAAAAGCTTAGGGCATTGAAGTCACCCAAAATTATGAAGGGTGTGGAGAGTTGAGAAATCAGTGGAGACAACATGTTCTGAGACACTTCACCATTGGGAGGGGGAGACACATCACAGACGGTAAAATCCAGAGACGATCTCACACGAGCAACCACAGCCTCTGCATGGTATGTTTGCTATAGACAGAGGTCAGAACATATGTGCAAACTCTGCCTGATAGTCTTTCACAGTTAGCACGATTCTTAAAGTAGCCCCAATACCACAGGGGATAAGGGTCCACATTGCTGGGATCCAAGTTTCCTGGAGGCACTACAAAAAGCAGAGGAAACATGTAGGAGACATCAAAGCTCAGCCAGGTGGTGGAAAAAACTTCTACAGTTCCATTGGAGAACCAGCTATCGGTATCCAGTGGGCACTTGATGAGACCAAGCAAGCAGGTTGTGCCCTGTGTCATCTACTGCCACCGGATGCAAGGATATGGCATCAATATACATTGGTCCTGAATCAGGTTGTGTGGGGGGATTCGATGCCACTGGGACCACCAGGATTTCCGCCTCGGATACAGAGACAGAACATGCAGCATCTGGTAGCATGGAGGCCACCACAGTCTCCTTCTAGGACTACATCTTGTCTTGTCCTCCTCCTCCTCCTCTGCAGATGATTTTGATGTCTGTGAGGGCCTGTCTGCCTAAGTTTCAGGGCAAAGAAGGAACATAAAGTCCTATGAGCAGCCCCTTCAGCCACTGGCTGGCATCTCATTGCAGATCAGCAGAAATGTGGGAGGCAGTGTCCCGAGGGACTTGCTCCTGTTGAGAGATGCTGGAGGAGGGCGATGCTTTTCCAGCTGGGTGTTGGGCACCAATTTCCTTGACGAGTGGAGAGGCAATGTTCCCAAAGTGGGTGTTAGGGAGAGCAGTAGGAAGAGGGTGCCCAACCACTGCCATGGGAACGGCTCTGAAAAGCCTGACACAGACGGTACACAGGGTAAGGGTATTGTTGCTAGAGAGGATTACATCATGGTACATCTACATCTACACCTACATTTATACTCCGCAAGCCACCCAACGGTGTGTGGCGGAGGGCACTTTACGTGCCACTGTCATTACCTCCCTTTCCTGTTCCAGTCGCGTATGGTTCGCGGGAAGAACGACTGTCTGAAACCCTCCGTGTGCGCTCTAATCTCTCTAATTTTACATTCGTGATCTCCTCGGGAGGTATAAGTAGGGGGAAGCAATATATTCGATACCTCATCTAGAAACGCACCCTCTCGAAACCTGGCGAGCAAGCTACACCGCGATGCAGAGCACCTCTCTTGCAGAGTCTGCCACTTGAGTTTATTAAACATCTCCGTAGCGCTATCACGGTTACCAAATAACCGTGTGACGAAACGCGACGCTCTTCTTTGGATCTTCTCTATCTCCTCCGTCAAACCGATCTGGTACAGATCCCACACTGATGAGCAATACTCAAGTATAGGTCGAACGAGTGTTTTGTAAGCCACCTCCTTTGTTGATGGACTACATTTTCTAAGCACTCTCCCAATGAATCTCAACCTGGTACCCGCCTTACCAACAATTAATTTTATATGATCATTCCACTTCAAATCGTTCCGCACGCATACTCCCAGATATTTTACAGAAGTAACTGCTACCAGTGTAGCCGTAGCATACGTCGTAATCACAAGTGCAGCATGCATACAATCATATTTCTTCTTGGCCTCTCGATACGTCAGTCAGTCAGTCAAGAGTCTTGTACTCTTGGATTTTCTTTTCTCATTAGAAGACAGTGCAGTTCAGTGAATATGGGGAATGACGCCTTCTGCAGCTGACACAGATGGGTAGACGGACACAAGGAACATTTGTGCACAACTTGCGTACACAATCCCTTCAGAGAGGGCTAGCATTACCACACTAAGACATGTGCCAAAATCTCATGCATCTGAAACACTGTAGGGCAGGGGAACATATGGTTTCACATCACATTGATATGCCATCACCTGCACCTTTTCAGGCAATGAGTCACCTTCCACGGCCAAGATGAAGGCCCCAGTAGCACCCCAATTGTCCTTTGGTCCCTGTTGGACACAGCAGACAAAATTCCTGCCCCATCACTTCAAATTGACATGTAACTTGTCATTGGTTTGTAACAGAGGATTGTGGTGGAAAATGATACCCTTTACCATAATGAGACTGTTATGGGGAGGGGGTTTACAGTTACAGAAGTGTCACCCATACTGTTACATGCCGGCAGCACTTGTGACCAGGCAGGGAATGCTGTTGTTAATCAGAACTGAACCACTCTTGATTTTCAAGACTGCTGCTACTACTACCCCAAACCTACCCACAATGTTTTTAACAAGGAATAACAGCTTTGTGGCCAAAAAGGAATCCACTTCCATCCTAGAGCAAACTAGGTATTAGGAAACTATGGGCTACTTCTCCCCTTGTCTCTTAGTTCTACATCCCTCCCACTGCATTATCAGGGAAGGAAGCCTTTTTGGGGCATATTTCTCTGAATTGTAAGAACCTTTCCCTTCAGAAGCGACTGTTGGGGCCGTTGGCCAACAGCGGAATAAAGCTTAATCCGTTTCATATGGGAGTCATCTGCGATGGTGCCACCCACTCTGAATGGGAGGCATCCACACAGTCTCAACAAAGGCTACTTGGCTAGTAATTCACTGCCTGGAGTTCCTGTGTCCCAGCCTTGGTGAGCACATACTTCTTAGCAAACGTGATGAGTTTCCAGCTCAGGCACCATTATGCAGGGGGCTACCACCATGCAGGTACTTGACGTTCGGCCCCACACACACACCCACAATGGAATGGCTATCGTGTTGGGTTTTGGGCATGTAACTGTTGCGAAACAGGAATGATGCAAAGATACAAATGCACAAAGATGGAATATACACTCCATTCGGTGACCTTCCCTGCATGATCCACATTTTTGTGAAATTTGGAAGAGGTATGGTAGGTCATACCTAAAAATGCAGACCATGTAGTGTAGGATGAAAAGGTGTGTAAAGTGCTGGAAGAGAGGAAAAAAAAGAAGTAATGTCCAAAATCAAAAACCAGTCGTGTGGTCAGCACCAAGAAGAACAGCCCATGGAAGGGCAGAGGGAGAGAATAGCAGTAGAAGGACAGGCTTGCAGACCAGAATGGAAAATAGCAATGTATGGGCTGGGATCCAGAGTTGCCCAAGCACCCACTCTCTTTGGGAGTTGAGAGCCCCCATGTGGGGATGCAGTACTTTTATTCAACATTAATCTGCTCGTCTTTAGCTCTGGGAAGACATTTTACATTATGATAAGAACACCATATTCTAAATGTGAACATGAAATACCAAGAAAGCCCATTCTCAACACTACTAAATCTATTGTTCCAAATGGCACTTTTTCTAAAAAGACAAGAAATCAACTTTATTATAAAGAAATAAATGTTAAAATATGGAGAACACTGCTGTGTAAAGATGAACTCACAGAAGAACAAACCTGCTGAGGGGAGTAATGACATCAATGAAGGTATGTAACCAAGCACAAAGGAAAATGTTCGCAGCAATTCTTATCTTGACTGCTAATTGCCAATGGAGGAATGAACATGAGATTGAGCTTGACATACCTGAGCAAATAATGTCATTTATTTGTTTAGCAACAGTCATAACTTCATTTACCACTGGATGAAGGCCTCTCCAGACATCTGCACTTATTGCAATTTATGATTTTAAGCACCATGTCCTGCTTGTTTCCTCTTATGACAAATTCAGAATAAAAGTGCTCTGATCCATCAGATTTCATTCTGACAATATGCCCAGCAAACATCAGTCCCAAACTAGATACTACAGCTTCCTCAACTACTATGCTCTCTAATCTATGCCTCACTTCTCATTATTCTCCCATCACCCCTCCACTGCCCATGAAGAAATAAGATTTGGACTATAATTACTGACTTGCTATTTTAGGCAGATTGGGAAATTACTTTTGAATACCTACAAATTTCGATATCTCTAGTTCTGTGAACCAAACTAAACTTTAATCCAATAGGTAAGTGTCTGACTACAATCCAAAAGTCGTAAGTTCAATCCTAAGTTAGTCCCAGAATATTATCACCTCTGGCAGTGATATGAAAATGTGAAAATTGCCGATCTACATTAAACTCTTTGATCTCCCATAACTGGCTCCGTAAGTTAGTACAATGGTCAGCGGACAGCATGGGTATGCCACTGCTGCAACAGAAATTCTTGTGGGAAAGGAGACTTCCTCCACCCAAGTACTGCTCACTTTTCAATTTAGAGACTATATTGCCCCAGCATTTCCTGTCCAGTTCTCTTATATAAGTAGGCAAAATTACTTCACTGACCTCATGTTTGCATATTAAAGTTATTTTAAGGTAATTGAGTACTTCTTTATAATTATTCAGTGAGATTCTATGTAAAATATGTTTCTATAAACAATTACCGACAGCTGCGTAATTTGTAATATGTAGCACTGGTGCGAAAAGAATTGGATTTGTAAACGTGGTGTCTTGCTGCTGTCTATCATCGGCAGCATATTATAAAGCCATGTAACAGTGAAGTCACTAGGTGGTGAATTGATGAATGACCAGAAACTTACTACATTTCTTTCACCATAAATTGTATCACTGATAGCCAGCATAAATCTCTTCTATCTATCAACTGCTAGCACTTAGAGAGTAGACTACAATGAGTGGAGCCACTTACCACACATCAACATCATATCTTCCAAGGTGGAAGTAAAAGGTGTGATGGAATAGGACTGATCATGTTCAGATCTAGAACAGTAATCTGTTGTAATGCATTGCTTGACTTGTGCTGAAAAATCTGAAGTTCTATAACACCTACGTGACCTTCTGTTGTAGAGCAGACAATTTAAGCCTCTGGGCCTCTTCAGATGTTGGGGAAGCTGAGGCTGGGGTGACACATTTGATACTGCCAATCTACAAAAAGTATTCCACCCACTGACAATGGCAACAATACATATTGACTGCTGCAGCTGTTGAACTTCTTCACATAATAGCTCATTTAACAACTGCAAGTAATTAATCACTTAATAAACTGAAAATAACATGATCATATATACATGACCTCAGTGAAGTTATTTTCTCTATTCATGTGAGAGAACGGGGCAGGAAATGCTGTGGGGGTAAAGTTGCTATGTAAACTTAAAACTGAACAGTGTTCATGAAGAGGGAAGTTGCCTTTCCCAGAAGAATGCCAGAGCTGCCATACAGACTAAGAATCAAATTCCTTCTAACATTGTAAACAGTGTGCAGAGATTTACATAGATTCTGTCCACATGATTTCTGTGTGTTGATATAATTATCTGTATTGTATGTAGTGTTAACAGACTTTGTGGAAAATAACACCCTCAGGCTCACCTGCACATTATGGAGCCAGTGATTCATAAGTGAGTTGCAGAAGGGTTGGTATAACTTTGTGGGGCACCTTGTAGTTGCTTTTTGTGAGGAGTGTGGTAGAGAAAAATGGGGAATTACCTGCACACTCTTCATTTTGCAGACCTATGAAGGAAGTAAGTGCAGGACCACAATCTGGCAATGTACTTACCCTCACACTTCTAGCCTCCATCTCCATCTTACCATGCTGTTACACCCCAAGAACACAATTTATCCCTTAAGACGGTTCTAATACATTTATATCTAGTATAATCATTTAATATTTGTTCTTAACCCACATTATTTAACAATATACATTAAAAAATATTTTTAATAATTTGCAATTTCTCCATCCCCTGCAATGTGGAAACTATTACTCCTAGAGATAAATGAATAGGATCTTTTTTGGTAGGAAATCTAATGCAGTTTTAACTGTAATCATATTGGCTACATTTGGAAACTATGACTGTGTAGAATAAATAATTAATGCAGTTTAATTTTGTGCAGGGAGACATTTTCCTTAGAAGCTGCTCTTTTTGAGATATTCAAGAAAAAAAACATAAAAAAATTACCCTTAAACACCCCACTTCCCCCACACTTGCACTCCACAAGACAGGGTATTCAATTCTTTGTAGCTATCTTATTGGTCACCTTCATTTCTTGGTTAAAAACTTCAGGATTTAAAAGACATTTATAAGCTATGTGGATAAATGCCTTGAATAAAACTTCTTTTTGTGAGTCTGGATGTGTAGGGTTCATGGATATTGTGGTATCTAGCTTTTATAAACAAGTAACGAAGTTTTATTGGTAATGTCCAGATAATTAATACTTCAATTTCTTTCATTTTCTACTGCAAAAATTATGTGGTGTGGGTTGTTAAATTTGACATGTAATGACTTAAGTATGTATGTGGAGCCCTTAAAAAGTAAAAAAAATCACCTAGTTACCTTGAGCTCGAGATTATTTCAGCGTAAGTCTTTTTTATTGCTTAATTGTTTATTTTCTATGGAATTGATGAGGACTTCTGCAAAGAGACCACTTAAATGACTCTCCATCGTTAGGCTTACTGTTTCTTTATGAGATTTATTTACTGCTTTGATTTTGAGCCAAAGGCAATCAATATAATCTGAAAAGTGTGGACATGTGAAAGCAAAACTGTTTACTAAATATTAGCAATATGATCTAAGCACATGAAAACATGGAAGTGATTAAAAAAAAAATTAGTGTTGTGCTACGACATCACACCACAAGATTATAAACAATGTGACCTTACAATACCAGGTGCTGCTTCATCCTGAGCTGTCATTTCACTGACAGCATTTATAGACACTGCTGCAAAATATGACTATAATGTCATTACATCAAATTTGTAGCACTACAATCCACATCAAGCAGGAAGTTAGCTCCATGTTTTGAGGAAGAGTGAGAGAGAAATTTGAAGGGCTTGAGGTCTGCATGAGTGTGGCCGCAGGCAAGTGACAAAGTCCATGTTGCCAAATTGTGTTGCTGTGGACAACAATTAGGTTCATTTGGCTATGGTACATTGTGTTATACATTCAAATCTATGAGGGAATAACAGTTATTGTAACCAATTTAAATCAATTACCTTCATGGGAGAAATCTTACTCCATTTCATGACAACCCCGCATCAGCTGCTTCATAGCTAGCGTCTACACCATGTCAGAAGGCGAGAACAGTTTTGTGAAGACATAAAGAACAGTTTTCCTCAAAAAGGCTATTGTCTAGTGACATGGTCAAAAACAGTTACAATATTTGTCATTTTAAACAATGGAAAATCTGGAATGGAATAATGACAATATTATGAAAAGAATAGTTGCTGCTCACCATATGGCAGACATGCTGAGTCCCAGATACGAACAACAAAAAAGATTGTCATACAAGTAAGCTTTTGACAAGAAAGGTCACGTTGGGCAGCACGCTCAGCAACTGGGTGGTCCAGTTGTTTCGGGGATACAGTTTGTAAGTGACCAATCATGCAGACAGACAGCTTGTAGGCTGTCATGCCCACGTACAATGCAGCACAGTGGTTGCATCTTGACTTGTCGGTCATGTAATGTAATATTCAACACAGAAAAGTAAGGTTAGCTTATTCCACCAAAATATTAGAGAATTGAGTAATAAGGTAGAAGAGCTTCTTGCCTACTTGCAAAATTTAGAGGAAAAGATAGACATTCTGTGCCTCTCTGGGGTTAGATAAATTATATACAAAATATTACAGTCTAGCAGCTTACTCATGCAGAACTAATATGGGAAAAGGAGTTGTTGCATATTTTAAGACAGAACACAAGCTCAAAAGCATTGACACAAGTAGATTTTGTAGTGATCAGCACACAGAAGTGTGTGCTTGTGAATTAATGCTGAAAAACAGTCCACTTTTAATTGTAACAGTATACCACATCCCCACCGGGAAATTTTGAATTATTTATGAGGAACCTTGTTTCCTTACTGTGCTGTCTGTCAGACATCGGCAAGCAGTTAACAGTCTGTGGTATCAATGTACATTTTCTAAAGGATTCTGATAGGAAAAATGATGTAGAAACCTTATTTGGATTCTACAATTTTCTCTCAGTAGTTAACTTTCCAACAAGGGTGGATAAAGACAATAGGTCCCAAACTGATAATGTTTCCTTTGATGAGGCACAAAGCAAGAAAATAACTGTTTACCCAATAACAAATACTCTCTGATCATGATGCACAGTTAGTCATGATAAATAACAGAGCCTTACAGTGTGGATACACCTTTGTGGAAGTCAGTCAGAATCATTAATGACTACAGGGCAAATGTTTTTAAGAGCAGTTTACAAGAAACAGCCTGGGATGAAATTTATAAAGAACCAAATGCCAATATAAAATTTAACCTAGTCCATGATAAATTCATACCAGCATTTGAAAATAGCTTTCCGCATAAGCTAATCAGAAGGGACATTAAACAATCATGTAAGAAACCATGGATCACTAAGGGGATAAAGTATCTTGTGAAAGGAAAAGGGAAATATATCTTTTGGCAAGAGGGGTGGGTTAGGTTGTTTTGGGGGAGGAGACCAGACAGCGAGGTCATCAGTCTCATCGGCGTAGGGAAGGATGGGGAAGGAAATCAGCCATGCCTTTCAAAGGAACCATCCCGACGTTTGCCTGGACCGATTTAGGGAAATCACGGAAAACCTAAATCAGGATGGCCGAACGCAGGATCGAACCGTCGTCCTCCCGAATGCGAGTCCAGTGTGATAGCCACTGCACCATCTCGCTCAGTTTTTGGCAAGAACAAGTAGAGACCCTGCAGTAGTTCACACTACAAAAACTACTCAAAATTACTAAGAAATGTTATTAAAAAATCAAGAAAAATGCACATAATGTCAGAAATCAGTACGTCTGACAACAGAATTAAGGCAATATGGAATATAGTGAAGCAAGAGACAGGACAACCAACCACAGAAGAGGATAACATTACTATTGAATTGAATGGAAGGGTAATAAATGACAGGTCACAGGTATCAAATGTATTTAATAACCATTTCTTAAACATAGTAGAAAGGATAGGGACCAACAGTTCCAGAGGAAGATCGCAGCAATATGTTGAAGAAGTAACTGTCATACCATTACATCATATTAACATACCACCAACTTCTACTTCTGAAATTAAGAGGGTCATACATTCTCTCAAGAATAAAAGCTCTTCTGCTTTTGATGGTGTTTCCAATAGAGTACTAAAGGTTTGTTCCCATATAAGAAGTCTGGTATAGTCCAAAATACGTAATGCATCATTAACTCAAGGCATTTTTCCAGAGAGACTAAATTATGCCATTGTTAAACCCCCCCTTCAAGAAAGGTGATAAGAGAGACGTCAATAACTACAGATCTATTGCTGACTTCATCTTCCAGAATTTTTGAGAAGGTGATGTATTCTAGAATAGTATCTCACCTTGGCAACAATAATATCCTCAGCAAATCACAGCTTGGCTTTTAGAAGAGTTGCTCCACTGAGAATGCTATTTACATGTTCACACATCAGATATTACAAGCATTAAATAATAAAATAGCACCAGTAGGTATTTTCTGTGACCTATCCAAGGCATTTGATTGTGAATCATACTATACCACAAAATAAATTGAAGTTTTATGGGATTGATGGTATAGCCAACCAATGCATCATGTCATATCTAACCAAAAAAAATGCAGAAATTTGTACTTAGTAGTAATTCAACCAACAGAATCCAGGGACATACCGAGCGAGGTGGCACAGTGGTTAGCACACTGGACTCGCATTCGGGAGGACGACGGTTCAATCCCGTCTCCGGCCATCCTGATTCAGGTTTTCCGTGATTTCCCTAAATCGTTTCAGGCAAATGCCGGGATGGTTCCTTTGAAAGGGCACGGCCGATTTCCTTCCCAATCCTTCCCTAAGGAAGCTTGCGATCCGTCTCTAATGACCTCGTTGTCGACGGGATGTTAAACACTAACCACCACCACCAGGGACATAATTCTGATTGGGGAGAAATCTTGTATGGGGTTCTCCTAGGCTCAATCTTAGGTCCACTACTGTTTCTCATATATTTAAATGATAGCCTTAATGACCAGGAGCAGCGGTGCTTACATAGAGTTGTCAGTGTTAACAGACAAGCAACAATACATGAAATAACCACAGAAATCAATATTGGGCCACAACAAAAATATCCATTAAGACAGTGTGGTGAAATTTGGTGTCAATCGACTAGAGTAGCAGATGACTGATGTGAATGCCTTGGAGGACATTGCCTGCAGTGCCTCTCCTGGTCTCATGACCTTATCGGTTGGACCCTAGGTCAGACGAGTCCCAGTTTTAGTTGATAAGAGCTGATGGTAGGGATTGACTGTAGCGCAGACACCACAATGAATGTCAACAAGGCACTGTGCAAGTTGATGGTAGTTCCTTAACGGTGTGGGCTGTGTTTACGTGGGATGGACTGGGGGTCCATGGTTATGTTCAGCTACTTGGAGATCATTTTCAGCCATTCATGGACTTCATGTTCCCAAACAATGACGGAATTTTTATGGAAGTCAATGTGCCATGTCACCCAACCACAATTTTTTTCATTTTGTTTGAAGAACATTCTGTACATTTTGAGCGAATGATTTGGCCACCCAGATTGCCTGACAAGAATCTCATCGAATATTTATGAGACATAATTGAGAAGTCCGAATGGCTCAATATTTCTGAAAAGGGCTTTGAACAAATAGTTGTGTCCATGTCACGTTAAATTGCTGTATTACGCCAAGCTAAAGGAGGTCTGAAACGATATTAAGAGGTATCACACGACTTGTCACATCAGCATAAAGTTTCAGAATGAACAGTGTTTCAATATATAATATTTGGTACACAGTATTGTTATGAATCAACCCATAATAAAGCTGCTTCAGTTTAGCATAAATATACAGCCTCTACATAGCATTTTCATAATAAAATAAATATACATTCACAAAATTAGTCTGGGTCACATATTTTGGGCTTGTGTGAGAATAGTTATTATGCCTTTTTCCATGGTCCCTAATAGTGTGTGCAGTAACTATGAAGGCAAACTCACTGGAGCAGAAAGATTTTTTTGGGTGAAATAAGGAACCACAAATCATTTACAACAGATTTGGAAGAAAAAAAAAGTACTGTAGGGCATATTTTTATTTTTATTCAGTTATTTGGTGAATACCAAAATAAATAACAAACAATGACAGCCTGCACATAACAATAGCATGTCAGAGGCTGATGATCAACATTTTTGATACATGGACCAGAATGATGCAAAACAAGTATACTCGTTTAGGGAAAAAACTCTTTAGTAAGTTTGTCACAATCTCTTCAGAAAAAACAACACACCCCGGGAAACATCCTGGAAAGCCAATTTGCATTCATAAAGGGCAGAAGCACGATACAGACAGTGAAGTGCTTAATGAACCAAATAGAAGAGACACTGAGACATGTGAGACATGAGTATTATACAGTCTTTGTAGATCTCGATAAAGAGTTCAACTCAGTCGTAGAGGACAACTAATGGAGAAACTGAAGAGAATGACCAAGGAGGGAGACCCCACTAGTGTAAGCAATTGCGGCACACCTTCAACAAAATCTGATTCAAAAACGCAACAATGCTGAAATCTCAGAGTAAATTATGCAGATGAATAGAGTTCTCCAAGAACACCCTACGAGCCCAACCCTCTGCTACATCTATATAGTTGATGTGACAAACATAATCGTGTCTCAAATGCAGATACAGTTCTGCAGAGAGAGGGACACAGTGTAAGGATCAGCAGAGAGGGAGGCCATACAGAGAGCACAATGAAGACTAGGAACAGGGGCAAAGGAAAATGATCTAAAAGTAAGCCAAGAAAAGATAGTTCAAATAACATTTAGGAAGGGAGGAAAAATATCACCAATGAGATTATAACTCCACAATATGAACCACTGCAAATAGTAGGGAAACATAAATACCTGCGGATAACACTACAGACAACAGCAACATCTTACAGTATGCATATTCTGAAAAGAGCAGGAGTAGGCATCAAGGCCTCACAAAATATTCGAAACATAACCAATCTGCTGAGTACCACAGCGATGACATTATTCAAAGCGGCTGCGGCAACATCTTAAGACATATGTATGAGAGATCATGTGGGAAAAATTTAAGATCGTCAACATGAAAAGAATATAAAAAAACCAAGACAATGTTCATGAAAAGTATACTGGAAGTGTGAAAAACACTGCAATCCAGACTTACACATGAATTCACGAAAGAGTAATTTCATAGAGGACACCGATATACAACACCGGAGCCTACCTTCCAGAGAATCATATTAGGAACTGATTAACATCATGGACTGGGAGAAGACACACCTGGAATTCAACAAACCAGCCATACTGGACCAGAGTAATAACAACAAGACTCACAATACACAGGTTTCATCATAAAATATGACCAACAGCACATCGCACAAGCCAACTGAAGAGAGTGCTACGACCACAAGGGGTGTAAGAAATACCATATTACAATGTGTGTGTGTGTGTGTGTGTGTGTGTGTGTGTGTGTGTAGAGAATAAAAACTGTAACAGATTACAGCAAAGACTAAAACTTACATATTAATGCCCAATCTGAGCACACTTTTCTCATTTTTAAAAAACTTTGAAAATTTTAAAATGTAGCAAACAGTGTCTCAATTGAAGCATCCTGGCAGACTAAAACTGTGTGCTGGACCCCAAGAGTCGAACTCGGGACCTTTGCTTTATGCGGGCAAGTTCTCTACCATCTGAGCTACCAAAGCACGACTCACACCCCATCCTAACAGCCTCACTTCTGCCAGTACCCCAAACTTCACAGAAGCTCTCCTACTGCAGAGTGATAATCTCCTTCTAGTGTCCCATTTACTTGAAGTAAGTTGTTGCTTATGCGCACACGCACACGCACACGCACACAATCGAACACACACACGAGAGAGAGAGAGGGAGGGAGGGGGTGAGGGGGGGAGAGAGAGAGAGAGAGAGAGAGAGAGAGAGAGAGAGAGAGAGAGAGAGAGAGAGAGAGAGAGAGAGAGACTAAAGAAGCTTCCATGTTTTTCTTACCTAAATGTATTGTTTTTTCCTGTAGTAATATTTTGAGGACGAGATATCTGAAGCTTGGCTTCTTTTAGGCGAACATAGAATTCATCATCTTCCAAACCCCAGCCCCAATATTTATTGCTCATTCCATTGACTTTTTGGAAATCCTCCCTGAAAACCAATTTTTTAAATAATAAATAATGTTTTTTTTAATAATTTGATACATCACACTCCTTTTTAATCAACATTATATTGCCTCTTTCATTATCATTCTTTAAAGACATACATCACTTTACTAATGCCTTACATACCAGAGTAACATAAATGGCAAATGAACATAAAAGACTCAGATGTTTAAGAGGAGAGCACCTTTGAATGTGAGTTTTAAAGTAAAGATTTACTCTATGGGCAATTTATGAGATAAATACCACTGTTAACATCATTTAAGGAGTTATAAAATGCCCAAGTTGCACCTTGGTGTGAAGCTCACAACTGTCGGTCCCACTGTAAATGGTTCAGTAAATCAGTTACAACATCTGAGAAAGGCAAGGTGTATCACCTCCAATAATATTACTCCTACTAGAAATTGTGTGACAAATTCAAATATATCTATATATATACTCTGCAAGTGACCATACGGTGGGTGGCGGAGGGTGCCCTGTACCACTACCAGTCTCTTCCTTTCCTGTAACACTCTCAAATTGAGTGAAGGAAAAATGACAATCTATATGCGTCCATATGAGGCCCAATTTCTTGTACTTTATCTTTGTGGTTCTTATGCGAAAAGTATGTTGAGGGCAGTGGAATCATTCTGTTGTCTACTTCAAATACCGGTGCTCTCAATTTTCTCATAGAGTTCTTAGAAAAGAATGTTGCCTTCCCTCCAGGGATTCCCATTTGAGTTCCCGAAGCATCTCCATACTACTAACATGTTGTTCAAACCTACTGGTACCAAACCTAGCAGACCACCTCTGAATTGCTTCGATGCCTTCCTTAAATCTGACCTGGTACAGATCACAAACACATTAGCAGTACTACAGACTAGGTGGTCACGTTAGTGTCCTACATTGTGGTCCTTTACATATGAACCACATTTTCCCAAAATTTGCCTAATAAACTGAAGCGCACCATTCACCTTCCCTAACACTGTCCTCAAATGCATGTTCCATTTCATATCGTTATGCAATGTTACACCCAGTTATTTAAACACTGTGACTGTGTCAAGCAGGACACTACTAATGCTGTATCTGAATATTATGAGTTTGTTTTTCCTACTCGTCTGCATTGACTTACATTTTTCTACATTTAGAGCCAGCTGCCATTCATCACACCAACAAGAAATTTTGTCTACGTCATCTTTTATCCTCCAACTGTCACTCAACTTCAATACCTTCCCGGACACCACAGCATCATCAGCAAACAACTTCAGATTGCTGCACACCTTCTCTGCCAGATCATTTATGTATATATAAAATAATACTGGTCCTGTCACACTTCTCTGCAGCACTCCTGATGCCACCCTTACCTCTGATGAACACTCATCATTGAGGACAACATACTGGGTTCTGTTACTTAAGAAGTCTTCAAAGAGGAGCAGGAGGAGATTAGTGCTTAACGTCTTATCGACAATGAGGTCATTAGAGACAGAGCAGAAGCTCAGATTAGGGAAGGAAATCAGCTGTGCCCTTTCAAAGGAACCATCCTCGCATTTGCCTGAAGCAATTTAGGGAAATAACGGAAAACCCAAATCAGGATGGCCAGACACAGGCTTGAACAACTGTACTCCCAAATGCGAGTACTGAACGCTAACCACTGCACCATCCCGTTCGATAGAAGTCTTCAAGCCACTCGCCTGTCAGGGACCAATTCCAAATGTTCATACATTCATTAAGTCTGCAGTGGGGGCACTGTATCAAATGCTTTCAGAAATCGAGAAATAAGGAATCTGCCTGTTGCCCTTCACCCATAGTTCGCAGTATATCATGTGTGTTAACAACTCAATCAAGTAATTACACAAGCCACCTAACTGAATGTTAATGGGAAACAATTGCGGAAATACACAGAAATGTTTACGAAGATATTGACAGCTATATACTTACCTCTTAATTAGCAATATTCCGCCAACAAATGTTGAGTAGTTGTAGCGTGGATGCAGCTGTGGAGATGCCACATGAAATGGACCACTCTCTGGATATCCGTATGACAGTTGTGAATTAAGGGGGAGAAGATCAACGTCATGCATTGCAATGTAGTCACATTCTGGGCACACTTCTCGGAATCCAACGTTGATCAACGCTGCACGGTTGAATCGGTAACTGTCGATCTTTAAAACAAAATTCCCGTGTCAATGCGCGGAAGAAACAAACCTGGCTGAACATTTCTTACTGTAGTATTATTCTGGAGCCGGAAAGACAATATTTACCTGATTTAATACAAATATTTGATGATTTATATTCTGCTTTTTCAAAAACTTGTGCATATGAGGGGCAAATTCCAAAAGTTCGTCAAAACGGTCCCTAAAAGGAACTAGCACGGCTAGTTTATGTTTAGCTTTGTCACCCTCTGTCTGATACGTTTGTTCTTCGGTTTTCCGTTCCGTTAAATCACTTGGTTGATTATCCGCACAGTCACAGACATCTGTAAATTGTTAACGTGCTAAACAAACATTTTACGTTATTAGTCACTCAGCAACAAACACGGTGAATTGGCAACTTACCCGAAGTAATTGGTGTCAAAGCAATAAAGCATCCAAGCATGAATGTCATGAATATACACAACACCAGACACTTAGTTCTCCACAAAATAAGTCCCAGATACACACCCATCTTACATCATGCATTAATAACAAGCAGGAGTACGAAACATTGCAAGGCAGTCATTTAAAGAAGGCTTGTCTGCTGAATGATTATACACCATTTGTCTAATTCAGATTTGTATGACGAACACTTCTCAAGATAGCTCTTGCAAAACATATCGTTAACTTTTCTTGTGCCCAATGTCCAATTCAAACAAACTATTCTATTAATTCGTAACATCATTGCTTCCACAGCTTTCAAACTCACGCCCGACATCCGTCTGCAACTCAGACAGTCTGCAACGAGCTTCGCGAGAAGAAATCCTACATTTGACATATCTGTGCATTGGCTGTATTATGGGCATCTAAAACTTGCACATGCATTCCCCTCAGACGCTTTAACTTGATTTGTTTCCATCACAGTCTGGTTCCTTCTAACCACAAGGCAATTATAGACATACAGGATAGGTAATGTCACTGTAATATGACTTTTCTTAATAACCGCTGTACGATTCACGTGGGCTAAGCGCTACGGCATGGGCGACAGCATTCTTTTGGCATTTAAAAGCTGAGTCAACAAAATTACTCCATCACACACAACACCTCTACTGCTCCACGGACCCGATCACTTACGGAGTTAATGGGAAGAGCCGATGCTCTACGAGACAGCAAACGAAAAACACTCGTAGATCAGGAACTTGATGACTGATGTTGGAGAGTGCGTAGCTCTGATTACAAATGTCTCATTAAAAAAAATTATTAGAGGCACCTCCAGCGAAATTAGGTGTGCAGGAGTTCCGGCGCCGCTGGCTTGCCGAATAAAGCTGCAAACCAGTTAGTGGAGTAAACACGGTACCGTATTTATTGCTGACAAAGGAGCACGCAAAAGAATCACGTGCTCACAGTACAGCCCTTCGGGACGAACTTTAGGTCGTCATATCGTATTTGAGTAAATCACCACCAACTGTTTCTGAGGCAGTAATTCGTGTCTGCTCTTAGGACGTCATATCGTATTTGAGTAAATCACCACCAACTGTTTCTGAGGCAGTAATTCGTGTCTCCCGAGAGCACGCTATCTGGCATCGAGTTGGCTTGTTCAGTTCACAGAGATATCTCCACATCTGAGATAGTGTCCTGCTGTTCAAGCTTCCCTCACAAATTACTTGTCATAACTGTTGCTCTAGTGTCTTGGTTACTTAGTGGAGGAATATTGCCTTTTCAGTGTTGAATTTCCCTTTGGCCAGAGGTGCTTGTATGCTGTCACTAGTAATGTGGGCATGACCCCCTACATTGTTTAGGAGGGGCACGAACTTGGAAGTATCATAAATGATTCCATAACTGTATAGTATGAATTCGAAGATCATGACCATGTTTCCAGGTGTTCCAGTTGGAAGGCCAGTAGTGAAGCATCAGGAATGCATTCATATATGTGTTACACAGAAGTCCTGTTGGGGTTGTGCTTGAACACGCTGTCTGAGATTGATGGTGGACAAAGTCCTGTGGACCATGCATGGTGCAGGTGATAAACTGAGAGGCTTCTTGTATGGCCAAGACAGCTGGACCCTGCATTGGATTATGAATGAATTCAACTGGATAATTCATAACATGGATGGACAGGTAAAAGCACAGGCGGTATTGTTATGGAGACATGAATTAGTTGCCCGAATATTGTCTTGTTGATGTGGGGCAAGATTTAACCTTGTTATCAAAAATTACCAAAGTGGTCAAAATACATTACACATTGTTTGTACATATGTTCACCATTGTTGTTGTCTGTGGTAAGATGTGGTAGAATGTCACTTTTGTGTTTCACACAAATTGTAGGCTGATTAGAGTGGAAGAGAACATAATGTGAGTCACTTTTAAGTCATCATTCTGTTATGATTGTATGAAAAGACTATGATTGTGGAATGACTCCATTATGAAAACTAACACTGTATCACGAAGTATACTTGTTATGTCAAAATAGATGTTGCTATTTGTTGTAGGGTTGCCATTGTAGGAGTCATGATGAGGGTGACTTGCAGAACGAAGCTGGAAGCCAATGAGTGAAGTTAACATGAATTTTATTATAAATAACATAACAAACAGAAATATCACTTACATGCAACAGAATCATTCACACCGAACTGAGGACAGCTAGAGTGCCAAATAAATTCCTCCCTGTGGGAGAGCTAAACTCATATTGCTGCCAAAGAGTTTTTTTTTTTTGTGTAATAATTCATGTCATTGATTATGAGGTCCCCAAAAGTTTATCGATCCACAAATAAAGTTGCTAATTCTTCTTCTTCTCACGGCATTACAACCCTGTGTAGGTTTTAGCTTCATCTACAAGTTTCCTCCATTCTGCCCTCTACAGCATGGTTCTCCACCGTCCTTGGACTCTGAGATATTTTATATCTTCTTCCACGTCATCTATCCATTGTTTTCATGGCCTTCCTCTCTGTCTTCTTCTGGTTGGCCTCCATTCAACAATATTTTTAGTTGTTCTTCCAGTATCCATCCTGAGGACATATCCAAGCCAAGCTATTCTTCTATTAAATGATGACTAACTGAAACCCTCAGCTGCCGACAGGTGTTGTTGATATACCTCGATGTGGACAGCTGAAAATGTGTGCCCCGGCCGGGACTCGAACTTGGGGTCTCTTGCTTACATGGCAGATGCTCTATCCATCTGAGCCACCAAGGACACAGATGAATAGCACGACTGCAGGGACTTATCCCTTGCATGCTTCCCGTGAGACTCACATTCCCAACTGCCCATAATTCTACATATGTAATGTACCTTATAGACATTTGCCCATCAATTCATTACTCGCGCACACTTTGGCGATTCCTGTAAGAGTTTGGGCAACCTGTGCGCATTCGCACAGACGAAGGTCAATGGCTGGGTAGCCTCTTAACTATATATATGAAGACAGTAACTGTTCTCGAAAGAACAAATACTGTTGATGACCGTGCAGCTTTCCCCTGGAATAAATGATGACTAACTGAAACCCTCGGCTGCCGACAGCTGTTGATGATATACCTCGATGTGGACAGCTGTATGTACTGTATCCATCTTACTTGTTCTGCTTTGGGGCAGATGTTTGAATGCTACTCTACTCAGCATTGTTCCTTACATAATTTGCACATCATTGACCTACTTAACTTTTGCTTATTAACATTTTCATCCACCTTCCATTGCCTTCTTTGTCAATGCTATCACAAAAGCTGGTGGTGGAGCTTTTCTGAACTGTGCAGTTGGAAGTTACTCTTACTATACCTTCCCCACTTCTGAAATTATCCTGGCCTTGACCTGTGGTAACCTACTGTCCCCACACCCTCCACCCGACAGTTTCTGCCCCCTCTATCGTATTCACCATTCACCTCCTCTCAGTTTGCATACCCTCATCCTTACTGTATATCACTGTCTGCCAACACACCCACCCATCTTTTCCCCTTCTCTGCTCCTCTCCTTTTGTGCTCCCCCCCCCCCTCCTCCCCTTCCCCATAGCTTTCCTGCACTGAGCCTGGCAGCCTTGTCCTGCCACCAGCTTGTCCTTACACGGTCCACCAGGCAGCACTGACTTCTCTCCCCACATCCATACCGCTGTCCCTCCCACTTTCCCATCCATTCCGCACTGCTGCTTCTGTCAATGTGACACACTTGCATTCTGACCAGAGATAGCAGTCATGTGCTTGCTTGTGTGAATGTGTTCTTTTTCCTTTCTGAACAAGGCTACAGCAGAAAGCACAAATTTGTGTCCTTTCATCTTGCCTGTATGCAACTAAACAAGTCATCTTTACAGTAAATAGCAATCCATCCTTTTCATAACATTGCTGATATTCCAATATGGACTTTCCATTGTTCAGTATGCCTTTCTTCAGAGGAAGAAATATACTTTCGAAGGAATTCAAAATTGCTTTTACTCTTTTGACAATAATTTTCAAATGGCAGTTCATCCACTACTTCAAACTGATTTCTGTGTCCGATGTCTCAAAATGATTTCAACAAGATGTCTATTTTAGTATTCAGTACTTGGTGGTCCATTTTTCTCTTCATCAACATTTCTTTGAGCTGGTGTGCTAAAGCCACAACACCTATTCACATTACTTTATTTGATGCCTTCTTGAAAAATGTGCCAAAAACAATTCTGATCAAGTGTGTGGAAACACTTAATGCTGGTCTACACATAGCAATCTGTCTGCATAAAATAAATCATCACAAATCTCATACTTCCATTTGACACAATCAACCGCTGGCCACCACTACCAGTCTGGGAAACAAATTTCAGTGGCAAGGGGCTATGCTCTTGCACAGAATATTTCAGATCATTATATCATAACTGACAAATTCTTCTGTGGACTATGTTAAGAACTAGTTGTTGAATAAATTTGAACTAAGTGCCAGAAGCGGAAAAAATGACCTAAGTTGTCACGGGAGAGTTCTATAATACATGGCAGTTTTCACATATTAATTTACTTCCCGAAATAAAAGGTGAACCTGGAAACTGGCAAAATTATTTGTGAATGAAAGAAGTGAGCCATAAATATCTATTGACACTTGTAACTCCTCACATTCTATTTCATCTGGTGTTGTCTTTCCAGTTTCTTCCGCAACCATATTTCTGCTGGATCTCAGTATTACCTGATTGATCAGGGAGCACATGAGTTCAAAATACCAAAAACTTAGCTTATATTTGTTCGCTCCTCACACCAGATTGAATATGTTTCATTACTTTGCTAATCTCATTGCAGTAAACAGGCTGTGATGACTGCTTTTAACAATTGCCCTGTTTGCCATAGGATCAACTCTCCTTTCACTATCTATTAAATAATTAGCAACAAAATTTATCAATGAACTCTTTAGACTCTGGAGTCTAGAATACTGACATGTATCAGCCATTTTAGAATTCAGTGTGTGTTCAAGAAGAAGAAACGCAGCTGACTTGAACACATTTCACCCTGCCAGAATTTTGGCAATTTGTTATTGCTATAGTTAATAAGGTGAATATTCCACTCAGGGAATACAGAGTGAGGTGGCACAGTGATGAGATACTAAACATCTAATCAGGAGGGCAGGTGGTGTTCTAAATCACTTAAGTCAAATGTTGGGATGGTTCCTTTGAAAAGGACACTTCCAATTTGTGAGGGTACAAGATTTCCCAGATGTTTTGTTGCCAAAGTTTTTGAAAATAAATAATTTCATTGATTGAGGGGGAAGTCTGGTGCCAATTTTGGATATAAATCAACAAGCATTATTAGCAGAAGATCTGTTCATTTGTTCACAGAGAAAAATTGTACTGAATTTAAAAACTTAATTATTTTGTGGGAAGATTTGCTAAGGAGCTGGTCTTGTTTTGTATGTTTTGTTATGTTATTGGGGTATTCCACATGAGACATCCCAGGAATATCAAAGCAATGATCGGCATCATGATGTGTGGAGTGATTGGCAGCAGCAAAGAATCTTCTGCGCGAAACATGGTGTCATGGAATACCAACGACCAGAAGATTAATGATCTAAATGCTGGTACATATGCATTGGTTTCTTACTCTGGAAGACTGGAGTTGGTTCAAAGGAGACGTACCTAACTGATTAACTTCAGATCCCACTTATAATAAAAGGCACAATAAGAGCCTTCATACAAATCAGGGTTGTTGAGTTCTGGTTTAGGATTAAGTAGAATTCTTCGACAGACATAAGAAGAGTTTATCGAGTCAAGGGTTCACAGACTGCTTGGAGCTGAAGACCAGCAACGAGGTAATTTAAAAAACTAACTGAACCCTCACAAATTTCCTCTCCTATTCTTCCCTAACACAAGCATTTGCTCTGTCTCTTTATTATTGGTATCACCAAAAACACTAATGGCACCAGTGACATTTTAAATGCTGCTCACAAAAAATCACAAAAGCATTATTTGATGTACACTGAAAAAAAATTGTAATTGTTCTAGGCCACTTTTAAAAGACAGACTTCATAATACTGACAGCAAAATATCGCTTGTTCAGTTATAGCTTTAATATTAGAACAGCAGAAAATATGATACCCCTAGAACAGTGAGAAGGGTTCATTTGCCTTTAATGAGATTTGCAATAAAAATCTACAGCTTAGTTAAGCTAAGGACTATATTTTTTCTACTCATTTGTATGTAATGCACAAACATCAATTACAGCTTTACAACAAAGTTGTAACACTTTTACATTACCATTTTAGGTACTAAGTATTGCTTGCCTCCTAAGATATGTATACTGTACCTAACATTTATTTCACTCGTTTGTGTGTCGTCAACTCTTTGAGCAAACTGGTATATTTCAAACGAATTTTCTGCAGATGGCTATTTTGCACTTCTCACGGATGTCATGGTCTTGTTTCCTTTACACATTCCAGTTTGTGCTTCTTTCGCTTTTCTCATTTGTCTGGTACTACAGCTGCTTCCTCGTTTGCTTTGCTTTCATGCTATTGTCCTATTCTTTGTTGTTTCCTGTTCGTGATTTTATTTTCCAGCTGAAGAATGAATGTGTTCTTCTTCAGGTTCATTTTAGTTGTTTAATTTACATGATCCATGCATGTACACTGCCATGTCTAGGATACTGTAACAGACATGCATTGGCCGCCTCCTACAAGTAACCTTGGTTGAATATTTATGAACCCTTAGAGCAACCAGTAATTTTTCTGGTTTCTCATTTGCTCATTGCTATTTCAGGATGTTGTGTGCTGGGAATAAAGATTGCCATATTCTTCTTTGCTTGGTACACTGTTGGAATGCATTCTGATTTATCAGTCTTTTTCATGATGAATAAATCTGCTCCAGTTGTAGTTGACAAATCCTTTATTTGGATAAAACTATACACATGACCCAGGTTTCAGGATGAATCTTCAAGCAGCCACTCTGTGATGTTTATGTGTAATCAGGTGTCTCATTGGGGTTTGTTTGGTAGTCTGTTGATTGGTCTTGCTGGGCACTTATATGGTAAGCTACTTTTGACATTCACAAGTTGACATTTTATGGCTTTTATGTCTTCATTTTAATTTCTTAAGCCCATGCCAAATATCTAGTCATTCGCAGTTGGTTCATGGGTTACATTGGGGTGGCAATGTGAGCTTATTTGCTCAGAGAACCTTATCATGCCTCATCTGCATGGAATCTTGCATGCTACTTGAAAAATTTGCTGGATTTTGTGCATGACTGGTATGACTTTCTTATATGCAATCAAAGTATGACTTTATGTTCACATTTTTATGGGCCTTTTTAATGTTAATTAATTTTATGAAGAATTTCTCTTAGTTTTCCTTGTTTTGTAGTGGTCTGTCAAGTACAACTGGATCATATTTATTTATAACAAAAAATTTTAGCAGCCATTGTGCATGTCTGGCTAAGAGTATGTTATCAGTGTTTGTCAAGATAATGGTGAAATGTAAGTCAGAATTGTTCTCCTTCAAGCAGCTGGATTTTGTTAGGGTATACCTTATTTACTGTTCCTACTAATGGCACCTTCATCTGTTGAAGATTCTTGGCAAGGTGAAGGGATGTGAAGAAGTTATGTTGTCATGTTCCTTCTTTCATTTAGAAATGGCTCTATGATGTGAAGACTGACATACTCTTCCAATGGCTGGTTGGCCTTTCTCCTTACCAAGGTACGGATAGGAACTGCAAAAGTATCTGGATGCTATGTCTGCAGCTATACAAAACACGAGTTCACATTTGTTGAATTTGTTTGGCACAAACTTTGTAAGCCTGCCCCTAAGTTTGCTTCAAAGTAACTGTTGATCAACTGCAGTATTTTCACTATAAGAACAGTGGAAGCAAAATCACTTGCTCCCTATTTCACTACTTGTCAGCAGGGATGCGTGAAGCTTAAGATTACTTCTTTTCGAAGCAGACAGATCTGATAAGTTCACAGAAGATGACTTGTCAATTTATCCCTGATAAATTATGCCCCAAAACATGACGAAAGGTATTACAAGGAAACATTTTTAGGGAAAAAAGGCACTTCTGACATACATGATACCAATCATTGCCTCCAATTAAATGGTTCAATTTATGTTATTTATTTCCTTCCGAGCTTTTGATTCAATGTGTTTTATGATGCCCAGCATTGAACCATCAAAAACAAATTGTAAGGAACTTATGTCAGAGTCATGCACCTGGTGGCAGGCATATGCAATGAGCCACTTCTCTCCTTCTGGATGTTCAAAGCAACCCGTTTTCCATGCAACAGCATGTTAGCAGCCTTCCACTCTGTATCACTTCTAGCTGCCCACATCCTGTCATGTCAGGTGAGTCCTGAATCTAGTGAAAGAACTGAGATGGGAAGACATCTGCTGATAGCAACTGCTCCTCAGTCTCATTATCTTCATCATCAGTTGCAGTTGGTCTCCAAAGAAATCATGATCTGGAGCCGATAAGTCACTTTCTGATGAAATATCAGAATTCTCCAGAATATACAAAATTCTTCATTACTAAAAGCATGCTGATGTAATGTAACTGAAATGCCCATTGCAGACAAAAGAAAACCACTAACTGATGAGACGAGCACCACCAGCCACACATGAAATACAATTAACAAGTTATGTTAAAGTCCAGCAATGAAATCTTTCCAAGTACATCACCTGAGGCAACAACAGCTGATTAAAATAAACTGCAATGCAAGTACCTTTGTAATTATGAGAACAGTAATATTCTAAAAAGGAGTTACAGCAGAAGCAACTGACACCTCACATAGTATATTTCATAAAATTTCCATGAAATTGTGGAAAATCAGTAAATTGTTGTACACTATTGTCAACACTAGAATAAATAAGGGAAAGTCACGAAGTCTGTTGAAAAGGTGTTACAAACTGAATTTTTTACAGAGGAAATAAAAAGCAGACAGGTGTCTTTTGACCCCTTTCACTGTATTAGTAACCTACGTTTACCTATGCAGCCATGTCACCACAACAAGTGGCATAGACCAAAATCACTCATTCAATCACAACATTCACCGAAATAGATCTTAATCAAACAATGCAAAATCCAGGATGGAATGTAACAATATTATGAAAAGGAAAGTTGCTACTCACCATACAGCGGGGATTCTGAGTCGCAGGCAGGGACTACAAAAAAAGACTGTCACAATATAAGCTTTCGGCCAACTAGGCCTTTGTCGATAATAGACAGGATACACACACACAAAGATGCGTGCCCGCGCAAATGCAACTCACACACACATGAATGCAGCTGAAGCCACACTGCAAGCAACAGCAGCAGTGCATGATGGAAGTGAGGAGGGGGAGAGGTAGCAGGGTGGGGTGGGAGACAATTAAGTGCTGCTGGGGAGTGCACAAGGATGAGGTGCAGAAACGGTAGTGCAGCTAGGTGCAATCAGCAGGTTAGATGGAGGTCAGAGGAGAGGTGGGCGGGATTAGCAGAAAAGGAGAGAAGTAAAAAGACAGGGCTGTGTAGTGCTGGAATGGGAACAGGAAAGGGGTTGGATGGGCGAGAAAAATGAACCACGAGGGTCACAGGAACGTAGGATATATTGCAGGGAGAGTTCCCATCTGCGCAATTCAGAAAAGCTGGTGTTGGTGGGAAGGATCCATATGGCACAGGCTGTGAATCAGTCACTGGAATGAAGGATGTAGTGTTGAACAGCATGCTCAGCAATAGGGTGGTCCATTTGTTTCTTAGCCACAGTTTGTCGGTGGCCATTCATGTGGGCAGACAGCTTGTTAATGGTCATGCCCACGTAGAATGCAGTACACTGGTGGCAGCTCAGCTTTTAGATTAGATGACTGGTTTCACAGGTAGCCCTGCCATTGATGGGATAGGTGATGTTTGTGACGGCACTGGAGTAGATGGTGGTGGGAGGCTGTATGGGACAGGTCTTGCATCTAGGTCTGTTACAGGGATACGAGCCAAGAGGTAAGGGGTTGGGAGCAGGTATTGTGTAAGGATAGATGAGTACAGTTGCTGCAAGTCCTGGGCAGTACTGAGTTACGAGGGGAATGCTCCTCAGTGGCCGGACGGTGAGACTTTGGGAGGCTGTGTGAGACAGGAAAGATAAGGCATGGGAAATTTGTTTTTGTACAAGGTTGGGAGGATAATTACGATCTGTGAAGGCCTCAGCGAGACCCTCGGTGTATTTTGAGAGGGACTGCTCATCACTGCAGGTGCAACGACCATGGGTGGCTAGGCTGTATGAAAGGGTCTTCTTGGTATGGAACGGGTGGCAGCTGTCGAAGTGGAGGTATTGCATGTGGTTAGCAGGTTTGATATGGACAGGGGTGCTGATGTAGCCATCTTTGAGGTACAGGTCAACATCTAGGAAGGTGGTTTGTTGGGTTGAGTAGGACCAAGTGAAGCAAATGGGGGAGAAGTTGTTGAGGTTCTGACAAATGAGGATGGATGTCCTCACCCTTGATCCAGATTGCAAAGATGTCATCAGTGAATCAGAGCAAGTTCAGGGGTTTAGGATTCTGGTGTTTGGAAAGAATTCCTCTACATGACCCATGAATAGGTTGGCATAGGATGGTGCCATGGGTGTGCTCATAGCTGTATCCTGGGTTTGTTTGTAGGCATTACCTACTGATGGCTACATCAATACCTCTGTCCATATCAGACCTACTAACCACATGCAATACCTCCACTTCAACAGCTTCCACCCGTTCCATACCAAGAAATCCCTTCCATATAGCCTCATCACCCATGACCGTCGCATCTGCAGTGGCGAGTGGTCCCTCTCGAAATACACTGAGGGTCTCACTGAGGCCTTCACAGATCATAATTATTCTCCCAACCTTCTACAAAAACAAATCTCCCATGCCTTATCTTTCCAGTATCTCACAGCCTCCCAAAGTCTCATCGTCCAGCCACAGAGGAGCATTCCCCTCGTAACTCAGTACCACCCAGGTCTTGGAGCAATTGTACTCATCTATCCTTACACAATCCCTGCTCCCAACCCCTTACCTCTTGGCTCGTATTCCTGTAACAGACCTAGATGCAAGACCTGTCCCATACAGCCCATACAGTTTGGGGTACTGGCAGAAGTGAGGCTGTTAGGATGGGGCATGAGTCGTGCTTTGGTAGCTCAGATGGTAGAGCACTTGCCCACGAAAGGCAAAGGTTCCAAGGTCGAGTCTCGGTCCGGCACACAGTTTTAATCTGCCAGGAAGTTTTATATCAGTGCACACTCTGCTGCAGAGTGAAAATCTCATTCTGGAAACATCCCCGAGGCTGTGGCTACGCCACGTCTCCGCAATCCTTTCTTTCAGGAGTATTAGTTCTGCAGGGTTCGCAGGAAAGCTTCTGTAAAGTTTGGAAGGTAGGAGATGAGGTACTGGCAGAAGTAAAGCTGTGAGGATGGGGCGTGAGTCGTGCTTGGGTAGCTCTGATGGTAGAGCACTTGCCCACGAAAGGCAAAGGTTCCGAGTTCGAGTCTCGGTCCGGCGCACAGTTTTAATCTTCCAGGAAGTTGGATGTTAAATTGTTTATGTCAAGTTTCCCGTTTTATGTCGTAAAAAAAAAAAAAAAAAAAAAAAAAAACACCTTTTTCTTGTCCAGTTGATTACAGAGGCTGATGTACGGGGAAGCTCCAACTCCCCAGAATCTGACAGCTTACTTTTACAAGTCACCTCCACAAGATATTATTTACGCTCTGGGGTAAATTAATGATTATCATGTGTTTCATGGTTAGGCTGTAATCCAAGGTATTATTGAGCTACTGCAGGAGTGGCCATACATCCCATAGGATATAAACAGACTAGTTTTACCATGGAGAATGGACACATTTTGCAGCTAGCTGCTCCCCTTTAGTACAGACACTCCTAGTTTGCTCCTGTCACCATCAATGCCATGCTTCAAAGCATAATTTCCAGCAATGCAGGTAAAGCAGGAAACACCACACCACAGTGCCCTCAATAACTACCAGCCATGGCCAAGTTCAAGCCAATGGCTCCCACACCAAGACACCAGGAGTAACAATGTTTCGCCTCTCCAAAACATTGGAGGAATGGAAACTCTCCCCAGCTTGCCACCATACTTGCTGATGGTGGTAATCCAGAATAGTGCAAAATCACAGTTCATCACTGTACACAATGTGCAACCATGCGTTCAGTTCATGCTTTCTGGTCACAGCACCACTCCAAATGCAGGCATTTTTGTTGTACTGTGCAGCCTATGCATGGGACAGCAACTCCATGGTCCAGTTGGCTGCTCGTGTCCAACCAATGGTACAAGATGACACAGAATGTCGCACGGAGTCCATTACTTGTTCTAAGATGGCAGGTGCAGATATGAAGGTGCTACGATGTGCTTGGTGCACAACATGGTAAAGCTTCCTTGCAGTGGTCTGACAAATATGCCTGCCTTCCATGTTCCTATGCAGTCTGACACTGTGCCTCTGTCACATATGAATGCCCCCCACATCTAGATACTGAATGATCAAACAGCTGTCCAAATGGAGGCTCACAATACGGCCCTTCCAAACTCTGTTTGGTACTGACAACACTGTCTCACTCTGTGTATGCAGCATCTCTGTTTTCTTTCCAATGGGCCACTCAACATCCGATATTGAACAAGGCCTTTATATACTCTACCACACATGGTAACACTAAAAATAAACACTTGTGCACTATGGTAGCAGTTTTACCTGCTACACAGAATAGCAGCTCTAAATAATTTACATTTTTGCTGTTGGTGTGTGCTTGTACAAAGTTACATTGACTTCCAACCATGTCTTTTGGGTGCTTCATTCTCTTTCGTCGAGGAGTGTACACTGTAAGACTAAAGGTATCCGGACACACTTACCTAATGTGTAATTGGCCACCAGATGTCATAAAAGGTGGACCTGCCAGTATGAAAGGTGGTGAGGGAATATTGTGATGTCGGAAGAGAAGCAATAATAGCAAAATGGGTCAGCCAGGAGAGCTCAGTGACTTCAAATGTGGACTAGTCATTGGACATCATCCAAGTAACTAATCCATCATGAACATATCAACCTTTCTAAATCTACCAAAGATGAGTGTGAGAGATGTGACTGTGAAGTAACAACTAAAGCTAAACCCAGACCCGGCAGACCTCATATACTCACAGGGACCTTCAAGTACTGCAGAGGGTGGCTGTAAAATAAATAAATAAATAAATTTGCATGAAATTAGTGAAGCAACAGCTTATGAGTTCCAAAGCACTACAGCTGTCTGGCTAGCACAATGACTGTGTATAGGAAAATAAAAACAATGGGGTAAAATGGCTGAGCAGTTCCTCAGAAGCCATGTATGTCTGTAGTCAATGCTAAGCAATGCTTGAGATGGTGTAAAGAGCAACACCACTGGATAGTGGATGACTGGAAACAAATTATTTGAAATGATGAATTACACTATATCCTGTGGCAATCTGATGGAAAGGTCCGAGTTTGCCAAACACCTGGAAAACAATACCTACCATCATATGTTGCATCAACAGTGCAGTACAGGAGAAGTGGTATTATGGTATGGGGGTGTTTTTCTTGGTTAGGGTATGGTCCCCTTATTGAGGTTAAGAAAACTCTAAATACATAAGGACATGGTCACATTTTACAGTATTATGTACAACACGCAGTAGATCATCCGTTCAGAGATGATAACTTATTGTATCAGGTGACAATGCACTGTCATAAAGCAGCACCTGTGCGGCAATGGATATGAATTGGCCTGCCCAGAGAACTGACGTGAACCCAATGGAACACCTTTGAGATGTGTTAGACCCTAGACTTCACTCCAGACTCCAGTGTCCATCACTACTTGCTCTCATTTCTACTCTTGAGGAAGACTGGGTTGCCATTCCTCCAGAGACATTCAGATACCTCACTGAAAGTGTCATCAGCAGACTTCTAGTCATCATAATGGCAAAACATGGTCACACGCCATATTAATGTCCACTAACAGACGCCCAGATACATTTGGATAGATAGAGGTGGTTGATGTGCACCAAAAACATTTCTTTACTGACCGACACTTTTGCTCATGTAGATTGATGACCATATGTACCTATAAATCATTTATACATTAAAAGTCTGTAACACTGTCAACCAAATATATTAAAAATGAGCTGACAAATGGACTAAATATGACAGGTCTTGTTAGAAATCAGCACTATTGTTGATGCTTCTCCTAGCAAACCCGCACGCTAGAAACTACATGAACTGCCACTGCTGTGAAAGCTCCCTATATTCCAAAGATGAAAACACACTAGGAGACTACATTTATGCTTGAGTGCACTTACGGCATATCTGGCTCTTTGGCTGAAAGCTTTTGGCGGCAATTTGTTTCCACTGGTCATAACCAATATGGTGACAGTATATGGTAGCCTATAAGAATCACTTAATCTAATGATTTCTTTTGGCATTTTGATATGGAGAGCAGGAAGAAAAATAAATGTGCTGACAGTCTAAACTGTAGTGAATCCAAGGGCTTGGGTTAGGCTGTAGTGTGACAATTTGGTTGTGAGTGATGAAGCCAATGAATCTCAACAAGAAAATAAAACTGCTGTCATTGAATGACATGTAGTGCAGCCTGAGATATATATCTGCCATTACAATAACCTTCTTGTATATCTTATTAACAATTCTGATGAGAATTTCAGCAATGTGGTTAAATTATTGCATAATAGAACAAAATACCAGCTAACTTTATTTATGAACCACTTAAAATTACAAATAAGCTTTCTTAATGGCTGCCAATGACGGACTCATGATTCATCATGTTAACTTCCCCTTGTTCATCATACCAACTGTAGCACGCAACAGAAAAGCTGCCGCCCCCACCCCTCCACTTTCCAATGAATAATGAAGAAGTACACTATGAAACTAATATGGGCATATGCCACAAGAGAGATTTGTGACTGTAGTAACTTCAAAAGTACACCTTTCTACTTTAAATACAAGTGGTCACAATGAGGACTGAAATCAAGAACTTCTTTGAAAGAGGATAAAGAAATTTAATGAGAATAATTTATTTGCAAATTCAAACAAGATCACATATTAGTAAACAGTACAGCACAGCCATGCCTACAGGGATACATTTTATACAACTACGTACATTGAACACACGTTGTTTATGTTAACACACAGTTATACACATAAAAAACTGTATTGACATGTTAAAACAGTTATACAGAGTGAACCTCGACTCCACACAAAATTTCAAAAGTTGTTCAGAGATATTTTTTTGTGTATCCTGGTATAAGGGCCCAGTGATCTCTCATTACACATTATTGAATAATTGCATTTAATATAATTTATTATGTCAATTTATATTTGTATCTGTATCACACTGAAAATATCTGCACAACAATGCAAATGTCGACAGTAGGTGCTGTGTGTCATGTTTGGAATTAAAACTGAATTGTTCACCCAAATTACTAGTTGCTGACTACTAATGTCCACTTTGTTCTTCAGCCTCAAACTTGCCTCCAGTAATGCTCAGTTCTATCTCAGGTTAATTCTAACAGCAATGTTAGGGTTATGTTAACAGAGTTGTATGTCAACAGAGTTGCATAAAAGTACGGATCGGTTTACTCGCGGAAGAGAGAGTCAATATGAACCTTGTGTATGGGTTCACTGAATACAATGGAAAAGAGGCACGACACACTGCTATGCTGGTCCTGCAGCAACAGCAACCATATCATACTACTTTGCTACTGTACACAGGTGCATTACTCCGTGTATTGTGTTGTATGTTGGGGGTGATTACATATTGAAGGCTTTTTCACTGCTGTGAAGGCACTTTCACAGAAGCAAGGTAATTGGGATAACAAACTGAATAAATCATAAGTACATTATTCCTTTACAATGAGTTGCTAGAGACCACAGGTCCCTCACACTGAAATATCCAGAAAATACCACTGAATAACCTACAAAGTTTTGTCACAGGAATTTGAGTGTGTAGGCCAATATACACTCCTGGAAATGGAAAAAAGAACACATTGACACCGGTGTGTCAGACCCACCATACTTGCTCCGGACACTGCGAGAGGGCTGTACAAGCAATGATCACACGCACGGCACAGCGGACACACCAGGAACCGCGGTGTTGGCCGTCGAATGGCGCTAGCTGTGCAGCATTTGTGCACCGCCGCCGTCAGTGTCAGCCAGTTTGCCGTGGCATACGGAGCTCCATCGCAGTCTTCAACACTGGTAGCATGCCGTGACAGCGTGGATGTGAACCGTATGTGCAGTTGACGGACTTTGAGCGAGGGCGTATAGTGGGCATGCGAGAGGCCGGGTGGACGTACCGCTGAATTGCTCAACACGTGGGGCGTGAGGTCTCCACAGTACATCGATGTTGTCGCCAGTGGTCGGCGGAAGGTGCACGTGGCCGTCGACCTGGGACCGGACCGCAGCGACCCACGGATGCACGCCAAGACCGTAGGATCCTACGCAGTGCCGTAGGGGACCGCACCGCCACTTCCCAGCAAATTAGGGACACTGTTGCTCCTGGGGTATCGGCAAGGACCATTCGCAACCGTCTCCATGAAGCTGGGCTACAGTCCCGCACACCGTTAGGCCGTCTTCCGCTCACGCCCCAACATCGTGCAGCCCGCCTCCAGTGGTGTCGCGACAGGCGTGAATGGAGGGACGAATGGAGACGTGTCGTCTTCAGCGATGAGAGTCGCTTCTGCCTTGGTGCCAATGATGGTCGTATGCGTGTTTGGCGCCGTGCAGGTGAGCGCCACAATCAGGACTGCATACGACCGAGGCACACAGGGCCAACACCCGACATCATGGTGTGGGGAGCGATCTCCTACACTGGCCGTACACCACTGGTGATCGTCGAGGGGACACTGAATAGTGCACGGTACATCCAAACCGTCATCGAACCCATCGTTCTACCATTCCTAGACCGGCAAGGGAACTTGCTGTTCCAACAGGACAATGCACATCCGCATGTATCCCGTGCCACCCAACGTGCTCTAGAAGGTGTAAGTCAACTACCCTGGCCAGCAAGATCTCCAGACCTGTCCCCCATTGAGCATGTTTGGGACTGGATGAAGCGTTGTCTCACGCGGTCTGCACGTCCAGCACGAACGCTGGTCCAACTGAGGCGCCAGGGTGGAAATGGCATGGCAAGCCGTTCCACAGGACTACATCCAGCATCTCTACGATCGTCTCCATGGGAGAATAGCAGCCTACATTGCTGTGAAAGGTGGATATACACTGTACTAGTGCCGACATTGTGCATGCTCTGTTGCCTGTGTCTATGTGCCTGTGGTTCTGTCAGTGTGATCATGTGATGTATCTGACCCCAGGAATGTGTCAATAAAGTTTCCCCTTCCTGGGACAATGAATTCACGGTGTTCTTATTTCAATTTCCAGGAGTGTATGAATGTTTCTACAGTTGTTTTTCTCCTTGTTTCAGTTAGATTCAAGTTTACATATGTGAAATGAGAGAAGTGACAGACAAATATGTGCAAGTTTCAAGAGTGACTTAGAATCATATTTCAATGCAATGGCTATGTAATTAATTTTTATTTTTTTAACTCTTATGTGAAGTATCACTCTGCCAAATGATCCAAGGGCAAAATACTGCTGCTGCAACTCCGAGGCTGGGAACAGTGGCCATGTGCATGTGAGTTGTGTTTGTGTGAATGCGTCCATGTGTTTACTGTTTTGGAAGAAGGGAGCTTGATATTTTAGCAGTCTTTTTCATTGTGTCTGTCAGTGACTCAGTACCTCCTCTATGTGATCAGTAGCTCCTATCTTTCCCATATGATTGTTATTCCATCCGAGACTTTCCACAGTTTGATTTTGTCAGACTTTTTTCAGTCATTCTCAAACATAGTAAATCAGTCTGGGTAAAAGTGGATTACTCTACAGTGAAATACAGTTGGTGACAAATTAAGATTTGCTGTCAAGCTGGAACTTTAGTCTAGGATTCTATATTTTCTGGTCAATGCTCTATCTGCTAGGCAATCTGAATGTACAGAACAATTCATAACTATAATTACTATAAACTATGTGATTGTGGAAGTAAGAAAAACGGAAATAATTATTATGTAGGATCTCTGTTCATAAAGTGATTTATTTTTTTCCAATTATTCTCTATATTGATGTACAGTTTCCTGTTCAGTGATTCGGATCTCCACATTTGGATGCACAGCTTTGATGTGCTGGTTTAGATTGCTCCTGGTCTTGAATCTTTTTGGACAATTTGGGCATTGTAATTGTGGCTCTTTTCCACACACATAATGGATGTGCTTCAGAAAAGAATTTCTTAATCTGTATTCCTTTCCACACCGTGGACATATGACCTCATTTTGTCGAAATAAATATGCCTGCTCATTTAAATACTCTGATGGTGTGATGGAATAATCACATTCACCTGAAACATACACATGTAAATTAGTTCCAGTGTTATACTACCTAGATTACCTCTAGTAAGTTTAACCACTTTGTGATATAGTATGTGTGAATTTTATTTCTATCACAAATACTAAAAGCTGTGTTGTGAATGTTACAGTAAACACTAGGGACATATTAATCAACAAGAATCTGTTTAGATTAACAAATTCATCCACTACAAAAATTTAATGTGGTTCAACAAGTTAAGATTTCCATTTGTTGAATCTCAACTCCAAAGCGTCTCCTAAAGAAGGCCATCAATATGTTAATATTACTAAAACTAAATATGAGGACATTCAATTGTTGCAGAATTCTGTAAAAGATACTGGACATGACAATAACTTTGCACTAAAAACATTAGAATTCTTTAAATATTCAGCTCTAATTCATTTTTTTTAAGAATCTTGACTGAAAACGCCACATCTGACTGCAAATTATGAGACATTCTGAGTTGAACGCATGGAAAATTGGTTGGAGTGAGGTGGATCAACATTTAAGACACTGGACTTGTATTCAACAAAAGCAGCATCCAAATCCTCATTCAACCATCTGGCTGTGCAATCAAACACAAATTTGGTATCTGTTCTTTTGGACAAGTCCAAAGCACAGAAACCACTCATATACACATCCAAATTTAGTGCACTGAATGTAAATTCTAAGATTCTTTGGGAACACCACAGCTTCTTTTCTGCCTCATCTTTATTCAAACCTTAAGTTGTACTTTGTATTCCTAATCACTCCATGGTCAATGAGATGTTAAAACATAACCACATTTTTTTTCTTGCCAGTAACTGACATGTGTTTCCTTTTCTTCACCAGGTGTGTTTTACCTTGATACATCAACGGCGTTGTTCTGTACAATGTAGATTTTAACTGCTTTAATAATTTTATTGCATTAAATCAGAAGCAGTGCATGGGAGCATGCATTGCTATTTTGGTGGTTAAACATGTAGCACAAATTTCCTTGACACCTCTTGTTTTCATGGGAACAGTTACACGTTTTTAGTCTGTGTTTTTCATGCCTTTAGTCCTCTGCATGTGTGTAAACAGGGAAACAGTTATGTTAGAGGCCATAAACTGCTTCTAGTACAGTGGTATACAATCATGGAAGTATAAAGCAAATGTTGTCTTGGGTTTTAGTACAATGTTACTGGTGAGCAAAATCTGTAAATAAATGAATAATCATGAAGTGAAAATATTCTTGAAACACATAATCCAATCATGTTTAAATTTACAAAATATTAGGAAGTACAGGCTACTACAGAATGTATGCTGAAGAGTATTGTATAAATATCACTGGATTTCTCTGATGTGCAACACTGCTATGAATTGTGATGCGCTGCATTACTTGTTGAATAAGCCATTTATCATATTCTATTTCACAATCACAAAAGCACAAAGATTGCAGCTATTTGCCTGGGAAACTGTTATACTAACAACAAAACAAAAATAGGCCAACACACCCTGGTTCAAAGTTTTTCTTGATTCTGAGGTTAAGGCCAGAAATAGATCATGCTTCCCACAGTCTTCAAAACTGCACTGCTCCCCACCCCCTCCCTCCCCAAAGCAAAGAAAAACAAGCTCCAATTTTTACTGACATCAATACAAAGCATAGTAGAACCACTGATGTAAGGAACAGGAATAAGTTTGGAAGGTTACTATTTACTTCATGTGTGGTTCACAGAACAAAGTTTAACTTTCTTTTAAGCACTCTAATTATTTTAGCCAATGTACTCAGTTTTATCATTTATTCTTGATTATAAATAATACGTTCCATATAACATGTTCAACAGACAGTGGTCACTCACTCACTGAATATAACTTCCAATGTTCTCTAGTAATATCCTGAGTAACTGAGTCCTTTGTAAAATGGTTCAAAATGAATATGGGTTCTCAGGATGTAAATAATAATTGGTGGTACTGGTGTCCCAAGTGTGTACTTGGCACAAAGAGAGGGAAAAATGTTGTACTTGCTAAAAGGGATTACTTGCTGGAACATCAAACTTTTTCCTGTATCATAATCATGTAAAACTAGATGCTGTTTAATCTGATTTTTCACTTCTGTAAAATATATAATTAATTTAACATCATTTTTCACAAGGTGCAGTCTATGACGGCACGCTACTGTGAGTTGATATCACAAATAAATGCAAAGCACTGAGTTCATAATTTTAACAACTCAACTGCACATGGCAAATAGGGAAAATGCATAGATGGCATAACAAAATCTGATGCTACCTGCTGTGTTTGACAGTGTGGTAGATTCAAATGCCATGCCAGTTCATTCACTGTGCTGTATCTGATTGCACAACAGTTGGATGCTGTGCCAGTTTATCCACAACGCCTATGGCTAGAGGGTACAGCGGATAAGCATTACTCAGTCACAAGTGCACTGCTTGTGATCAACGTCTGCGTCACTATGTTGTAGTTTGCATTTTATAAGGTGTCCCGGACACACCATCTGCCAGTCTCTCGTGTAATGTACTGCTAACTACTTGTTCAACTATTATGATGGCACCCACATTACAGGCTGGTATCTCTCTTTCCTCGGCTTTGACTTGAACTGAAATTTTTGTGCATCTCTGTGCCTGAGCAGTTGGACACTCGGCTGTAACCTCTGATTTTGTGCCTTATCAAACGTAATTAAGTGATTGTAGCTCTTTTGTGTATTTATTGCAATAAGAAGGGTTTCCATTATCAATGGCTATTTATTCTCACCAGTTTCACTAGTATGAAAGTTTGTTTATCCATCAAACATTACTATAACATGTAATCACCTGACCAACAAGGTTAAGAAAATATATTTGTTTTCAAAAATTATTTGCTATATCTTCCAAAAACCATGTATTGTATATGACACACAGGCAGTCCAGGTAAGCAAAATGTAAAAATGAAATTGGGTAATATATTGATTTTATGTTTTGAAATTTGTTATGAAAAGGAACCTAGTACAAAAAAATTATTTGATTACATCATAGTACACTGAAAACTAGTTTATACATTCATATAGAGGTTATTCTGTGAGACACGATATTTGTGGTCGTACATCATGTGGTATGCTCCAAAACAGTTTCTTTCTTTTACTAGACACAAGTGAAATGACATTCTGGCACCAGACCTTTGCTCTTACACTTTTGCAACCAGGCCTTCTGCAACGATCACTCTCATCACTAACAGTCACTGGTATGTGTAATGTTCCTGTCATCCTTTTTTGTTGGCTGAGATGGGGGAGTGGGAGTTACTGTTTTGTTGGAGGATTAGATACTGCATCTACATCATCTTCACTACACTCTTTTGATGTCATGTACTCTTTTTAAGCATGGGCCAACCCCTCTGATACCTGAATCTTGAACTTGAAGCAATCCATTATTTCTTTGCTCTTCATTTTCATAGCAGTGTGGTCCCAACTTTTTTTCAATCCAAAGAGCAGCACTGGCAAAATAAAAATAAAAAAAGAAAGATATTGAACATACTGTTCACTTCCTAGTTTTTACAGTTTGCTTGTTTGCTGCAATGATGCTGTTAAATAAATTAGCATCTCCCATATTTTCATTGTAGCTTTCAATGACATGTTGGCTGTTGATGCTGATATACTGTCTGGCTTTCTTAGATCACCACTTGTTTTGTCCTACGGGCATTTTGCCTTCTGCAGACATAACAAGGACTACTGGTTTGTTGTCATGCCATTTGGCAACAGAAATCTGTCCAGCTCCTCATATGGAATGGTCAGTTACATCACGGCATGTCTTTCTCATTTCATTGTCAGGCTGGAGCTTACTTTCTATTAGAGTTGTACTTAGATGCACAATACCAGTTACCTGACAACCATGTTCAAATGAAGACGTTCAACAGCTCAGCAGATGTAAAGTACTACAAACTCTTACACCCAGTCACAATACAGACTGCAGGTATTATATTTGGCAATTTTGTCACAACTTTGCCATCAATATTTAAAAAAACCATAACCTTCCAGTATTGTATCGCATATTTCCTTGTAAATAAAGAAATGCAAAGGTAGTTCCCTCATCATCACTTGATATTTCATCAAGTTCTGACAGATTCCCATAAAAGTGAAGGCTTCTCCAGCTCATGAAGTATCTCATCTTCTGACACTACAGAAAAATATTTACTTATATTACATTAATCAAATCATTAGTTTCTTACTATTAAAATTATTATTATTTATTGTTATTATTGTAACTACTTCACTTATTACCACTCAATAATAGTAAAATGTGCCAACAGTGATAGAATATTACTGCTGAATATTTACAAATGAACAAACATTTTTTTAGGATACAAATCCACTGTGCCACAACCAACACACACGTGAAACTCATTTTACAAAATAGTGAAAAGTAATATCTTAGTGCTGCAGGCAGCTAATATTCCATTAACAGTCCCTTGACAATAAGATACAATTGGTTTAAGAAAGACAGGACATGGATATAGTAGTTAGTGATACCTTGACTAACGTGAACAAACTGCTGACATGTGTCTTTGGCATTACATGTGTTCTTTATGCAGACAAAAGTTACCCGTTCTGTGTGTTGTATACAACACACTGGAAACGAAAAGGTTATGACGATAATTTAAGCTAGTCCACCAGGCAGAGTGGTTCGGCTACCATTCGAAGTCCACAATAGCAATGCATCTGGCGCCACCAGTAAACTGTCTCATTGATTCCAAGGTGGATTCATCAAGAGGATTCATCAAGATAATACATCGCCAAGGAGGATAGATTTTTTTATCGCTAACTCTACAGCCTCCCTAATGCAGCTGTTGCCCTTCATACTGTTCTCACTATAGAGTATAGGTTAAAATGTCATATCCAATGAAATCACATTTAAGTGTCTGTTTGCAGTTATGCCCATCCCTGTAAGCTACCAGACTGTGGCCGTCATAGTATTATGTAACATGTAAGGGGCCATAACTGCAGAATGCACTACAGCATGACTTGCTCAAAAACATTGGATTTTGGCTCTCCCATCACCTGTGATAGCAGTCACATGTGATGGTGGTAACATTGTGTACACAAGAACTGAAAATGCAGTGCATTGGTAGAGCTGTCATTTGTACTCAGGTGAGTAATGAAAAGGTTTCCAACATGATTATGGTTGCACAACAGGAATTAACATGTTTTGAACACTAAATGGTAGTTGAAGCTAGATGCATAGGACATTCCGTTTCAGAAACCATTAGGGAATTCAATATTCTCAAATCTGCGACGTCAAGAGTGTGCTGGGAATGCCAAAATTCAAGCGTTACCTATCACCACGGGCAATGCAGTGGCCAAGGGGCTTTCACTAAACGAACAAAAGCAGCAGCATTTACACAGAGTTAACAGTGCTAACAGACAAGCAATACTGTGTGAAATAAACACATAAATCAATGTGGGGCATATAGCGAACATATCCTTTACAGCAGTGCAGTGAAATTTTGTGTTAAGGGCTGTGGCAGCAGATGACAGATGTGAGTGCCTTTGCTAACAGCACAACACTGCCTGCAGTGCCTCTCCTGGGCTCACAACCATATCAGCTGGCCTCTAGACTACTGGAAAACCATGGCCTGGTCACATAGGTCCCAATTTCAGTTGGTGAGAGCTGATGGTAGAGTTTGATTATGGTGCACACCCCACAAAGCCACAGATGCAAGCTGTCAACAAGGGACTGTGCAAGCTGGTGGTGCCTCCATAATGGCGACGCTGTGTCAAAATGGAATGGGCTGGGTCCTTTGCTCCAACTGTGTCACTGGGCCACAACTGTTTGTGATTGGTTTGAAGAGCATTCGGGACAATTCAAGCAAATGATCTGGCCAATCAGATTACCCAACATGAATCCCCTCAAACATTTACAGGACGTATTCCAGAGGTCATTTTGTGAACAAAATCCTGCACCAACAACACTTTCGCAATTATGGATGGCTATAGAGGCAGCATGGCTCAGTATTTCTGCAGGGGACTTGCAACAACTTTTTGAGTCCACACCACTTCAAACTGGTGCAATACACTGGGCAAAAGGAGATCCAACACAATATTAGGAGGTATCCCATGACTTTTATCACCTCAGTGTATGTTGCAGTATGAAATATTTGTGGTTTCTGGACAAATACAAGCCAATGCAATGGCATGGTTGACAGAAGCTTAGCCTGCAGCAGATTACAGTGAAGGACTGGCACAGAAAGGTCCACAACCACTGAAGAACTTCAGCATCAAACACTGTGAGTGAAGCTGTATGAGTTCATAACAATCCTTGGGTTAAGCTGGCAATCATCACATGCTGCAGTCCCACTGTGTGTTCCAGTATCTATAGTCATCACTTCATTCGACCCAATATAACACATGCATTAGACACTTTGCGGCATGTCCTGTAGAGGTGAAATATCAAGGCGAGAGAAATCCACTTCTGGGACACTTAATATTGTCTTCTGCATACTCTATCACGTACCGATTATGTTATGCTTCATAAAAGAAAGAGAACTATCTACCAAAAAGTGCCAAAAAACAAAAAGCGGTAGGATAGTGGCTTATTGTTCTGTAATACTGCTGCTCACACTGGTCACGACCACATTAATGATATGAGAAAACGGAATCAATGGATTCATGATGTCCATCCTTACTTACATGCAGGATTTCATCAGCCCCACACAACTAGAGTCGAACAGGACAGTCCCACTGTTTTGTTTGTCATGTACAATTATAAAGCCATGTTATGCATCTTGTGTCAATAAATGGACTTTTCGTAGCAAGACAGGTATCCACAAAGACAGCGTAGCTACGTCTGGAGTGACACAGACTGTCAGAACAGCAAAAATTGCTCCTGCCATGCCAAGGAAAGGGGCTGCGAGAGGCGTACCAAAAGAAGTGCAACCAACAACAACAATGGATGCAGGAGACATGTTATCTTTTCAGATGTGTCCCAGCTATGCGTACAGCTTCATGATGGATATATGTGTGTGTGTGGAGGCTCCAATTAGAATAAAAAGGTTAGACTGCATTTGTCACAGTCACTGTTATACACTAATCAGCCAGAACATTATGACCACCAACCTGCTATCGATATAAACCTATCCAGGTGATAGCAGCATCACCTACATGCACGCACGCACGCGCACACACACACACACACACACACACACACACACACACAGTGCATGTAGTATCTGTAGGCGTGTTGAATAGGGGGAAACACGCTAAGTTGCAGGCAGGCACAATGAAAGGACACTTAAACATAAGATTTGGACCTCAGCCTTAGTCAGAAAAAGAGAAACACACACCATTCTCCTGGCAGCTTGGGTCAGAATTCCATGGCCATGTGCCCTTTTCAGTCGTAGTTGCTGGTTTTGTGAGTTAACACTGGCACATGCATGGGTCATGGCTGCGGAGACCCACTGTTAGGAGTGTTCGGTGCACTGTGTGTGTTGAGACACACCTGTACTCTGCTCAGCATTAAAGTTGATGTTAATTGCGTCACAGTTTGCCACCTATCACGTTTTACCAGTTAGCCCAGCCTACAATGTCTGACATCTGTAATGAGGGGTGCCCACCCAACGCCACGATGCCTGGACATGGTTTCAACTAGGTTTCACCACGTGTTTAACACACTCACCACAGCACGCCTCAAACAGCCAATAGGTCATGCAGTTTCTTAAATGCTCATGCTGAGCCTCTGGGCCATCACAGTCTGCCCTCAGTCAAACTCAGATAGATTCTGGCATTCTGGCCAGAGCTGGCGGTTGTGTGTGCAAGAGGTTTGCTTGTTTGGTGAATGAATGGTGTGTGTTTCTCTTTTCCTGACAAAGGATGAGGCCGAAAGCTTATGTGTAAGAGTCTTAATTGTGCCTGTCTCCTACTTAGCATGTTATCTTTACAGTAATTAGCAATCTATCTTTTCCTACATTGTTGATACTCCTGCCTGGAGTTTCCATTGTCTGAATGGGGAAGGCGGCTAATCTATCCGAGTTTGACTGAGGGCAGGCTGTGATAGCTAGGTACGAGAATTTCGGAAAGTGCACAACTGTTTGTTGGTGAGTACTTTCAACATATGGCAAAATCACGTCCAGGGGTTTGGACAGCCACTTCTCATTACGGATGTCGGACATTGTAGGCTCGGCAGACTGATTAAACAGGATACATGGCAAACTGTGGCAGAACTAACACCAAACTTTAATGCTGGGCAGAGCACAGGTTTGTCTGGACACACAGTGCACCCAACACTCCTAACGATGGCCCTCCGCAGCCGACAATCCATGCATGTGCCAATGTTAACACAACAGCATTGCAACTACGACTGAAATGGGCATGTGGCCATTGGCACTGGACATTGGTACAGTGGCAGAGCATTGCATGGTCTGATGAATCCTGATACCTTCTTCATCATGCCAATGGGAGGGGCTGAATCCGTCATCTTCCAGGGGAACAGCTCCTCGACACCTGTGCTGCATAAGATGGTACCAAACTATGAGGTCATCTGTCCATTGTTCCTAATAAAACAAAAGCAGATTACAGTGGTTGGTGAACCACGAGAATAAAAAGGGAAAGCCAGCCACTCTGCAACACATTAAAACCTCCACCCTAAAAGCACTAGGGTTGAGGACACAGAAGGACAAAAAGATGTGTGCTAAAACCTACATAGAAATATAAAACCCACTCTCATGGATAAAACGTAAAACTAAAGCTGCTGTGGAGGCATTGTCGCCCAACACCGAAGGCAGGGTGCTCGGAAAGTTAAAAGTCTGCTGCAGAGCGGCTAAAAGTGGGCAGTCCAGCAAGAAGTGGACGACTGTCATTTGGGAGCCACAGTGACACTGAGGTGGACCCTCGTGATGGAGTAGGTAACCATGCGTTAGCCGTGTATGGCCAATTCAGAGCCGGCAGAGGACAACTGACTCCCTGCGAGAGGTCTGCATGGAAGACTTCCACACATTCACAGTCTCCTTAATGACACACAGTTTGTTGTGTGTGCTGTTATGCCATTCCATCTCCCAAAGCCGGAAAACCCTGCGGTGTAAGACAGAACGCAGGTCAGCTTTGGAGATGCCTATCTCCAGAAGCGGTTTCCGTGTCGCCTGTTTGACCAGCCTGTCAGCAAGTTCGTTGCCAGGGATTCCGATGTGACCTGGGGTCCACACAAACACCACGGAACGGCGAGACTTTTCCAGAGCATTGGTGGACTCCTGAATGGACACTACCAGAGGGTGGCGAGGGTAGCACTGGTCGATAACTTGTAGGCTGCTCAATGAGTCAGTACACAGGAGAAATGACTTGCCAGGGCATGAGCAGATGTACTCAAGAGCATGAGATATGGCCGCCAGCCCTGCAGTGAAAACACTGAAGCCAAATGGCAAGGAGTGATGCTCAATATGTCCTCCATGAACATATGTGAAGCCTACATGACCATCAGCCATTGAGCCATCAGTGTAAAGCACTTCAGAGCCTCAGAGCACAAGAGTCGAGAGGAAGTGACAGCGGAGAGCGGCGGGGTTAATGAAGTCCTTAGGGCCATGCAAAAGGTCCAGACGAAGTTGCGACCGAGGCGTACACCATGGAGGCGTACATGAACGGATCGCAAGTAGAGGTGGTAAAGGGAAGGACTCCAGTTCGGAGATAATGGACTGCATGTGAACCACAATCGTTAGCCCTGATCTGGGCCGCTGATGCGGGAGATGGACTGCTGCGGGCGGGAAAAGGAGATGGTAATTTGGATGCTCAGGGGAACTATGAATGTGTGCTGCATAACTGGCAAGCAGTTGCGCACATCTGATCTGCAGTGGAGGGACACCAGCCTCCACCAGTACGGTGGTCACCGGACTTGTCCTAAATGCTCCTGTCACTAATTGAATCCCACAGTGGTGCACAGGGTCAAGTAAATGCAATGCTGAAGGAGTTGCCAAAACACGCTCTGAACAGCTTCGTTGCTGTAGTAATTCATACTGGAGTCCCCTAATGCATTATGTGCACTCATCTCTTTGATACAAGAGAAATCATTGTGGGAGCTGTTTCATGAGGTCTGCGAGAGATGTCTCTTAGTCTAAAATGACACGAAGACACAGACACAGGGAATATATTGTTACCCAAATGACAGACTTATTCTGGTACTTGTGTGTGAGCAAAGAGAGATGGGGAGGTGAAAGTAGTATGAATATTCTACAGTACAATTTTTGTAGTCACATCCCTGCAATAATTACCAGAATGAAACTATACAGTATGTGCACAACTCAGTGAATTTGTTTCTCTAATAGCCAGCAATTTCCCCGAAATCAAAGCTGCAGGAGAAAAGTGGGTAAATCTAGGATACACACGGTTAAGGCACTATATTTAATTCTATTTTGACATCAATTCAAACACTTATTTTAAGAAATGACAGAAAACAACTAACTAGAACATCTTAAAAATCACACCATTCTATAATTCCTTAGAAGATAGTACTTTACACAAAATAATTTTTCATGATGGCTAAAAGCCAAGACAGATTTCAGAACCAAGGATTCCTTGAAAAACTATTTTTTTTCTTAATTTTTCTCAGTTACTTTGCCATGAACTAACTGGTGGGAACATTCCTGAATGGATGCATATTTTCAGCAGTGATGTTTTATCATCAACTTCATCTATCTTTCTTACTGCTGTGAGTTCAAAAGACAAGTGTACATAAAACAGCTATATAGAACATAACGTTTTAATGGATTTGTTCCAATTTGTCCACTGAACTGCAATTTTCACTACTGTTTCTACTGTTTTCTAATGTTCTAATGGGTGTGAATCCCTAAAGGACCAAACTGCTAAGGTCATCAGGCCCTAGAATTACACACTATTTAAACTAAGAACAACACACACATCCATGCCCAAGGGAGAACTCAAACCTCGGGCGGGAGGGGCCGCGCAATCCGTGACATGTTGCCTCAAGCTGCGTGGCCACTCCGCACGGCCCTATTAACTATTACTTACCGGCAAAAGCTCCTTTTATAGGTTTGCTATGACAGATCATAATTGCTTCTTCTGTTGGACAATCATTTACTGCATATCACAGTTTTCAAGGAGCAGCTGACTACTCCATGAATTATTGCACATTGTTTCAATATCAATATGCCAAAAAAACACAAGAACAATTAATTTACAAAGCACTTTATTTTAATTACTTTTGTTTTCTGTACCACAGATTCAAAAAAATCTTAAAATAGGAAAAGAAACAGACTCCACAAATCTTATACTTTGGGTACAGATCATGTGGTAACTGAATTACATCTTCCTTTTGGGAAAAAAAAAGTTACTGTCTATTTCATTTTCTATGTATTGTAATAGTCAGTAAAATTGGTGTTTTGCCTATAAATGTCATATGATGATAAATTTCTATGGTGTTTTATACCTCTGTAGAAACAATACATTTAATAGGTCCAGGAATCATTTATCTACAGAACTGGTCAAAGAGGACTGATACTCCAGTTCAAAATTTGGTAGTACCTTCCTGCTTCTATCAATGACAAAGCATAAAATATATGTGATATGAGCACACAAAACTACTGTATTTTATGGACTATAAGATGCTACAGACTATAAGACAAACATTCATTTTCAAGCAATTTAAAAATAAATTATTATTAGATTCCAAGTACTTCTTGAAAGACTTAACAGTAATGTCTTCTCCCACTCTAGACCACAACTGTCTTATCCACAGAATTTTTCAAATGACTACTAAACTGATCTAGTACAAGAGGAGAACTCTTCTATGAAGCACCTTTCCTTCTCTTCCACACTCTGTTAATGCATAATTCCATACCAGCCTTGTCCACCCAACCCTTGTAATGTACGTGAAGAACAATACTTGGAGAATTTCAGAAGGTTTTGGCATTGTTTTGCACTTGGAAATGATCACTGGATTAAGTTTAGTACTGTCAGCACAACATGAAAGGACAATGGTATAGTCCTGCAGCACTGAATATATGGCCATTTTTAAGACTGGTGGTAATTTTAAATCAAACACTGAACGTTTTTATATTAATTTAGAGTACAAGATACATCTGAGATTTGGAGCAATTTTCCGAAAAAAAAGTGCATCTTATAGTCTGTAAAATACAATATCATCAATAAAGAAGCATAACAATCTCAATGAGGGATATTTCACGAGCTGAACTATAAATTTTGTGTATATTGTTGAATGGTATGTGCCTCATATCACAAAAACACTGAACAATTGCAAAAATAACATCCTAACAAATGGTTTCATTGGCTAAGTTGTGCATCACTTTGCTGAAATTGGACTTAACACAAAATGGCTACATTTAAAGTCCTGCTCATCTTCAAAAAAAAAAAAGGTGGCATCCTTCAAGTAATACTGGTTAGTCTTCGCAAAAGACTAACCAACATGATCCTCCCCCCCCCCCCCCCCCCCATGATTAATAACATGCTGCATACTGATAAAATACTCAGCATTTTACAAGACTCTTACGGACAAACTCCCCCCCCCCCCCCCCCCCCCAAAAAAAAAAGAACAAACAAATATAAATCACAAAATCAATTTTGTTTAGGCAATCCCCATTTCTACCTGAAAGATGTTCCCACTTTTCTTTCCAGTTGTTAACTGTAGCAATGTTTGGTTAGAGATAATAAATCTACGAAAAATGAGGTGACAAAAGTCGTGAGATGGGATACCTGATAATATTGTGTCGGACCTCCGTTTGCCCAGCATATTGCAGCAACTCAATATGGCATGGACTCAACAAGTTGTTGGAAGTCCCCTGCACAAATATTGATCCATGCTGCCTCATATAGCCGTTCATAATTGTGAAAGGGTTGCCAGTGCAGGATTTTGTGCAGGAAATGACCTCTTGATTATGTCCCATAAATGTTTGATTGGATTTAGGTTGGCTGATATGGGTGCCAAATCATTCACTTGAATTGTCCAGAATATTCTTCAAACCAATCATGAACAACTGTGGATGCTGACACAGCACTTCGTCATCTATATGGCTGCAAATGGTCTCGAAGTAGTGTCAATGATCAGTTCAGATGGACCAGAGGATCCAGTCCATTCCGTGTAAACACAGCTCACACCATTATGGAGCTACCACCAGAATGGTAGCAACCTGTGTCCATGGATTTGTGGGGTCTGTGCTGCACTCAAACCCTACTATCGGCTCTTACAGAGTGAAATCAGGTTTCATCTGACTAGGCCACAGTTTTCCAGTAGTCTAGGGTCCAACTGATATGGTCACGAACCCAGGTGAGGTGTTGCAGGTGACGTTATGCTGTTAGCAAAGGCAATTGCATTGGTAGTCAACTAGTGTTCTCTGTTAGCACCAATAACTTTATGCAAATTCCCCTCCTCTTGGTCTTTAAGTGAAGGCCATCAGCCGGCGTGTTGTCCAAGATGAGAGGTAGTGCCTGAAATCTGCTATTCTCAGCATGCTCTTGACACTGTGGATATCTTAATATTGAATGCTCTAATGATTTCCAAAATGGAATGTCCCATGCATCTAGCTCCAACTATCATTCCACGTCCAAAGCCTGATAATTCCCACTGTGGGGCCATAATCACATCGGAAACCTTTTCACATGAATCATCTGATTACAAATGACAGTTCTGCCAATGAATTGCCCCTTTTATGCCTTGTGTATGCAGTATTGCCACCATCTCTATATGTGGATATAGCTGTCCCATATCTTTTGTCACCTCAATGTATGCTGACTGCTTGGAATTGCAACTGAGCCCTTTTTTATTTCTTGAATTATACAATCATTTAACGAAATCTTTCAATGTTTGTACATTTTTATCTATTTTAGTATGCACTGTGACATGAAATGAAATGTTATGTCCAGCCAACATAAGTTTCTGCTCTGTTTTATTAATGATCTTAGGTTTTTAAGGCCAGCCACCTGTCCTATCGTCATAAAGCATATTTATGTACTCATTGTTTGACAATTCCGATATCATTGTGAGATGATTCTAGGGGCAAATAAATATAAATAAATATATAAATAAAAGTATATCTCCCATCTAATTTTCATTGTGCCTTACGACATCCCCTCTGAGACATGTATAAACAGTTTTGTTTAGTCTGGTAAATTCTATCACAATCTTCTAATTGTTAGCTTGTCGGGTGAAAGTCTTGCTTTCTCTTTAAGAGCTGCAACTAGTTACACCGTTTCACATAGTAAAACACAAATAATTTTGCTGGGGATGAAAACAACACGTATGTCTACAAGCAAACACAAATCATCTTTTGCTATAACATATCGAAGCAAATCTCTCTCCTTCCATGTTCGAGTTCTCACCTTCAAAGCCAAATGAAATGTCTCTGCTTTTGTGGTTATCCTTTCAGCACTCTGATACTAAATGTGTCAATTACAAGATACAAAATAAGTTCAAAATATACTGCTAAATTAATAAATCACATATTCAACTTCCATGGAATCAGCTGAATAACAGAAGGAGATTCATGATTCACTGTTGTGATGCTGAAATTAATTGAACAATTTCGAAGTATATGCCACTCAAAGCAATCAGTATGAAATAAAGGAACATTTATAGGCATGAAAGGCATATCTTACTGATATTAAGAGCATATTTCATTAATTAATTAATTAGTTAAGGGACTACATAGCCCTTGTGCTTCCTTCTCACATGTACACGCAAATTATTCTTCTTTGTGGACCGTAGTGGGCAATAAGGGCATGGAAATTGAGGTTCTTTCCCACATTCATGTCTAATGTGACTCCAGAGGCTCCTACAGTGCCTGTATACTCTACCACAACCATCACATGTGTACGGAGCACCTAGAACAGTACTATGAGATATGTCCAAAAATTGCTGATAAGAATTTTCTTGTGCATATCTGTTGACACTCAATCCTTCCTCTGACTCAAGTACACCTGTAATCAAGTAATAAATGAAATAAACATAAATGATTATATCACCAGCTTAATTGATTTACTGATTTGCAACAGCAGCAATAGAGAGACTATGCAGATATAATTGTATAATTGTGATCTTTAGGTAAGTAATTTAAAATGATAAATGTTATTTGTATGTACAATGAAGTATAGCCTGCTCTATTAATGAGTTTTTTCTTAATTTTTGGAACTGGAAATAATCATCACTTTAAGAAAGAGAGGCCAAACAAGAAAATAAAATGAAAAAATCATGAATATTAACTAAAGAAACTGTATAACAGAAAAAGAAAAGAAAATTTTTTAGAACTGGACAAATGTCTGTAATTATTTTGCACCAAGCTGTAATCCATTTTGTAAATTTCAGTTTCAGGTGATAAACTTCAAATTTTCAGATTTAATGTTACGTCTGCTTTTATGGCACATTTTTTTATTCTGAATGTAAGTTCTTTATATTGATTTTGTGCCTATTGATGTGAAAAGATACTCATACCTAAGCATTAATAATTTTCAAAAAGGCACAAAGAAATATAAAGATACATTATTATAGCTTAGTGTACACCGTGGTGAGCTGCAACTGATTTTAAAGTTGCATGAAAACAACCATATAACTACACAATCACTTACTCTCATTCATAAATGCTGTTTTTATTCTACAAACTACAGTTTAATGCAGACAGTCCCACTGAATCTGAATAAATGAATAAGTAAAGAGTATTTCGAATACAAACCTTACAAGAACAGTGTATAGTTCATAAAATACTACAACAGAAAAAACATTTTAAACAGTCTCTTCATTTACAGAGAAATAATCTCACATCCAAATACAGGGATGATGAAACTGTAATAATCTTGATAATTTCATACAAAACTAATGAATCAAAGGATAAGAGTATTCAAATTACATGCTTTAACATAATTCACTTGATCCTGCACAACACTATGTCTTGTAACCAAACAGTTATTTGCTGCATAACTGAAAAAAAAACTAAGATCAAAACAATGTTTTGAGCACTTATTTATCTATTTTTTCAACACACATAAATTAGTAAAACAGAGATTATGTTCAAAAACTTTAATCAATTTGTTTCTCTATGTCAAATCAAAACAGAAGTAATTTCCTCAATACTGTATTCTCTCTTGCAATTATAATTTAGTTGGGCATAAACATTAAAAACATCCATTACAAGATACACAAAACTCATAGCGACAGGATTGTCAATAATGCTATCATAGCACCTGTACTCATACTTCATACAGATATTCATTTTTAAACAAAAATCAAATTTGTAACTAAATAAGAAGGCCCAATTACAGATGAGGGAGGGGTGTGTGAAATGGACTAGTATTTCTGCTATAGACAGTGCAATCTGAGACATCAAAACTTAAATTTAATTGACCAGGATGATATGCATCTGACTGATAAAGACAACTGATTAGCACATTCTGTGCATGCCAAAAACTGAAGAACTCAGTACTACTGATTGGTATCAGAAGTATGTAACAAAATGCTTGTTATATTGATTGGCAAATGTGCTACGGAACTTTATTGGTGGTTTATTCTGAGCAGTAGCTTTCTAAATTCTTTTGGAAATGCAACAACTGGGTTTACTAAGATTACAGAAGAAATATGCACATGAAGGCACCGTGATTCTGACAGTGTCTAAATAAGTGAGGTTACAAACTGTGATGATCTAAAATGCTGCATCAAAAACTTCAAACTTCCAAACAATTCTTCTCATTATTTCCTTATGAAACATTCTAAAATTTGATTGTACATACTATTACATACCACAAGTCAAAAATTTATTATTTCTGTGCACTTTACAACTATTGCATCTCTCCTCTAAGGAAAGATATGACAACATACGTTAAATCAAAAGCATTGACAGAGTAACAAAAGAGGAAAGTAATGTTTGCATAATATATATTTGGCACATTCAGTGTAATAAAAAAAATCATTGTCCAGCTAACTAGTAAGAAATAAATTACAGAAACAACAGGAAATTATATGAATATGAAGAATCAGCTTTCTAAATTTTCACTTAAATACTGTACATATTTTAAGAACAGAATCAAAACAAGACACAAAAAAGTGGACTATATATCTACTGAAACATTTGTAAAAGCATGAACATTGTCATTGGTGGCCAGTGTCCTCTTATAAAAAGAGAGTAAAAATGCCATTTACCTGTGTTATACCATATTTGAATCTGGTACTGTCTATTTTTACACTTCTATTGTGTACTGATCCTTTCTTCAACCACTACCTACCACTTGCACATGGTCATATGCTGATTGAGGAAGTGGAACTAGGATGGCAGTGAAAGAATATGCCCTAATACCTGACAGAAACCACCATACACTGCAGCAATGAGTAATTACTGATTTTTTTTATGATTACTTGTTTTGCTAGATGACAAATATTAAAGTATATATTACTACAAGTAATGCAAGCACAACTTTTACTGAGGGTAGAAAATCCAGTTCACAAATTTCATTTATTGTGAAGCTGTGTTCACAAGAAATAATTTTGTTAGGAAATTCAATTCTGATAACATTTTGTCCGGAACAAACACGCTGTTGACTGGATATTAAATCTTCCTTTCTTCCTCCTGATAACACAAATAGAATTCAATTAAATTTGCTGTACACAAATTTATGATTTAACACACAAAGTGCCAGGTGATGTTACAAACAACTTATTTCTCAACTGATGATCTTATTATATTGCTACTGTTGTGAGTAAAAGTGAAGGATATGTCATATTGTGTGGCTAATACAAAGTCCAGTGCATATAAATACTAATCATTTGCTTGAAAATGTATAAATTTGATATGACTGAAAACACCAATAAACGTAAAAATGTGTTACATATGTTTGCACTCTAAAATAAAGGAAATTCTTCCAGAATTAAGAGTGACAAAATAATGGCAATCAATGAGTTAAAAAATATAACTTATGAAATATTTATTTACAAAGTAGATAGATAAAGAGAATGAAGACTTTTTCTACCAGTAATGTAAACAACATTAAATCTTCAAAGATTCATTTTATACAATCAAATCTTTCACAGCTGCCAGGATTGATTGAGGAAGTTCTGATTATGAATCCCAGTACTTTGAATTTGTTCCCAATACATTCTTTCTGTTCAAACCACAACCAGAATGATGTAATGTAAAGTACATTCCAACATTTTTGACAGAAAATACTTCTTCAGAGGGCAGCAATAATGTAGATACATAATATACTGAAGAAACAAATAAGAAGCAATTACATATTTTCCAACCATCTATCATTTATATGTCAAACATAATGAAGACTTATTTTCATTAATATACCTTGAAGCTGTCACACTCAATGTGGTCCAATGCATCCTCATTCCAAGGATCACTTAGGTTTTATCTTTGAGTCATGTATAACTGTCATCGCTAAGTTACTGAAACTTCTTGGGTTTGCAGGTGATTTCACAGAGTGTTGACTCTATAACAAAAAGCACTAAAGTAAAAAAGAAAAATATTAAAAGAACTAATAATGATAAAAGACGCCATACGCATTAAAAACAATACCCTTGAGATAGCATAAAGTAACGGGTAGAACACATATTGAATAATCAACACATCATATATTAATTTCTTGTCCAGCATTTGGAACATGATGGTGTAGGGTCTGCAATGGCAGTAATTACTTGGACTCAGATAACAGTACCATCTACACTTTTATTTTCAATCACCATGACCAGTTTTCACCACCAAGGCCATTTCAAATGGCTATCTGAACAACACTGAAAAAACAGTCTTGGTGATCAAAAATAAAATTACAACTCATGCTGGTGTTTGATTTCATGTCAAATATTGCTGACACCTCACATCATTATGTCAAAGTACAATTTTTTTAACATCATAAGAAAGTTCTTGGCGGAATACAAATACAGTGCGCCTGCAAAGTCTCTCTGCAGCTACGAGCTCCACATCTTGCTCTGCAGCGACGAGCTCCACATCTTGCCTTCATGGCACGTAAGGTAGGCAGCACATTTGTGTTGCTATACAAGGTAAGGGCCAGGATTCACTGCTAATGGCTGCAGTTGTGTTGGGAGTTGGGATTCGACATCATTACAATTAAATACACTGTACTCATCACTGTCACAGCAGGTGCTGGAAATGTTTTTCCCTTTCTTGAAGGCATAGTTCAACACATTTACATTACTTGTGAACACATATACCAGTGTTCCACATGTAATCAAATACAGATAATCAATTATTGCTGTCTTCAATTCCTCTACTGTCTTTGGGTTATTTTTATACACAAGTGTTTTAGGTACACCCCACAGGAAATAATTGGATGGTGACAGATCTGGGAAGTGTAGGGGCCAAAGACTTCTCATATTTACTCTGTCTGCAAGGATTCCATCTAAAAGTCAAAGGGAGTAGTGTGCTGTATGAGCAATAGTGTTTCCTTGTTGCAAGAGAGGATACATCACTCGAGAAACCAGTTGGATACAAATGGCTGCAAACTAATAGCCATCCAGGCAGATTAAAACTGTGTGCCCGACCGAGACTCGAACTCGGGGCCATTGCCTTTCGCGGGCAAGTGCTCTACCATCTGAGCTACCGAAGCACGACTCACGCCTGGTCCTCACAGCTTTACTTCTGCCAGTATCTCATCTCCTACCTTCCAAACTTTACAGAAGCTCTCCTGCGAACCTTGCAGAACTAGCACTCCTGAAAGAAAGGATACTGCGGAGACATGGCATAGCCACAGCCTGGGGGATGTTTCCAGAATGAGACTTTCAATCTGCAGTGGAGTGTGCGCTGATATGAAACTTCCTGGCAGATTAAAACTGTGTGCCGGACCGAGACTCGAACTCAGGACCTTTGCCTTTTGCGGGCAAGTGCTCTACCATCTGAGCTACCGAAGCACGACTCACGTCCGGTCCTCACAGCTTTACTTCTGCCAGTATCTCGTCTCCTACCTTCCAAACTTTACAGAAGCTCTCCTGCAAACCTTGCAGCACTAGCACTCCTGAAAGAAAGGATACTGCGGAGACATGGCTTAGCCACAGCCTGGGGGATGTTTCCAGAATGAGACTTTCACTCTGCAGTGGAGTGTGCGCTGATATGAAACTTCCTGGCAGATTAAAACTGTGTGCCCAACCGAGACTCCTTTCTTTCAGGAGTGCTAGTTCTGCAAGGTTCGCAGGAGAGCTTCTGTAAAGTTTGGAAGGTAGGAGACAAGATACTGGCAGAAGTAAAGCTGTGAGGACCGGGCGTGAGTCGTGCTTCGGTAGCTCAGATGGTAGAGCACTTGCCTGCGAAAGGCAAAGGTCCCGAGTTCGAGTCTCGGTTGGGCACACAGTTTTAATCTGCCAGGAAGTTTCATATCAGCGCACACTCCGCTGCAGAGTGAAAGTCTCATTCTAATAGCCATCCAACTGCGCCTAATGCGAATGCTCTCAGCTTGGGACTGGATTGGTGCAGCCACAGCAGCACAACAGATGTCATTGCAGAGGAAAAATGCAGAATGAGAAACGTCGACATGTCAGCTCTCAGGAAGGGACTTAACTTAGCACCATCTCCAATAAGTATCCCTTTCATTGGCATCATAACTGGTGTGGAGCAAGCAGTTTGTAAGTTTCCCTGTGAAACTGCAGAAGAAATCCATCCTGAAACAAGCCACATTCAGTCTGCTTTCACAGGAACAGCCTGGGACAGAAGGAAAAAGAACAGAATGCGCCACTACAATAATGATGATGAGAAACGTCGACATGTCAGCTCTCAGGAAGGGACTTAACTTAGCACCATCTCCAAGAAGTATCCCTTTCATTGGCATCATAACTGGTGTGGAGCAAGCAGTTTGTAAGTTTCCCTGTGAAACTGCAGAAGAAATCCATCATGAAACAAGCCACATTCTTTTAAAATCCAAGCCACCAACCTCGAACTTTACAAGAGTTTCGCAACAATTCTCTCATCATAGTTTTATCAACGGACAATTGCAATGCAACCATCATTACCGAATGATCTGACTATGACACTAAGACCTGGTCGATTCTGTAGGAGGACATGTATCAAAAACTTTCAAGGGACCCAACATCCAGCTTCTAAAGTGGCCCTCATTGGAAGGGAATGTTCTTAAAAAGCTTATCCCTCATGCACCTCATCCACCTACTTTGTATGGCCTTCCTAAGGTTCATAAGAAGCACACTCCTCTACACCCCATCATAAGCATCAGTGCATCACCAAAGTACAGGCTAACTAAACATCTGGCCCACCTCCTTACTCTGCACGTTGATCATTGTGAACACCACATCAAAAATACAACTTCATCAGTCGAATTAAATGCTTGCGTCTAGGAAAAGGAGATATGATGGTTAGCTTTGATGTGGTGTCATTGTTCATGCAGGTTCCCATCAAAGACTCAAGATTTGCTCTCCATTTATTTGATGACACTGTTGTGGATTTATTTAAGCACACTCTGACATCATCAATTTTTTATGTGATGGAGACTATTTTAACCAGGACGGCGTAGCGATGGGAAGCCCATTAGCACCAGTTATAGCCAACCACTTCATGGAGTACATTGAGAACATTGCCCTGGACATGGCTCCTGCGAGGCCTAGTCACTTTTATCATTACGAAGACAACGCTTTTGTGGAAATCCGGGAGAATTTTTCAACTACACCAGCAGCATCCACTATAACATAAGATTCACAATGGAAGTAGAAACAAATGGTGCCTTGCCTATTCTAGACGTCTTCATCCACTGGAAAGAAAACGGTTGTCTCAGCCACATTGTTTATCGGAAACCCTCACAGACAGATCGATATCTGCATGCTACCACCTATCACCACCCTACGCACAAATGTTCTGTTCCTAGGACATTGGTGCATCAAGCGGAAGACATTTCAGATGCTGAAAGCCTTCCAAAAGAGCTGAGCCACTTACAGAAAGTCTTCAAAGAAAACAGCTACAACAACCACCAGATTTAGCAAGCCATCTTGCTGAAGAAACATAAGCAGAAGACCTCCAAGGAGGGCACAAAGAAGCTTGCGCTCTTGCCATTCTGGGGCTCAATAACACGAAAGATTAGCTGGTTTCTAAAGAAGCATAAAATCAATACAGTTTTTAGGGTGCTGGCTAAAATTTGACAACTAATGAGGCATGAAAAAGACAATGTTCGACTAAGAGTGCCAGGAGTATACAAAATACTGTGTGGGTGGGGACAGTTCTACATCCGACAAACTGTACATACTATTGAACAGCACCTTGTGAAACACGAGAGATGTTTTCACATATGGTATCCTGAGAAATCAGTGGTGGCAGAACATCCTTTAGAAAACGGACACCGTATTACATTTGCAGACACATCTGCTATTACACGGACTACTAGTTTTTGGGACAGTGTTACAAAAGAAGCAATCAAGTTAAAAATTTCTGACAACACCTTCAATAAAGACAATGGCCTGCAGCTAAGCACTGCTTGAAGCCTGGCCATCAGAAAGCTGAAGCAGGCACGCAGAGAAAACAGCACCATATATGGCATTGGAGCAAGCACCAGAGACATCACTGAAGACAATTCTGTTTGAACTGTTCGGTAAAATCCCAATGAGGAAATTAATTACAAGTGTTGGCTGACTACAATTGGGGTAGTTCTAGATCCACAACAAAATCAAAAGAAGATTTTATTGAGGTGTTTCCATCAAGTTTGTAGCAGCTCCTACTACACTCATGTATCACCCATCAACATTGACATAATTAAAATCACTAAAGGAGCACTCAAGGTAAATTGAGCATCTTGCAGTTGTGATTTTGTACAAAATTATTACTTCGCCATTCAGGATGAAGTACAGGAATTTCACTGGAACCATTCACAGGTTACCATTCATATGTTTGTAGTTAACTACAGAGATGCAAATGCCTATGAAATACATCATGCAATGAGGCTGCAAGGGCTGCGAAGAGATTAGCCACACTTGCCAGATTCAAGCAACCTCATGAAAACTAGAGTTTCATACCAAGACATTTGTTTCAGTCATGCAAAGAAAATATTCCTTCACGTGTCTTCAACCATAAATCAGTTTCCCATCATGATTAAACCACTGCCAAGCTGACTCAACGTTTCAAGAAAACGGTTCCTGGTATCCGTAAGCTTCACTGTTTAATACATATTGACAAAGGTATAGTAAAAACAAAGACATATTCTGCTTCTTTAATGAGCAGAGAAGAGTCGGTGCTTGCTGTGTGGTCAGAAATTCTGTTAAATGACAAAAAGGGTTTTTGTTGCCTGTATGTATGACAGTCCTTGGTGGATTGTATATGGCTTACAAACTTATGAAGAAACAGACGAAGTACAGGCCAGCTTCAAGCATCCACATGGACCATCTCGATCATTTGCATTTGCTGCCATGCCTGACTTTTGTGTTATCAGAAGATGTCACATTCTCAAAAGACTGAAAGGACATACTCTCTCCCTGCATCAGATCTGGTGAACATAGCAATTTAATTAGAGACTTGTGAAACGAGACGTAACTACCTTTTATTGCCTTTTCATTGAAGTTACACTGTAAATGGTCCATAATACCACTACAATAATACAATCAATATTTTTATATACTATTACTTATTAATTGAATTTTTTAATAATTTGTCTTTCATATTTACACACTACCTTCTGGTATTTGATTGTGTGTGTGTGTGTGTGTGTGTGTGTGTGTGTGTGTGTGTGTAGCTTTTTTAAGGTGGGGTGTTTTGAGATATTCAAGGTCAAAAGTTAAGGTCAATAATGGCCTTGAATGTGAAAAGTCTTAGAAACCCACTGTGTTGCATATTAATGTAAAGCTCTACTCATTAACTTTTCATTGAAATAACTTTCACTGCTGTATCTGGATTAGAACCCATCTTTATTGTAATAAAAACTATTAATCTGCTTTGCTTGAATTGTTGTATAGCATTCTGAGAACGCAGTGTCCTTTAGGCACCCTACAAGCGACGAGTGGGCAGGACCCCACAGTCACATACCTCTGCAAACCGATAGGTTTGCATATTTTATCTGGATCAGTGGATGTACCAAATCTGAAAGAAATCTGGGATGGTCATTTTGACACTTTTACTTTTCTGCGCTGAACTGATGTGGAATTCTCCTACCACAAATACTGAAATCTAACACACCTACTGACTCAACATATTGTTGGAAGTCACAAAACACTCTCCTAATGAAACACTACAAGAGTACAGTCTGAGTAATTTGCACTCAGTTTGAAGAAAAGCTAGTTTTTCATACATCTCAATGTTTATGATGCATCTGCTGAACTGTGTCATAGAATGATATATTTTGCAGGTACACTCAGTGGTATATGGGGATAATGTCTACAAAACATACTGTGAATAATTATTAGTAAAGAAGTAACAAATTAAAATGACACGCCTAACGCTGAAGTTTTACCGCATGAACAGCACATATGCAGTAAGCAACAAACCTTTTTCCCTTTCATTATTTTGTGAAGGCGTGCCTGCAAGAAAAAGTTCTGAAATTTTGCAATTGTGGGAAAAAATTGTTGGAAGTCACTAAATGCTCTCACAATCAAATACTGGTTGAGTATGTTGTAAGTAATTTGCATACCTCAAGTTACACTACCTCAAGATACATACAGTGTCTCTAAATTTAATACTCGACTTACTGTGTAAATCTGTTAACTTAGCATTATACTTTTTAACGAGTAGATTATAACACAATTTTAAATTTTGTCATTAATTATTTGAAATATTGAAAATCAAATTTTGGTTGCTCTGTAAGTCATTAGATATGGAACCTGCAACTGAGACCATGCACTATTTTAACCGTTTAGTAATACAGATAATACAGCATAATAGTCCATTTAAACAAACATGCCAAATGATTTAAATAATTCAAGTGGTTTACTTTTACAGTCCTTTCTCTCAAAATTGACTTAAATGGACTTAGTCCACTTCAATTCTGAACCTTACATATGTGGTTGGCTGATCACTTAATAAAGAACAAGAACTAAACAATCCAGACAGAGTTCGCTGACATCCTTTCCCTTCCCTAACACATACAAAAGATATCACAAAAATTCACTAAGCTTTAAAATGTGTGACGGACTGATGCTGTTGTCTGCTAGAAAGGTGGACAGATCTTCAGCTAAACTGAGGGTTGTCCTTATACGAGCTTATGAAATACATGGAGTTAAAATACATTGTACTGAAAGTGGTATTTCACATGCTTCACGTCAGTGGTCATAATGTGGTGAGCGTCACTTCTTTCCATCGGTGTGGCTGGCATGCGGTGCACCATGCCTACACTGCAAATTTTATCACAGTTTGTTGTTTACCAGCTCAAACCACTTCCCTTTGGTGAATGATCCTTCCATTTGACAATGAGATAATAGTGTGAAGGCGGCCCCCAAACAACAAATCACATCTCCTCTACATTCTTCCTTGGCTGCTTTGTCGACAGCATAATTACCCCATGTGTACGAGTATCCATCAGCATACCTTTTCTTTTCTTGGCCTGGATTCATTCTGATATCTCTGACAGTATGAATCATTTTTTTTCTACTAGATACATTTGTTGGGCAGAGTGCAGGGTACTAAAAGAGTCAGAGCAGATGAGAAACTGTCTGCTGTGATGGCTTTACACTAACTCCACTGTCTTCAGAACTCTGCACCTCAGCATCATAATTTGTTACCTATTCCAGGAAGCAAATTATGAAGACTATTAGGGAAAACAGGTTGAACAAATGAGCACATTCCCCTGCGTAGGTTAATCTGCATATGCAAGGACTTCCTGACATATTTCAAAATGAAAGAAAACAATTTTTTAAAACTTTAGCCAACAGAACTAGTTTCTGCTTTCTGCAAAGCTTAAATTCGCTTCAAGTTTCTGGAAAGGCTGAAGCAGCAGTTTGTTCCATCCCTGGTTTCTTATCCTGTGGTTTGAAATACTTAGGATGTATGGATCCCAAATGACTTGGTCACAAGTGTCCAATTCCTGAATATCTGCTCAAAGTTTGGATCATCCACCACACTAGACTGCAGTGATTGAGGCACTGTAAATATTTTCAGGGACTGTCTTGCCAAGGGTGAACCACAATGTGCATGAGAACAGACACTGTTCAAAACCATGATGTGTGTGTGTCAATAACTAGTAAGGGTGCTGATGACTAAACTGTTGAGTGCTCTGAAACCACTATCTTCATCAAAATATGAGATTATTTACAAATTAAGATAACTTTCAGCTGAAGCAGAGTATGTTGGACATTGTGTTGATGCCATTTTGAGAGATAATGGAGAAGAATTTGAGAACAATGAGGTCTGAGAAATTCTTCACAAAGAGGACAATGTTCAACACCTGACAATCCCGTATAGTCCATAGTAAAATGACTGCAGTACAACAGAAACTCATACCATTGTGGTTCTACATCTACACTCCACAAACCACTGTGAGGTGCATGGCAGAGGGTGTGTCCCATTGTACAGTTATTAGGGTTTCTTCCTGTTCCATCAACATACTGAGTGCGGGAAAAATAACTGTTTGAATGCCTCTGTGCATCGAGTAATTATTCTAATCTCATCCTCATGATCCCTATGTGAGTGATGCATAGGAGGTTGTAGTATATTCCTAGAGTAATCATTTAAAGCAGGTTCTTGAAACTTTGTTAGTAGACTTTCTTGGGATAGTTTACATCTGTCCTCAAGAGTATGCCAGTTCAGTTTCTTCAGTATCTCTGCGACACTCTTCCACGGATTAAACAAACCTGTGACCTTCAATAAAATTTTTCTGGGTTTGTGACCACATTGTCAATATGTATAAAACTACTGACGCTTCGGTCCCTGTTGCATGCGACCTTCTTTAGGGTGTTTTTGTTTACTGCTGAATGGGAAACTTTGTTTCTTATACACCTTCAGATATGGCTGTTATATAATTCTGATAGGCTGTTTAGGATGAAGGGGAGGGATAGAATACTTTATTGGTGTTTTTATTTCTTTTCATTGGTGGAAACCTGATGTTTTGACTGGTATTTGCATTACTGCTTGTGACTGGTGGAAACTGACGAATGGAAAACCAGGCGGCAGCTGTGACATGGTGGTGTTTTCCTGCGTTCTAGCGCTGGCCGAGGCGTGCCTGTACTCTATGTACCTGCAAGCGCTGCAGTCTCCCACACACCTGTATGTGTTGCTTCACATGAGCTATAGGCTCGTGGTGCTGTTATTGCTGGCAGCCAAGACATCAGAAGTCGGTACCAGTCTTCTCTGATCATTTTGGTGGACACTTGGCTATTTATATTGCCTCTCTAATCTTCCTCCTGAAAGTAACTGCATCTTTTCCTTGCTGGAATGCTGGACATGGATGACTGGGAAATCAACATGTTAACCTTTCAACAGGCAACAAGGTCGAGTGATAGTTAACACCATCCATTAGATGAGGAAGTTCGAAAAACTGCAGCAGAAAACCACTGAGGAAGGACTGATGCTGGACACTCAGTGGATGGTGGGTAACCTTTCCAGCCACATCTTAAGCAATGCAGCCACACAAATTCTGGCTAAAGGGATGAATTTTGCAGTTGCACCCAAATGAGTCCTGAAAGAAGACATCACCGAATCTGTTGAGGTTTCAATTCGTCGGCTATCGCAAGCTGAGGTGGAGAAGATTAGACAAGAAACAGTATGGGTCCTGACCCACGCAAATCCTCCGAAACAAAATATCAGCAAGAAGGAATGTCATGCTGTCGCGGAACTGAAGAACAGCTCTCATTTAGTAATAAAAGGAGCAGACAAGGGAAATGCGGTCATTGTGTTGGACATGGAAGATTATAACAAACGAATGGAGGATCTTTTGAGTGAACCCATTTATAAGAAACTTAATGGAGATCCGACGGCCAAGATAATCAATTCAACACAAGCACTGCTAAAGTGTACTAGAATGATTTTCGACACGGTCAGAAGACTCATCAGACAAGTTCCACAGACACCAAGAATATATGGTGTCTCGAAGGTCCACAAAGAGGTCTTTCCTTTACGTCAAAAACTCCACCAATTTTGTGGAACTTCTACAAGAAAAGTGTATCTCGACCACAGACCTGATAGATAGCATCAATGTAAAGTCTTTATTCATGAATGTACTGGTACAAGACACCATGACCATCTTAGAGGACTGCATGGCACCTGATATCTGTGACCTAGTGCGCCACCTATTTCAGGTGGTAAGGGGAATTTGATGAACAGGCAGATGGTGTAGCTATGGGCTCTCCTCTCTTGCCTATTGCAGCAGATATCTTTATGGAAGCATTTGAAGAAACAGCACTCCAGTCTGCACCATTATGCCCAGAATGTTGGCTCCGATATGTTGAAGACACTTTCATTATCTGGCCACATGGAGAGGAAGAACTATGAAATTTCCACTAACACCTCAACCAACAGCATAGCAGAATCCAATTCACTACAGAGATAAAAGAGAATGGGGTGCTGCCTTTCCTCAATGTGGAAATTTACAGGAAGCCTTATGGTAAACTGGGTCATAGAGAACATAGGAAGCCAACCAGTACTGACAGGCACCTGCATGCCTCCTCCCATCATCAACTTACGCAGAAGAAATCTGCCCTGCACACTTTAACCAAGAGGGCTCACAGATTCAACGATGAGGAACATCTAAAAGGATGAACTACAAAACCTCAAATCAATTTTTTGTGCCAGTGGTTATGGAATGAAAGTTATAAATAAAATTACGACAACAAAGAATGAAGGCAATAGTGGAGAGCAAAAAGAAGTACAAAACATCACTCTATTACCATATATTCAAGATGTCACAGAAGGGGTGGACAAAATTCTTCGTCGAGCAGGCACCAAGCTGACTTTCCGAAGCAGCAACAGAATAAAAGATGTTCTTCGCACAACCAATGATACAGTTGACAAACTACATGCTGCTGGAGTTTACAAAATCAGGTGCGAATGTGGATTATTGTATGTAGGCAAGATGGGGTAACCCACCAGTAGGCGCGCTGGGGTGACCCGTCAGCGCCGGCCGCGGTGGTCTCGTGGTTCTAGGTGCTCAGTCCGGAACCGCGCGACTGCTACGGTCGCAGGTTCGAATCCTGCCTCGGGCATGGATGTGTGTGGTGTCCTTAGGTTAGTTAGGTTTAAGTAGTTCTAAGTTCTAGGGGACTGATGACCATAGATGTTAAGTCCCATAGTGCTCAGAGCCATTTGAACCATTTTTTGACCCATCAGCATCCAGGTACCTGAACATGAAAGACATACCCCACTAAGACAGAAGACCAAGTCAGAGGTAGCAGAACACCAGGCTCGCGCTATTCGTCCACGGGACTCAGAGGGCCATAGACACGGGTTCCCAGGTAGATGCCATGTTTCTTGACTTCCGCAAGGCGTTCGATACAGTTCCCCACAGTCATTTAATGAACAAAGTAAGAGCATATGGACTATCAGACCAATTGTGTGATTGGATTGAAGAGTTCCTAGATAACAGAACGCAGTATGTCATTCTCAATGGAGAGAAGTCTTCCGAAGTAAGAGTGATTTCAGGTGTGCAGCAGGAGAGTATCGTAGGAGCGTTGCTATTCACAATATACATAAATGACCTTGTGGATAACATCAGAAGTTCACTAAGGTTTTTTGCAGAGGATGCTGTGGTATATCAAGAGGTTGTAACAACGGAAAATTGTACTGAAATGCAGGAGGATCTGTAGCGAATTGACGCATGATGCAGGGAATGGCAATTGAATCTCAACGTAGACAAGTGTAATGTGCTGGAATACATAGAAAGAAAGATCCCTCATTATTTAGCTACAATATAGCAGGTCAGCAACTGGAAGCAGTTAATTCCATAAATTATCTGGGAGTAGGCATTAGAAGTTATTTTAAATGGAATGATCATATAAAGTTGATCGTAAGTAAAGCAGATGCCAGACCGAGATTCACTGGAAATATCCTAAGGAAGTGCAATCCGAAAACAAAGGAAGTAGGTTACAGTACACTTGTTCGCCCACTGCTTGAATACTGCTCACCAGTGTGGGATCCGTACCAGATAGGGTTGACAGAAGAGATAGAGAAGATCCAACGGAGAGCAGCGTGCTTCGTTACAGGATCATTTAGTAATCGCGAAAGCATTACGGAGATGACAGATAAACTCCAATGGAAGACTCTGCAGGAGGGACACTCAGTAGCTCGGTATGGGATTTTGTTGAAGTTTCGAGAACATACCTTCACCGAGGAGTCAAGCAGTATATTGCTCCCTCCAACGTATATCTCACGAAGAGATCACGAGGACAAAATCAGAGAGATTAGAGCCCACACAGGGGCATACCGACAATCCTTCTTTCCACGAACAATAGGAGACTGCAATAGAAGGGAGAACCGATAGAGGTACTCAAGGTACCCTCCACCACACACCGTCACGTGACTTGCGGAGTATGGATGTAGATGTAGATGAGTGCGGCAAACAAATTGATTCTGGTGAAGCACGCGTACTGGCAACACAGCCTCTTACTTTCAGGAGGAAGATTAGAGAGGCAATAGAGATAGCGAAGTGACCAGCCAACATGAACAGAGAAGACGGGTACTGACTTCCGACATCTTGGCTGCCAGCAATAACAGAGCTATGCGATGATAGCTCACATGAAGCAACACATACAGGTGCGCTGGAGACTGCAGCAGCCGTAGGTACACAGAGTACTGGAATGCCTCGGCCGGCGCTAGAAAGCAGGAAAACGTCATGTCACAGCTGCTGCCTGGTTTTGCTTTTGCCAGTTTCCAACAGTCACAAGCAGTAATGCAGACACCAATCAAAACATCAGGTTTCAACCAATGAAAAGAAATTAAAAAAACACCAATGGAGAATTCTAACATCCCTCCCATTCATCCTAAACAGCCTATCAGAATTAGATAAAAGCCAGGTCTGCAGGTATATAAGAAATGAAGGTTCCTCATTCAGCAGTAAACAAAAACACGCTGAAGAAGGTCGCTTGCAACAAAGACTGAAATGATGGTAGTTTTATATATACTGACAATGTGATCACAAACCCAGAAAAATTTATTGAATGTAACAATGGCCACAGAAGCCTAAAACTATATTAAACCTGTGACCATTCGTGCTGTCCTTCCCTGTATACACTCAATATACCCTGTTAATCCTAACTGGTATGGGTCTCACACACTTGAGCAATATTCTAGAAACAGTCACATGAATGTTTTGTAAGCAATCGCTTTTGTACACTGATTGCACTTCCCTATTATTCTACCAATAAACCAAAGTCTACCACCTGCTTTAGCCACGACTGAATCTATGTGAACATTCCATTTCACATCCCTACAAAATGTTACACCTAGGATTTTGTACGAGTCGGCCAATTCCAATAGTGACTCATTGACATTATAGTCATAGGATGGATTCATGATCATAGTAAGTTTCCACAGTCTCTTTGGACCAAACTGATAAATTTAACCATATGTATTTCAAATCGAATAGGACCTTCCAATGTGCCTGTGGTTATCACCATATGTATTGTTGATGTCAAGTGAAACTACCAAAGCCAGACATCGACTTTGTCCAGTGATGTGATGCAGTGCGGTGTGTGATGTAAAAGCCCAAACAGAAAAGGGACAGAACACTAACAACATTTTTTGAATGTAGTTTAATTATGGTGACATACCGACGTGCAATGCAGCACAAGGCCTAGGTCGGGTTCAAAGTGACAGTTTGGTTGTGAGCTGGCAAAATGGTGTGGAAGGCTACAGTTAATGCAATTGTGGTACGGCAAGAAATTTACAACAAACCAAATGCATATAATAGGATCAGTTTGCTGCTCTCATGTTCCTAAGCAATGGAGAAAGAAGGCAGATCAAAATGCTGTAAAAGAAAATTTGGTTGGTTTTAATGAGATAGAAGGTCATTGTATTTGGCGTATTATTTTGTTATTTATTTATTCAACCAGGGATCATCACACAATGGTACAGGCTTTGCCAACGCAATACAATGAAAACAGACAGCTCATAAAGAAAGCTTTTACAAATGCAAGGTTGCTACACAAACTTGGGGGGGGGGGGGGGGGGGGAGAGGGGGGGGGGGCGAGGGAGACCTGACAATTCCAGGTATGGGGAGCATGATGGTGATATGAAATTCCCTAATTTTTTTGGTAAAATATAGCTCCCTGTGAATTTCAGATTTTCCAGAAGAATCACCAACCTGAAGGCATGGTGGCCGTGGCCTTACTCAAGAAACCACACTGACATTTGTCTGTAATGATTTAGGAAAACCACAGAAAATCTAAAGCAGGGTGGTTTGACAGAGCAAAATTCATTCTCCCGAATATGTGGTCAATGACTTAATATCTGCACTGCCTCATTCGGTTGGGCCCGTTGTACAATGATCTTCTGATCATGCACAATTTGCACCAAAGATAACTTACATTATAAAACATTTTATCACTGTAGGTACTACGGCCACCCACTGGTGACTCCAGGACCATGAACATACTGCTAAGCCCCTTGCACTCCCTCCAGTCTGTTTGGAAAAGTAAATCAGGTCACAAGACATCATTTCATAAGAAGAGACATTAGTTTATTAGGAAGGCATGTCTGTTCCAGTGACTATGGAAACTCCTGATGAAGATGCAACAAGAAAGGAAATTACTTAAATACACCTACAAGATCAATCAACACTAACCTTCTACAAGATACAAAGATTATGTGGCTTCAACTTTAACAGAGTCTGAAGAGGCACACATACTTCAAGAAGCTATGGGATCAGATCAATAAAACAACTGGAAGGAAGCAATGGACCAAGTAATAAATGAACTGCAAGTATTTCTCTGTTTGTGACATAGTCCCTGCTGGTGAAATCAGTTCATCAATAGCGGAGGCAGATAAACGGAAGGTATTATGATTGTGCATGGCGCCTGCTCTGTGATTCACATTTAGGATTTTTTGTTGCTATTCATTTTATGCTGTTTGTTAAAAGTGTGTTTGAATCAAGACACAAATTCACAAAAACCTGTTCTCTGCACAAAACCCTGTACACTCAGCAGGAATGTATAGTTGAGTCAGCGTAAGTTGATCCCCAAGAGCTGCAATGGGCTGGCCAGGAAAGTTTTGCATGCCGACCTCAGCCAATAAAGTAATGCTATTTTGTTTAAGTCCCAATGACATTGCCTCAGTGTAGTCACAACTCTGGAAACAGCTTCTATTTTCGCCTGCAAGCATTAGTGCTTCGCAGTTGATAGCTGGTAAGAGCAACGGGAGCTGTCAGGGTTCTTCTTCACTGTCTCGACTACAAAAGTTACTTGCTAGGCATTGCTCATTACATTCACGTCATCAGCGTGAAGCTTATTTTCAGCTTTTTTAGAAGGTTTTTTTCCGCTCAATGCAGAATGTTCCAGTAATTGGGCTAACAATGGTTGTTGAAATATATACAGAACTTGAGATAACGAAGGACTAGTAACACTGGCCAGTTAGAATTTCTTAACTACGCTACATGTACATAAAACAAAAGTTCTTTCACATGATTACCATTTCGACCAATTAATTGGTCTTACAGGACTGTATACATAAGCACTAAATCGTAAAAATAAACGGGACTAGTGTAGCAGGGGATACAACCCGCCGGCTTTGGACATTGACGTCACAAGTCGCCAATCGAGAAGCGATTCTTCTTAGTGTTGTAGCTCCCTTCAGTGGCTGATAAGTGTTTTTTGGCTTTAAAAAAAAAATCTCACGAGATAGAATAAACAGATCCACTTTATTAAGCAATCAGTAAAAAAAAACGAAACTGAAACATAACAGCAAAAGCGAAAATGGTAAACTGCTATCTGGCGACTTGTGACGTCATTGTCCAAAGCCGACGGGTTGTATCCCCTGCTACACTAGACCCAAATAAACAAACTGTGACAAAGAGATTTTATACATTTATGTATGAACAACGGATGAGGTGTCAACCCGTTTATTTCTTTATTTCCAGCAAAATACTAGGCGTTGGAGAAATTTCATGTCAGGCAGTACTATTGTTGTTTTGAAAACATGGACTGAGGGCTGTAGATATACCTGCAAAGCATTCACTTCTTCAGATCCCCAAAATAATGTAACAGTAATCACAAATTCCCTCGTTTTTGCCGAAGTAAACCTTTCAAGAAATGCACGCGATGCAATTTTTTACTAATATTTACTCTGATAAGCATTCAATACCCCGCCAGCTTAACGGTAAGTGTGGTAAAAGTGTAAAATGTAAATCACTTTTTTTCACCCTATAGTCGTCCACTAAAAATTTTTTTTTTCAAATTTTCAAAGATGTTGCATTTGTTTACGGGCAAGAGACTGACCTCAAGACGACAACTTACCCCGCCGAAGTCTGTTGATGAGTTTCCTAGGCATTGAAAACTTGCACATGCATCCTCCAGTGTATTTAATAAACACTTCTTAGAAGTAGCTCAGAAGACTAGAATGGGCAGTTCAAAGGACAATGCAGTAGATTACATGTTAGAAGCAATGTTATATGCCCACAGCTACATCACAAACATTCCATCCCATGCCAATGCAAATTAGGGTGTAAGTAACGATAGTACCTTAAAAATAAATTCTCTCATTTAGTTCCATACCGGTATATCTTAAGTAAAATAATAAATACCTGTTCGCGTACACCAGGTGGTCACAATTAAACTTTGTCTATTTAACAGGTTATAACAAGAAAACTAATTGCCGTACGAGTACCAAACTAGGAAGCATTAATGTCCAGAGTATAGGGTACATGATTTCCACGCGTCACAGTGTCACAGTCGAGTACCAACTATGGCCACCAGGTGCCGTGATCAGTCATCGCGATTCATGGTCTCACACACCTGACCAGCCGTAGTGCACTTGTTAACATGTCAACATGAGCTTGGACAAAAGGACCAGGGCATTGTTGGTGAACCTATTATCAAAACAACAGTAATGCTGCAGTTGCACTTCGAGAATATCGCCAGCTGAAAGGATTATGGAACGGTCCTCTTTGTCCACGTGCTGTGCGGAGCATGACGAAGAAGTTCGAATCAACTGGAGAACTGGGTGTCACCTCAAGAAGAGGCCGAGGATCGTTGCGCCACAGATGGTTGATGAAATCGCTGTTGCTATGACAGATAACGCTGCGCGCAATTCCTGATCGTCAGGTAGTGTGCGTGCTGTGTCATGACAGTTGAACATCCCATGGTCCACTGTATGGAAGGTGCTTTGAACCCTTATCAAATGGTATCCATACAAGATCCATATCATACAGCATCTTACACCACAGGACGCATAGTGACATACTGACTTTGCTCTCTGCTTCCTTTCAAGGATTGAAGTTGACCATCCTATGGACAGAAGAAGTTTATTTTTCTCTGATGGGTGAGGTGAACACACAGAAGTGCCGAATGTCGGTATCTTTACCTCCAGTCACTGTGCATGAAGTTCCTCTCTATGGTGAACATATCGCCGAATGGTGTGGCTTCATGGCTACATTCATCATTGGCCCATTCTTTTTTGCACAAGTTGGCGCTCAAGGACCAAAGACTTGCTGTGTGACTGGCCAGTGTTGCTGCAATATGCTTCGCCAGCATGTCATATCCACCCTCAAGGAGAGAGACGCATTGAACGCAATAGTTTTCGTGCAAGATGGAGCCCCATAGTTGGAAATGATCGAATTATCAGTCGATCGTTTCCAACTGCTTGGCCGTCATGATCACCTGATCTCACTATGTGTGATATCTGGTTGTGGGGCTACCTGAAGGACAGGGTTTACCAGGGAAACATTCACACATGTGCTGATCTAAAGCGCAGCATATTAAGAGAGGTAGCCAGCTTACCTATGGACATGCTTCATTCTGCTGTGCAGAATGCAATCCTGCTCTTTCAGACTCTTGTGGACACTGATGGGCACTGCACCAAGCCCATTTTTTAGCAGTTATGGTACCAGTATATAATGGTATGATGTACTGTAGCAACACATTAAAAGTGATTCAATTGAATTAATTCTGCATTATTTCTCTTCCCAATGTCCTTGACATTAATACTACTTGTACAGTACTCAAATAGTTTCTCTACACAGAACACGCTATTTTTCAGTTCCTGTGTCAAGTTATACGAAATTTAAATGATAGATTATCATTATACGATATTTTCTAAGACTTCTCATGTGTTCTCTTAGATAAGCTCAAATATTGCAGTATCAGAGAATATTGCTGGTAACTGGTTTTCATCAAACTAAGTGGATGAGTGCTTCAGGATGCAGGGCATTGCCAGTGACAAATGAACAAATCCAGGAAATGTACACAACGAAAGGACATTTTCAGACTGGGTCATAAGTACAACAGCTGTATCACAGGGATCAGTACTGAATTCATTATTGTACTTGTGTTATGTAAATGATGTCTCATCATATATACAACAAACTGAAATAGTTCTCTTTGCTGACGAAAAAAGTATCGTAATCAAGACCTGAACACATGAAAATGTGAATAATTTCTTTCTCAAAAATTAATGACTGGTTGACTGCAAATGAAGTGTCACTGAACTTAGATAAAACACAATACACGCAATTCAAGGACCTGGGCATACCATTACAAGTAATGAATGATAGTAAATCATAAACGATACATACTATTCTAAATTCTTAAATGTTTATATTAACAAAAAGTTGAACTAGATGTTGCATGTTGTAGTACTGTAACTTGCATACTGTCAGAGCATGGAAATAGAGCACATGAACACTCATGCTCCAGTGTATCCACCAAATCTACACATACAGGTCGTTGGTAGCGAATACAGCTTACACACAGAATAAAAGTGGGATCTTCCTGCCAGCTGGGTGTCATATCATCATCAGTCACAGCTCGTCCACATTGTTCAGGTCAGTGGGCCACTGGGGCGTTGACTGCTAGAGTGTACATATGCATCACGTTGACTGTGGCTATGAGTACTAAACATCTGCTCACCCTGATGGCTCCACATCCCACCACCACTCAGCCTGGACCAGATCCATTATAAAATCTTGTCAGCCGTGGGATTCACAGTGTTCCTTTACCCATCACTATTCCTGAGGAGAGAATTTGCAGGAATTCGTTTGTGGTATCCATACAGGGAACTAGTGCAACACCGATACAGACACTATTCTCCCTTTGAAGCACTTCTCTTTGGCGATTGAGTGGAGCGAGATCCAACAGTAAAGGTAGTACTGCTGCAGATACTGGCTTTGCTTGGTGTGCATGTGAATGGCAGGTATGGCAAATTTTTAATAACTAAAGTAACTTGATAATCAGCTCAGGACGTGGATTTGCTGACTGCTATAGTCCAATGACGTTCAGAACCTCAGCAATTAAAAGCAAATGGCGACAATAGAAGTGATTTGGGTTAAGTAAGTAGCAGCCCTTGAAGTATAACTTATGGAACCACAATGGACTCAGCTGTAGTCAAGAACTTTTCTTCAATCCCAACAGTTCCAGTCCTCTGTAGCAGGTTAGATGACGACGTTCATGTGCTTTTTAGTAAACTGGAAAATGCAGCAAGTTTAGAATCCTGGAGTGACACAGACAAATTAACAGTGGCAAAACTGTGAATCCAAAACGATGCATTCGATTTACTTACATTTGATACCACGTGTAGTCATTCAGCTACCTACAAAGAATTTAAACAAGCTCTTGTACAAGAGCAAAAACATAGCATGGTTTTACAGGGAGCATCTCCACAGTATGCGTATTTTGGATGGGGAATCAACTGGGCATTTCGTGGATCGAATTTGGAAAGTTAATGCTAACATATATGAGATCAGTGAGAACTATTCGCACAATGAGGCAAAATTCTTTGCAGCTGGACAAAGGTCATCAGACACGTTTTTCAATGGGCTACAGGGTGAAGGCGGCCAAGCAGTAAGATTGCCACATTGCGAGACATTTGAAGAAGCGATACAAATGGCACATCGAATTGTTGAAGAGCTATGGAGACCGCAAATTGATCGCCAACCAGATCATTGTGTGTTCGAAGCTTACTCAGGAACCAAGGGTGACCATTATTGAACTATATGAAATAAAATCGTCATAACTTCTGAACGGTTTGCGTTTGGACGTTCAAATTGCGTAGTTGGCCGCGTGGTATGATGGGAGTTAGCATGCGCTGTATGATTTGGTTTAGCAACGAAACCTACATTCATTTGGATGGATTCGTCAATAAGTAAAATTTGCGCATTTGAGGACTGAGAAACAGCATTTCGCGAGCGAGAAGTCTCTTCACCCTCAACAGGTGACGTGTGTGGTGTGCAATGTCCAGTCACGGAATAATCAGTGCAATATTCCTTGATGGCATGGTGACTACCATGTAGTACGTGAAGGTTTTGGATGATTATTTCATCCCTATTATCCAAAGTGACTCTGATTTTGACAAGATGTGACAAGGTAAGTAATTTATTGTTAACAGAGCCATCAGTGAGCGGCGACTTGCTAGATCAGAGACAGAGCTATGTAGCGAGAACTGTCAGAGTCGTTAAAGAAGACTCGAGTGGGAAATTACATGTTCCATTAAGCATGGCTATGTGAGTAATGCAGGGGTAGAGATACCATGAGGAACGGTTGCGACAGCACTGTCAAACGTAGATTCACAAGATGTGGTAGAAGTAACTACCAAGGAGCAAGATGTACATGAGGTAGATTATTGTTCACCTAATGACAGTCTGAAGAAATCAAACCAGTCGAGCAAGAACTGGTTACTAAATTATAGTATTTATCACCTGAGGAACAGGAAATAATTTCACCAGTGTGACTTAGTTACTTTGATACTTTTCAAGAACAGGATAATCCTCTAGTAACCACCTAGTTCAGTATAAGATACTTGTACTCAGAAGAGGAGGCATACCCATTGCTCAGCGACTGTACAGAATTGATTGTAGTCAAGAAGTCTTAGTTTTAGAGATGTTTAAGGAACAGTTGAAATCGGGTTTCACTGTACATAGAGGACAATTAGATCCATTCTGGATATCATCCACAGCAATTGTAAGAAAAACCACCTACAATAGAATAGAAGTACAGGTAATGTGTCAATTACATGAATATGCATGCTGAAACGTTACTGGATATTCATTGCCCAATTTTTTTCACTCCTTGTATTATCTTGGTTTGAGCAAAATCTTCTCTGTAGGTGACCTAACCAGAGGATACATCCAGTCTAAAACATCATACACCTACAGTGTGTACAAGTATAACCATCTTCCTTTTGGTCTTCAGAACACACCAGCAATATCTCAATGTCTTATGGATACTGTACTCAGAGGATTGACATTCACTCAGTATCTGGTTTACCTTGACAATGTCATGACACGCAATAACTTGCTGAAAGACTATGAGCCATATTTGAGAGACTGCACACTTTCCCTATCCATTTCAAAATAGCACTTTGGTGTACCTAAAGTAGAATATTTAGGATCTTGGGTAACCACAGATGGAGTACAGCTTAACTCAGAATTGGTAGAAGCTCTGAAGAACTATCCATAATTGATGAATTTGAAAGAATTGTAGCCATTACAAAGCAATGAGAATTTCTACTGTCCATACATTCAGGCATATGCTGACATAGCACTACCAACGACTCAACTTCTGAAAAAAGGAGCAGTTTTTACTTGGAGTTCACAAGGTTCCAATTTTACTTTCAACTTACCACAGAAAGTACGAAAGTTACCGAAGATTGACAAGTTAAGGACAATGCTATCTCATCCAGAGGTGAATTGCCAACTGGAAAGAATTCATTGAATTCCCATGAAAATGAAAAGTCACTACGTTGGCAGTAAACACCACATGTACTCAGCATTTATAACACAAAGATCCACACCAGCACACAACTTAGTTCTTATAAAATCAGCTATGGCATGTGAATCACCTAGCCATTTGACCTCACAGCATCAGCAAAAGACAGCAGCAATGAACACATCAGGGACTTGGCCAGAAAGCTACACGAAGATAGAAATGCGTAAAGAGTTGAAATCATCAGTCATTTTCCAAGAAAACTACTCAACATGACCACGGAGCTGTTATAGCTAAATGTTGTGTTGGAGACTCAGTTTATTTGGGAAATCCACTACTGAAGAAGGGTCACATCTGGAATTTTAAACTGTTTTGGAGAGGATCTAAAAAGTCTTTGAAATCATCTCCCAGCTTACATTAAAAGTCCATTTGCTGGTTTACTCTATCATAGCACATGTTAACCGTGTAAGACCGTATTTGAGCAGGCCAGGTACTGAACCAGCTGATGAACCAGAAAAACGAACCTGAGGCAGCCCCTGGAAGCGGCTGAGATATCCACAGAATATGCCAGGTGATGAAAAGCCAGTGACTCCACTGTTCTATGCAGACAAGCCACGATGCCGTCAGATGAATCAGTGTGCTGCCACGAGCAGCGCTTTGACTCAGTATCTACTGTGCCTGAGACAGTGCTTAGCATGTGCTAGGTTTGTATAAGCACTTATTGATAGTCCACAAGTGTTTCAGTGCGCGTGTGCGGAAGTAATAAGTGTGTTCAACTCTCGCAACAAGCTGATAACTGAGTCAAACGTTAACATTGCCGTTTCTTTCAGAGAAGCTTTTAACTTCCATAATTTCATTATCTTATGCTTAAGGACAATGAATATTGTTTTGCTCAGACCAAAAGTTTTTATATTGAGTTTCGTCTATCTGTTATGTCCGCAGCGTTCGCGCTTCCTGCGCACAGATCCCAGGTTCGATTCCCGGCTGGGTCAGGGATTTTTCCTCCCTCATGATGACTGGGTATTGTTGTGTCGTCTCATCATCATCATTCATCCCAATTACGGTCGGAGGACCTTGCCTAGTACAGCAGTGCGGGTCTCCTGCATCGCCCCCTACACTCCTCGGAATACAGGACCTCATCATCATCATCATTTGTCTGTTAGAATCCTTCCTCATAAATCTTGTGCTCTTTTTGGGCCATAAACAAGTATATTAATAGCTAGTGATAATTTAAATTTATTTTGAAGTACAACTGAAGCGAACCAGAAGAGCAATTCCAGAACACACATGAATTCTTGAATCTTATTGAGTGGATTTCCGACAACCATACAATATGGGACTCAGAAATCATATGGTGCCATATTGGGGTTACAGCTAAAACGCAAGTTAAAGTAACATTTACAGCCTACAAAAGTGAAATTGGTCGCTTTTTAGGTCTTTTACCCTACAATAATTTCTTTAGATATAAGTGGGTGTGGTTTGGTTTTGGTTTTAATATACTCTGAACTGTCTTTGGGCTCTCAGCTAAGAAGGACTTGGTTGAAGTGAGTAACAAGTTAGAGCAGATAGGAAACGAATTACACTGTAATACTGCAAAATATTCTGAACCTTATATGTAGAAACCAAATTGTACCTAACTTTCATTTCTGCAGTATTCCACAATAATATCTATTTTTTGCAGCTGATGAATTCACACTCAATTTTACTTTAATGGAACAGACGAACTGTAAAACGAAACAGTACAAGTGATAAGCACTAGTGGAAATGATTTGAATTTAGTGCATGCTTTCAACAGTCTTGATCAGTGTCAAGAAGCCATGAAGAGTACTGTTACACTCAGGCTTTCAGATGGGTTAACAACGGCTTTATTACTCATTTTCGTATGTTTTTATCGACTTAATTTCTTACAACTAAAGCGGCCAAGGCCTTCTATGGCTCCTGAGCTCAAATCTGTTACTGCAGTAACATTGTGGTTGACTTGTCACGTACTACGAATGAAGCATAACGTTTCAAATGTGTGAGCACATCTATACATACATCTACATCTAGTTGTATACTCCGCAAGTAGCAACGTACAGTGCATGGTGGAGGATACCTTGTAACACTGCTGGTCATTTTCTTTCCATTTCCACTCCCAAATACAGCAAGGGAGAAACGGGTGTCTTCAACTGAAGTGACGAAAGTTATGGGATACCTCCTACTCTCGTGTCGGACCTCATTTTGCCCAGGATAGTGCAGAAATTCGACGTGGCATTAACTCAACAATTGTTTCAAAGTTCCATATAGAAAAGATTTTGCTATGCTGCCTCTATAGCCACCCATAATTGCGAAAGTGTTCCCAGTGCTGGATGTTGTGCATAAACTGACCTCTCGCTTATTTTCCATAAATGTTCAATGCGATTCACATCGTGCAATCTGGGTGGCCAGATCATTCAATTGGCCTAGAATTTCTTCAAACAAATCACGAATAATTGTGGCCCAGTGACATGATATTATTGTTCAGGGGCATGAAGTTCATGAATGGCTACAAATGATCTCAAAGTAGCTGAACATAACAATTTCCACCCAATGATCGGTTCAGTTGGACAAGAGTACCCATTCCATTCCATGTAAACACAACAAATACCATTATGGAGCCACCACCAGCTTGCGCAATGCCTTATTGACAACTTGGATCCATGGCTTCATGGGGTCTGCACCACACTCGAACTCTACCATCACCTCTTACCAACTGAAATCGGGACTTATCTGACCAGGCCACGGTTTTCCTATCATCTAGCCAACCAATATGGTGAGTAGTAGGGCAAACTGGAAATCAGCACAAATTTGTTAGTGCGGGTTGCCTACATCAGGGGCAAGTATGTACTCACAGGCAAAGCTATTGTTCTCTTTTGACTGACAGGCAATGACGCCCTGGGGATAAGCCTTCCATTTCATTGACAAGTCCTTAACTTATTGATCCTCCACCCCTCCCCTTCCCCATCCTCCTTCTAACCCCCCAGGAAACCACCAAACCACCACCCACCCATACAGATAGACTTTCAGGACTGAGTTATTCCAATAGCCCCCTCTCACTCTTATCAGTTTGATTGACTACTTAGTTAAATTGATCAATTAATTAACCTCTCCCCCTCTGGTAAACCTCCCAGTCCACCCCCTCCCCTCTCTCCTCCCCCCCCCCCCCCCCGCCCCCCGTACTGGGAAATTGGCGGCTCTGTGGCAGACAGGAAGGAACTCATAAGAGTAAATTCTAGGGTATATTGTTTATTTATAAAAAAATTCAGTTTGCAGGGGTTAGCTCTTCCTTGTTCATCATTCTCTGTTGTTTGGGAAGATGTAGGTCTTATAAGAAGTAATTAAATCAATAGCTTTTTTTATTCTGGCTGCGCAAGGAATACTGTGATGAAACACACATCACATGTAATTACACTGTTAAAAGTCATTCAATCACATAGCATGCGCCATCCACTGGACCACACAGAACGCCACCACACATACTGCCATGAGTCAGTTTATACCAGCGAGTGCCCGAGAAGCGGCCACCACTAGCAGGTGTCCGCTTGTGCTCCATGACTGACTGAGTGGATGTCTCACTAACTCTTGAAGGGGTCGGCCATTGTGGCCAAGCAGTTCTAGATGCTTCAGTCTGGAAACGCGCGACTGATACGGTCGCAGGTTCGAATCCTGCCTTGGGCATGGATGTGTGTGATGTCCTTAGGTTAGTTAGATTTAAGTAATTCTAAGTTCTAGGGGACTGATAACCTCAGATGTTAAGTCCCATAGTGCTCATAGACATTTGAACAATTTTTAACCCTCAAACAAAAGCATTGAGAAATTCCTATACAAACACGTATCTAGCCAGCCTGTCGAAATATCTACTCTTTCTCTGTTTCTTCTCATGTCCTGCTGGGCCTGAACGTGCCGTCAGTCATGGTCGGACAGCACCCCAAACAAAGCAGTGGTTACCCGGTAAACACCTGCAGAATACCGATGCACGCAAGAACTCCATAGATCCAAGACAAATGCCTGTTTAAGAATGGATTTCGCCATGGACTCTAAACTGCCATCTGTGCTGGAGAGAAAGGGTCTCATGACAAGAAATTCAATTGTATAGCATAGAATATACTGTTTATATATAAAATTTAATTTCTGAAGGCTGGATCACACTTTTATTTGGTGGGAAAAGAACGCATCCGACAACTACATGACTTAATTATGGAATTACGTTGTGGCAGATTGAAGGTATCGTCTTATTGGAAAAGTTTCCTGTATGCACTCAACTTGACATGCAAGGATCGACTGAGCTAGTGCACAGTGCCACCACCAGAGGATGTTCCAATCCCCTTACCCCTCCCACCCCTCCCCCACTCCTCCCAGAAAAAATTGTAGGAAAACGTCTCACTCTGTGCTGGAGAAAAAGGATCTAACGACTCGAAAATCATATCGAAGTCAATAATGTATTGAAACATATATTTTATTTAATCACTTTGTGGGAGACAGGGTTCCCCCTCTTGGGCAGACATTGTGACTGCACCCCCACACTCTTGCTCCCCATGACCTAATAACTGTTATCACAAGGGAATGGAATGAAGTGCGATGTAGTAGCCACCATTTAGGCTCTCCCGCGTGTGTGTCTATCGTCAGGGCGCCACCACGAAAGTCAAAACAGCCCAGTTTTCTAATTACAGATCACATTACTAAATACCATCGACCACGGCCTAGATATCGGCCTCCTTTGATCTCGCGGCCCCCAGACAAAGCATCAAGTGGCAGCATTCTGTTGATCAGCAAATTCCAGACCTGCTTCCTGTCTCTGTCGCTCCCAAAAAGCCACTCCATGCTTGTCTGTTTGAACCAACGTCTCCAAACATGAAGATGGAGATTTTCGTCTCTGCTCACTGTATTCCTATTGGCTAATGCTGGAGACATAGGGAAAGCTGACACAACTTTGATATCAAAAACTGAGTGAAATAATCCATTTGCACTATCCTGTCAAATTAATTGTTCAACAATTTACAGGAGTCAAATAGATCGCTTAAAATACTCACTTCCACCTTACAATAGTTGTTCTTCTTAATAAACGAAATATTTTATTAATATTTAATTAATATATTAATTAATTTAAACGTCGAAATATTTTCAACGTTTGAGTATCACACACACACATTGTGTAAATCAAGTAATGAAATTTCTGTCACAAATAGATCGTAGCATTAAATATATCCGAGGTCTTGTATGCACCCTCCTCCACCACAACGTTTCCACTAAACGTATCACGTGAAAAAAAAAAACCATGACGATCACACAAACTAGCAATCACGAAGCATGCACCACTTGTCATCGGAGACCACTCTTGTTCGCTGTGGTGCGCCGACGATGCCTGCCCACACCAAACGCATGCATGCACACAATACAACTTTCGAAAACAATAACTTGATGAATCGGAAATTTAATGTCGTGATTGGGTTTTTAAAAGTGCTATAGACTTCCTAAACTGATTCTCACCACTACAATCGGAAGGGGTGAGGAATGTTCTACTACAAGCCAGCAGGACAGAGTCCACTGCGTTGTATTCAGAAGCACTAAACGCAACTCACTTAAACCACGATCCAGTACGTAGTAATAAGCTGTGAAAGCTAGATGTCAGAGACAGCTGGAAACACTAGCACATCCTCACATCCTCCTGTCCCAAGGGCCACACACGGCGCCCCGCGCCCCAAGTACATTGCCAGCGCCAGTCGCAGTCATGGATACGTGTGTACACCAGAGTGCACCACCCCCGGCCATGGAGGACATCTTGGGATGATTTCAACGGTAGGAATATGGATGTTATCAAAACGTCCAGTGCAGAAGTCCAACATTTTGAATCTTGTCTCACATAACGCACACAGGTCCATTTCTGTCGCACTCACTGCCGGCCGGTGTGGCCGAGCGGTTCTAGGCGCTACAGTCTGGAATTGCGCGACCGTTACGGTCGCAGGTTCGAATCCTGCCTCGGTCATGGATGCGTGTGATGTCCTTACATTAGTTAGGTTTAAGTAGTTCTAAGTTCTAGGGGACTGATGACATCAGAAGTTAAGTCCCATAGTGCTCAGAGCCATTTGAACCATTTTGTCACACTCACTCAACACACTGGCCACTTCGTCAACCCTTACTGCCGCCGACAAGATCAGACAGCTAGACGCGTCTCTTGTACACATCAATGTCTGAGCTAATAGGGTACTTCCGATTGCCGACTCCTTGTGACCGCCCTTGCAGGTAACTTCAGTGCATGCGAAACAAGCATGTGCAACTTGGACATATACAGTATTTCTGAATAATCCACCCCCACATAGACCCACCAGCTTAAAAAATCTACTTTACCCAATCCGAGGCAGCGATGTTGTTGACCATACATGTCGGATTTCTCAGGCGAAATGTAGATTGTTGGCACTTTCTGGCAGATTAAAACTGTGTGCCGGACCGAGACTCGAACTCGAGACCTTTGCCTTTCGCGGGCAAGTGCTCTACCAACTGAGCTACCCAAGCACGACTCACACCCCGTCCTCACAGCTTTAATTCTGCCGGTACCTCGTCTCCTACCTTCCAAACTTAACAGAAGCTCTCCTGCTTGGGTAGCTCAGTTGGTAGAGCACTTGCCCGTGAAAGGCAAAGGTCCCGAGTTCGAGTCTCGGTCCAGCACACAGTTTTAATCTGCCAGGAAGTTTCATATCAGCGCACACTCCGCTGCAGAGTGAAAATCTCATTCTGGAAACATCCCCCAGGCCGTGGCTAAGCCATGTCTCCGCAATATCCTTTCTTTCAGGAGTGTTAGTTCTGCAAGGTTCGCAGAAGAGCTTCTGTTAAGTTTGGAAGGTAGGAGACGAGGTACTGGCAGAATTAAAGCTGTGAGGACGGCGCGTCAGTCGTGCTTGGGTAGCTCAGTTAGTAGAGCACTTGCCCGCGAAAGGCAAAGGTCCCGAGTTCTAGTCTCGGTCCGGCACACAGTTTTAATCTGCCAGGAAGTTTCATATCAGCGCACACTCCGCTGCAGAGTGAAAATCTCATTCTGGAAACATCCCCCAGGCCGTGGCTAAGCCATGTCTCCGCAATATCCTTTCTTTCAGGAGTGTTAGTTCTGCAAGGTTCGCAGAAGAGCTTCTGTTAAGTTTGGAAGGTAGGAGACGAGGTACTGGCAGAATTAAAGCTGTGAGGACGGCGCGTCAGTCGTGCTTGGGTAGCTCAGTTAGTAGAGCACTTGCCCGCGAAAGGCGAAGGTCCCGAGTTCGAGTCTCGGTCGGGCACACAGTTTTAATCTGCCAGGAAGTTTCATATCAGCGCACACTCCGCTGCAGAGTAAAAATCTCATTCTATATTGTTGGCGATTATACGAGTTATTTCGAAGATAGAAGAAATCTGACAATACACCCGTTTTCATGTCGCTAAAGTATCGTTACTTGCAGTGAAAATGCTGTGCAGAATTATGGTATAGACGAGTGGTTCCCAACAGGTGGTCCGCGGAGCCTCAGGGGTGCGCGAGCTATCCCAGAGGGGTCCGCAAGATGCTATTAGAATAAAAAAAATATATTACATATATTTAGTATCATAACAGATTTTTATTTTGGCAGCTTCCTGCATGAGAAGAGCTTTAGCGAACGCTAACTTCTGCGTCTAGCCTCTTCCTAGAGTCAACTAACACTAGCACACTCTAGCGCAAAACTAGAATTAGATAGAGGCAAATAGTTCTTCTGTATGCCGTTAGACTGCGGGCGCTGCCTCTTTGCAGCTGACAAAGACAATAATGAATATGTCAATGTTTTTTCTAAGCACCAAAAATAGAAAAAGTATAAAGAGACTCTTAATTTGGTTTTTTTAGGTGCTTGATAGTGTGATATGATAAGGTACCAATCATGCTGGATGAGGGGGTCCTCGAGAAAATTTTGTTGGGAACCCTTGGTATAGACGATATTCGCTCTAAGTATTCTTTCACTAAGTAGAAAAATATCTTTGCGTATCTGTCACGTCATGCATCACAGGACTAGAATATTAAACTCGTTTTTGGCATATGCCTAGTGCTAAGATCTACCACTGTCACAGGACCTTTGGAACTCTCTCTTAAGGTAACCAAATGTCTCGCCGCATACAAAGTCTCTTAAGGTAACATCACAGTGGAGTTTTAAATGTAAGTTTTATACTATACGTCACGTTATGAATTCAGTAACACATCTGATTTTATTACGACGGTTGTCTCTCCCTGTATAGATGGATGATTGAAATATCGTCAAAAGACATCGCCACAACGAAAAAAAACGCCAAGTGAAGAATCATATCCGTTGTCCCCTAGCCATCGCATGTCACTGATATCAAATTGATAGCCTTATTTATTCAATTGATTAAGAGAGTCACTTTGCATAGCGAATAATTTTTCTTTTCTGGTAGTCAGATTACACTCACCAAGTAGTTCAAATGGGAATCCCTGGAGGGAAGAAGATGTTCTTTTCGAAAAACGCTATTGAGAACCGAATGGTTCAAATGGCTCTGAGCACTATGGAACTCAACTGCTGAGGTCATCAGTCCCCTAGAACTTAGAACTACTTAAACCTAACTAACCTAAGGACATCACACACATCCATGCCCGAGGCAGGATTCGAACCCGCGACCGTAGCGGTTTCGCGGTTCCACACTGTAGCGCCTAGAACCGCACGGCCACTCCGACCGGCTTGAGAACCGACATTAGAAGCTGACCAAAGAAGGATTTTACTGCAGGCAACATACATTACATGTAAGGACCGCCCTATTAATAACACAATCGCAATGCCTATGTTACCATCACCCTGCATAAAAGTGGTCTAACCCCTCCGTCTAATAGGCGCAGCTCATAGATGGCTGTTTACATCTTTGGGCGGGTTTAATGACATCTCTGAACAGTCAAAGGGACTGGGTCTGTGATATAATATCCACAGTAAACGTTATCTACAGGAGTTCTGGGAACCGGCGTGATGCAAATCTTTTTTTGATGTGTTTATTATGACCACTGCTCACCGCAAGGTTTTAAGCTGCCTGGTGGCGCCGAGGGGACGAGACGCGGTTATTGAAGTATATGAGCAGAGCAGAGACGAATGGGGAATCATTCTAGCGACAATAAGTGGCGCAAATGCGAAAATCCGCCGACTTAAGCGATTTTGACGAAACCCAGATTGTTGTGGTCCAGTGCCTGGGAGGGGAATCTCGGAAACGGCGAAGCTCGTCGGCTGTTCGCGTGATACTTTCGTGAGCATCTATGGAAAGTGATTGGAAATTCTGAAACCACGAGAAGGTGACAAGAAGTTGGACGTCGATACCTCATCACAGAGAATAGGGATCGGAGGCTTGACTGCTTTCTGAAGCAGGATAAGTGGCGATCTGTGGCAGATCTGACGACAGAGTACAGTGCTGGCTCAGGGAAGAGTGTTTTGTAGCACACCACCCGGCGCACAGTGTTGAACATGGTGTTTCTCAGCAGAGGACCCCTCATTGTTCCCAAGATGAACCTACAACATCGTCAATTATGATAACAGTGGGCATGGGATCATCGAGTTTAGACCGCGGGTCTCTGGAATCGAGTCGCCTGGTCGGATGACCCCTGTTTATTGTTAAACCATGTCGATGGTCGTGTCCAGATACCCCGTCATCCAGGTGGACAGCTGCTTAACACATGCAACTCGCCACCGCCAGGGACGCAGGCCATTGGCAGCAGTGTTATGTTGTGGGGGACATTCGCCCGACTGTCACGCGGTAGTAATCGAAGGTCCTTGACAGCTGTGGACTATGTCAGCTTTATGAGAGACCTACAATAACCCCTTATGTTTGATGTCTTCCTGAACAGAGATGGCATCTTCCAGCAGGATAACTTGTGTCACAAGGCCAGATTCGTGCTGCTGTGGTTTGAGGAGCGTGATAGTAAACTCACATTGATATCTTGGCAGTCCAATTCGGCTTATCTGAATCCGATGAAACCCACCTAGGAAGCTATCGGATGCCAGCTCTGGGTCCAGGAACCAACCGCACATAAAATACGGGAAGTGTGTGACCTGTGCTTAGGTATTTGGTGCCAGAAGCCTCACGAAACCTATCAAGGACTTGTCGAATCCATGGGATGAAGAATCACTGCTGAACTGAATTCCGGAAGTGGACCGATAAACTTTTAAGTAGGCGGCCATAATTTTTTGGCTCATCAGCGCAAATGGTGATGCAGAGAAATCACAAATAATGGACGAAGCGGCCTAGCCGCTGGCTTTTGACGACAGTCGCAAGCCCTGAGACGCCAAGCGGACAGGCGTTGGTGGCATACGGCGGCGCCTACACCAGCGACCATAGCCCAAGCAATTGCTGCAGTGCCGCCTAGCGGCCATTATAGATTTCCAAACCGTTCAGCAGCTCTGCTAGGATACCAGAATAACAACGTCGTCATGATGCGTAAAAGCCCCTCTCTCCTTCTATACTTTCCCAAACACTATGGTCTTTGGCTTTCCGTATCCAACTTGCGTTGGGTAAAACACCATCTTACCCTCTGTACTTTCCTATACATTATATTCTCTGACTGTACGCATCCTTCTTACGTTTGCGTGTTTTCTAATGTCATCTAACCGCCTTCCATTAGTTATCGTCTCGGTATTTTCTTATTCCCTGGAATCTAATAAAGAATGTCCTTCCTCCATCTGCCATCCATCGTCTGGCTACAAGTCCTCTCCACCTACATTTCATTTTCATTATATTCTTAATTACGCCTACCATTGCAGCCTGCTAGTTAGTCCTTTTCTTCGATTTCCTCTCTCTCTCTCTTTCTATAATTCTCTTTCTGTCTCTCTCCACTACGTGGTCCTCTAAATTACAGATTGTTGCGGAATGCTTGAGCATATTCTAAGTTAGAACGGGAAAATTTTCCTTGAGATACAACAGTTTCTATCCACAAATCAGCGCGGATGCAGAAAGCGTCGCTCGTGCGAAACTCAGCTTGCCCTATTCCTGTACGACATCCTGCAAAACATGGATGAAGGGTAACAGGCTGATTCAATATTCTTATATTTCCGAAATGCGTTTGTCACTGCGCCACATTGCAGACTATTATTGATAGTCCACTGAGCATGCAGAATAGATTCTCAGACTTGTTGGACTTCGAAGACCTCTAAAGTAATAGAACCCAGCTTGTTCTCCTGTTCAGAGAGTGTTCATCAGAGACGATGATGTCAACAATATTGTCCAATGGAAATGTAATAAGACCGTTCTTGTTCTTTATGTATATAAACTACCTGACGTATAGGGTGAGCCGCAATCTACGACTGTTCGCTGATGACAATATACCATATAGGAAAGTGTCGTCTTTGAGTGACTAGAAAGATATAGGACGACTTATACAGAATTTCTGTTCCCCGTGATGAAGGGCAACTTGCTCTAAACGCATTATAATGTAAAATAATGCAAATCAGTAGGAAAAGAGTTCTGTAATATTCGAATATGGTATTAGTGGTATACTGCTGGACACAGTCACATCGATTAACTATTTAGGCGTAATGCAGCAAACCGATATAAAATGGAACGAGCCAGTAGGAACTGTAACAGGGAAGGCAAGTCGTCGATTTCGGTTTACTGGGAGAATTTGAGGAAACTGTAGCCCACGTACAAAAGTGACCGCGCGTGGAATACTTGTAGGGCACATTTTTGAGTACCCAACGTGTCGGATTAAAGGAAGAGATCGAAGCAATTCAGACACGTGCTGTCATATTTGTTATCGGCGGGTTCGGTGAACAAGCGAGTATTACGGAGATGCTGTTTTAGAACGGTCTCTTGCTGCTGACTGTGGAACAATTTTACGGCCGACAAAGCACATTTCGCATAAGGACCGCGACAAGGAGATAAGAGAAATTAGGCCTCCTGCTGAGGCGTATAGGCAGTCGCTTTTCCCTCGCTCTGCTTGCGAGTGGAACAGGAAAGGAAGTGACTAGTAGTGGTACAAGGTACCCTCAACCACGCACCATACGATGGCTTGGGGAGTGTGAATGTAGATGTAGGTATAGAGCAACACAACCGTGCCTCTCCAAAAGGTTGAAAGAATGGTACACTTCCCCTGGTAGCCGTCATATTTGTCGGTGACGGTCATCAGAGGCAGTGCAGAACTTCGATTCATCGCTGAACGCAGTGCGTCGCCATTCATTAGCAGTTCTTTTTTCCACTTAGTGGACCACTCCAAACGCATGTTTTTGAGTTGTGGTGTTAACGGTAGGCTACACGTGGGATGGCAATTCCCTTGTCTGGTTACTTCCTAGTCTCCAGCCAACGGTGTGGGCGATACAGAATGTTGCTGGGAGGTCATTACTTTTGATCGGATGGGTGGCACAGATGTAAACATGTTATGGCGTGGTTGGTGCAAAATAAGGCGATCCTCCCTTGTGATGCTCATAAATGATCGATTGGAAACTTGACAAAGAGTACGCCTGCTCTCACTTTCCCATGCAGTCCTACATTGGGCCACTGTCACGTCCAAATGCCACACAAATCAACATATTGCACAAGTCGACCAGCCAGCCAAATGGAGACCCACAATGAATTCACTTTCAAACTCTCGCCGATAACAGTTTCACAAGAGTTCATTAGACTCTGTGCCCTTTACCGTAATAACTGAACATCTGACCTTGTTCACATTACTTATATACCCTACCCACTAAACATGAACAATACTAATGCAGAATGCCACATCAAACACCTTTCAGCCATCTAATTTCCAAACTGCTATTTTATTTGGCTACCATTTCCGGCGATTTTCTACGCCATCTCCAGGCACCCTGACTGACGAGTAGGAAGATTCCAACCCCAGTTCTGGTCAAATTAGTGGCCAGCCTTCAAAGACTGGTATGTGTAGATTTCTGCTTGATGCAGCGATCACTCGAACCATCCATATCAAGTGATTGTACCATTCTACAGCCAGCCAAATTGAGACCCACGACGAATTCACTTTCAAACTCTTGCTGATTACACTGTTTCAGGCGAGAACATGGCGTCTACCACAATGGTTGAAGTTATCACTGTATAAGCAGAAATCTACAGATACTAGTCTTTGAATGCTGGCCCCCCTTTTGACCGGACCCAGGTTGGAATTCGCCTACACTTTGGTCAATGGGCCTGAAGATGGAGTAGTAAATCGCCGAAACTGGTAGCCAAATAAAACAGCAGTTTAGAAATTAGACAACTGAAAGGGTCTGATTTGACATTCTGTACTGAACAGTCGAGTCCCGCAACAATCTCTGAAAAGATACAGAGAATACTAATGCACTCTGATGTATGTTCTACTTGTCACAGAAAATTGCAGCTCTAATCATTTTCATATCCACTGAAGGTGTGCACACATACGAAGTTACACTGACATCTGACCATGTCTTCCACGAGATTTACTTTTTTTTTCAGGCAATGTATTTCGTATAACTTCTTGTTAAATGTGTTAGGAAGGCCATACCCCAATTCCTTGTCCCTCTCAGTGAGATGAAAACTTAAGGACATATGCCTACACATTGATGCTGGAACAGATATCTTCATAAACCGAATTCTATAGCTGTATCGTCAGATAGCACACAGGTATATTCACTGACTGCAGTCTCATTCTCTGCTTAATCAGTCTTTGGATAAGAGTGTTGCATGGACACCACGTAGTTCCAACGCTCTCTTCCAACCTGCATTAACAGTTTTCCATTACCTAGGAGCGAACCAGAGTTCGTATGTTGTCTACTATGTAAATGATGCAAATTACCTTATTTTGGAGGAGGGTTCATCAGTTTTCTGACTGGTTTTATGTAACCTGCCACCTGTAATAGGGAGTAGTAGAACAAAGCAGTCGTCACCCTACTCTCCATTGTTGCCAAATGTATCCAATATGGCGGCGATGACGTCATCCAATATGGCGGCCTGTAGAATTGGCAACAGTGAATGACATCATACAAGATGGTGGCCATGACGTCATACAAGATGGCGGATTTTGGCGGGAAGGTCGGTCACTTGGGCTACCTCCACTAACCTAACCCCCTCTCCTTCACCTCCCTCCCCTCCCCTCCCCTCCCCTCCCAGGAAAATGACGGGAAGTTCAAATTCCACCAGGACAATGCAACACACCTCTACTATCCTAAGAAAATGGCGGGAAGATATATCACCTGGACTACCTCCACTAACCTAAGTCATCCAACCATTACTTCATCCTTGGAAATGGCGGCAAGAGGAGTTGACCTGTGCTGGACGTAAGTATTTATTTTGCATGGACTATTTATTTAAACAATTAGGCGCAGTACCACCATCAAGTGTAGACGTCATGGAGTCCGGAGTCCAACTGACCTAGTACACAGTACCATCAGCAGTGGGTACTGTTGTCCATTCCGTGATGTAACCCAAAATGTCTGTCTGGAGGGGAAAATGACCTCATACCAGTGAGGACAAGGCCGGCGGGCCAAGAGGAACAGTTACACAAGTTTTATGGTGTAAAATACCTGACCTCGATCAATTTGAGAAGTAGTTATTGGCAAATCCCGTTAACTAAAGAATCCAGGAAATATACCACATTCATCTTCAACGGAAGAAGTCACCAATTTAAAGTATTACCCTTTGGACTCAATGTAAGCGCTGGAGTATTTATTACCGCGGTGGACCAAGCGCTAGGCGCTGATTTGTTAGAGAAAGTGACTCTTTACGTGGACGATCTGTTAGTGGCCACACCGACATGGGAATAGCACACAAAAATTTTAGAGAGAGTGTTGAGTAAATTAGTAGAGGTAGGTATTATCGCAAATCTCGAAAAATCCAAGTTTGGAAGAGAACAGGTTAAGTTTCTTGGACATACTATCTAACCATTAGGAATAATGCTCGATGCCAAAAAGCTTCAAGCTGTAAAGGAATTCCCAGAACCTACCAACAAAAAACAATTAAAATTATTTATCGGATTGGTTTCCTTTTTCCGACGTTTTGTGCCAAATGAACTGCTCAACAGTGAAGCTTTGCTCACCTTATTGCGCAAGAACATTACCTGGAACTGGCCCGAAGAATGTCAGCAAGCCTATGAAGATATCAAAGTAGCCTTAGTAAATGACCGATTGCTATATCATCTCAATATGAACAAACATTTCTATATAGCCACAGATTCTTCATCATATGGTTTAGCAGCATGTTTGTTTCAATTAGAAGAAACCGATGGGAACTGTGATATACGGGCTATAGCTTTCGCCTGCAGAGTGATTACCAAGTGTGAAAGGGCATATTCAGTCACGGAATTGGAAGCACTAAGTGTCTTTTGGACACTGCAAAAATTTCACTGCTATGTTTATGGAAAACAGATAAAATTGTTCTGCGACCATCAGGCCGTAAGTTTTCTATTAACTTGCAAGTTATTACATACCAGATTAGCCCGTTGGGCACTGATATTGCGGGAATATAATCTAAAAATAATGTCCATCAAGGGGAAAAGATAATATAATTGCTGACGCATTGTCCCGTCTACCAATGGGAATGTCACAACTGGTAGAAATGATAGAGCGAGCGTCTGAATTTGAAGTTTTACTGATGGCGTCACAACCATACCGTCGCGAATATTTGCATCTGTGCAGGAATGTTGGACAGTTGCAAGATGAGGATCCCACATGGAAGAAAATAAAACATCGCTAATCTCGGAACAAGCCAGCAACGAAACCTTGCGTTATAAAGTAGAAAACAATATATTGTATCACCGAAACGACACAGGATCAGAAACCTAGTGCGCGTGTATTCCATACAAATGCATACAATATTTTGTTTGGTACACCCATTACTGGTGGGGGCACGAAGGAATACAAAAATGTGTAGCCATCATACAAAGATATTGTTACATTCCGAATGTTAAACGTATGGTTCAAAAAATAGTAAATCGTTGCTGGCTTGTTCCGAGATTAGCGATTGTTTTATTTTCTTCCATGTAGGATCCTCATCTTGCAACTGTCCAACATTCCAAATCCAATAATCGAAATAATAAAATAGAGTTACACCCAATCATTCCCATTCAGCCACTTCAAATTGTATCAGTGGACGTCGCGGGACCATTAGTGACCGCTCGCTGTGGTATGAAATATATATTGGCTATTTATGATACCTTTACGAAATATGTGAAATTGTATCTGATGAAAACCACTACCACCAAACATATGATACAGCGCATATTAAAAGATTTCATACCAAGAATAGGAAAACCTCAGAATATTTTAACAGACAATGCGAATACTTTACTGGTCAACTGTGGAGAGCGTTTTTACGCGACCAGGACATCAAACATATATTAGTTGCTCATTTCCACCCGGAAGCAAGTCCCGTGGAGAGAATCTTCCGTGAACTAAACCGATTTGTCAGAACTTATACTCACAAAAAGCACACAAAATGGCCAGAACTGGTACCGTTATTTGAAAACATACATAACAATTTGCCTCATCTATCCACACGCTACACACCCAACGAATTGTTTTTCGGTACTTCGGAGCCAAATGAATGGATTACGCCGCTGCCAAAAATACCAGGCACAGTTAAAAGTCAAGATGGAAAGATAAAAGACGCAATCAGTAACACGACAAAGTGACCTCATTAGCGAAAAGTGCGATATGACAAGGCAATAAATAAAACATACGGGTGCCAAATGAACGACTGAGTTTTAATAAGAAACCATCCAAAGTCTTCACTAACAGCAAAGAAAAATAAGAAATGGCAAATGTTGTATCCAGGCCCTTACAAAATTGTACAGATACCGCACAATTGCAGCTACCTTCTAGCAGATCTGACTAATGGAAAGATAAAAGTATTATATCCGTACAAAGACTTAAAAGAGATTTATTAAACATGGAAATGCAGCATAAATAATTTACTGTATCCCATGTCTAGTATGTAAGTTTTGAAAAGATTTCAGTACATATTTTGTGTAGTTATAAGAACTGTGTAACATATTTGTATTTAGTACATAATATGTTTTTTTTCGTGTGTAAATGAATGAATGACACATCAACAGTTCAATGTATATAGAGAAGGCAAAGGACCTTAAGTCAAATGGTAAAAGTTATTTAAAACATGATCTTTAATTACGTTATGTCTTTCAACTATTAATGATTTAACAGGTATAGACATTGATATGTTTCCTGATGAATATTTAATTAATGAGTGTACTGAATACTGCAAACTGTCACGGGAAAAGGGACAACTAAAATAGGTGTATGCATTATACTGATCCACGCAAACACCATGGGACATCTATGATGCTGTACTTTCAGACTAAAAAAGGAAAGTAGAGTCATCAAACATAACATTGGAGAGTATGACATAGTTCAATTTTAGAGCTTTTCACATACGATTTAAACGTCAGTGTAGGATACGCGTTTGCGCTAAGTGTTTATGAAGCAAGAGCATGCATAGCGGTCCTAATCATAAACGGAATGTGTAACATAACGAATTCGTTAACCATAAACATGAAAATATTGCAAAGTCATGCCAGAGTCCGTTGCTCGTATAATGTAACAATTATATGCACGAAAAAACAACAGCATGAAGTACAAACTGCTCTGTAAATTTATTATAACATGTTTCTGTATAACTAAACAGACATTTGTGTTACTACATAAACTCACAAAACAGGAATCATGTAATGCAATTTTATCAAATTCATGCTGCGGGCAATACTAACAAGAACTGTAACAGCATGCTGGTATTCGCGAATGAAGTGTGAACTTTGAAAAATGTATTGATGATGAACTTGGACGGTGAACACTTATATGCTGTGCAACGTTAGCCGTACGATGCACAAACATTGGCCAAACGTTTATATAGGCAGTGGAATAAAACACAAAACGGTGGTTAGTGTATGTTTGCACCTGTGCAGACAATATTTTTAGTTTGGACGCTACTTTCAGTGCTCCAACAATAAGATGCAACGAACAACGTAGTGGGACGATAGTGTAACAACTACAATGGGACGGCATCGAACAGTAAAAATATACGAGACATTAATATTCAGTACGAATTAATTGTATCAGAGTCATGAAGGGCTTAATCAGGCATCATATCTCATGCAACATTTAGCAACACGTTCATGCGAATAAACTGAAAAGGACAAAAGACAGAGCCTGCGCCTCGACGACACAATATTGTCTACTAATCCATTCATACCCACAGCTGTAACATCTCATGAAGCCAGTTTCTGTAAAATATGTATGTTTGTTGTATGCTTTGAACGAGACAACATCCTCTCCCGTGCTGAGAACGCGAGCGAGCGGTGAGTAACCACGCAACAATGCTGACGCACCAGGCGAACAGAACAACGTCGGTCCGTACTTCGATTCCTGACCGCGGATTCCAGCCGAGAATGCAAGCAAGAAGACATCGGTTTCCAGCTGACGCTCCATAGCAACGGGCACGAGACATCGATACGACGCCACCGACACTGATACGCGACGAGAAATTCGCCGATTACAACAGCCTTCAACATCGTGACGAACTCATGAAATAAAACAACACAATAAAAACAGTGAACACTATTATATGATACCTATGTATCTGTTCTTTTTCAGAAAGACTGTTTGTATTTGATGTATATACCTGTAATGATAGAGTATGATGATAAAGTATGTCAGATCAATTTGTATAATTAATGTTATTGGTAAAGTCTATTAGCTTTGCCGAGGTTTTTCTGGGGTTTCCCTACGGCCCACGTCCAAATGGAAGAGCTTACTGTACTTTATTTATCCTCAGCTATTTTGAGTGAAAGCCACTAAACGAACTGAACTAAATATCCAAGACTGTGAGTGAAGTGAGTGGAAGATTATAAACAAACGATCTAAAAGTGACACTTGTGGTCTACAAGGACCAAGCGTTTAGAAAGTGTGTTCCTTGTAGCCCAAGGGGCCGTGTAGTGTCCCTTTCGAAATATTAAGGACAGTACATATGAAATGACTAAAAAAGAGACTGTGAGTAATATTAAATGGACAGGAACGTCAAATTTATTATGAAAATTTATCACATTAATTTCAAGGGAATATTATATCGATCGTAATGTAAAAAAAGACATTATATGTAATGGACGAGATCGTAGTGTATAACGTATAAAAGCAATCATTATGAACCCATACAAGCACCTCTTCATAAAGTGTCAATTAAAAAAAAATTATTTAGCATTTTTTAGTTGCTGCTGGTAACTATTGGCCGCCATTACGCGGAATATTGGAAATTGCTATTTTGTGCAGATTACTTCAATAGCCAGCGTAGTAAAAATCATTCCAAGTCATTAAGTTATTTAAAGTGGAAACGTTCAATAATGTTATTTTAGCAAAAACTAAATATTTTCAGAGATGCAATTATTTATAGGTCAGTGGACTTGGCCGGGCTTCCATTACGCTAGCAGCATTTGAAGTAATTGGTAGGGAGCCTGGCGCTCAAGTAAATCATAACTTAACATTTATTTTGACCACCTACATATCAATTTTCTGATTATGGCCTCTATTGTTTTTTACATAACAGTCAATACTAATAAATCAATATATCAAATAATAAATTACAGTAGAGGGACGTAATAACATGTCGGAACACAAACACATACTTTATGCGCCTGATGCTCAAGGTGAACCTATCACGCACCCCCAACTACGAAGTATAATACTTACTCAATAACAGATCGCTGACGATACGAAATAATAATGACCGAAAATCAACGATGGGTGGACGTGTCTTATAAGTTTTCCTTGAGAGTGCTACCACCGTGTCTTAGAAAGAGAGGTTTAATCGTCTTACAAACCACCAGATCTTAAAAGAACCCAATCCCAACAACTACTGTATGTTACTGTCACAAGCGGTCTTGGTTCTACATGTGCACACAAGTATCCATGTTAAAACCCATATAGGCTTTATAAATCCATGTATGGCATTACCTACGAATCACGTGGTTTTTCCGGACAAATACCGAGACGGTGATCGCCGGAGTGTATATTATCAGACCAGCAGTTCCGTAACATGTAGCCCACGATGCAACCTCGTCATAATATCGCTGAATTTTCGAAGCGATTCGGCTAAGGAACGTGGTATGAAACCGCTATTTGCAACCCCCTCACGCCGCTGCCACTAGAATTTCTCCAGTTTTTGTAACGTATTCTGTCTCGATACCATGTCAGAGGTTCTGCGATATATCCACTGAGTTATAGGCGATGACTGATTGAGAAAGATCACAAACAGTAGTAGATGGTGTGCTAATTGAGGTCGTAAGAAAATTACACTAGCTTTTCAGATCTCCATAGCTACGCTATCCACTAGAAATGATGTCTATGGTTTGGAATCAAGTCTTTCCATTCAACCACATATATGCGTTGGATCCTATGGAGAAGTCTTTTAATGGTTACAGTCATAAGTGAATCATATTTCTGGCACTCTCATATCCCGAAACGAGTCGCCTTTCTCGAACCTATCTGTTACAGTAAAATTCCCGCCTCGTTTTAGGTAGCCCCTATGTATCACGCAACTGCCCCCTCAGACCCTGCACTACCATTGCTGCAGCTTTGCGCACGTGATCGTTCCAATGTAAGTCGGAACTGAGTAGGGGTTGGGGGAAAGCTGTATCTACCACCTTCTGCAACCCGTGTAGAAACAGGCAAAGCTGAGTTACTGCGACAGAACTGTGTTTTGACCATTCGACGGAAACGAAGCCTGCTCCTGCAACACGAGGTAGTATAAAAGACAGTATGGGAACTGGGGGAAGGACGTGGCTTTTGCTACTGCATTGTGGTGCATCCCCAAACTACAAGCAGGTACTATATCCATGTCCCTTAGGGGCCATTCATATCTCTCACCTCAACATTCTATCATCGTTAGTCTATTCCATCCACCAGAGAAAAATTACGAACTATAAAAGCTCCACTAATTCCATCCGATAAAGAATTCGATAAGATTTTTACCGTATCTCTCTTCTCCCATATATCGAAAACAAATACCGCATGCGTGCCAGCATGGAGCACATGTGATGATCCTATTAAATATACAGGTATTGATCCACTGCACAGACTAGTTTAAAGTTTCATCACCTGTACTACTGTAAGAGGATGACAGTATCCCACAGACCATACTGTAAGTCGTAAGAGTTGCTCCCTGTGATCCTGCCTTGTTATTTGAAGCATTGTTTTTTCTGCTGTAACATGCTTTGTAAACTGCCATACATTTTGTTTTGTTGCCACGACTTTGAGGCCTGTGTCAGGTTCTAAACTGACATTATCACGTTCTAATCCATTGCCTCTCGTAAAAAACTAGACGTCGCATGGTGTAAATCATCTTGTTACTCTGGCTACCATAACAAGCCGCACACACTAGGTGATTTTAATAAAAGACAGTTACAACATAAGGAAACTGGAAGAGATTGGCGGTGTTGTGGAGAGTTTCCAAACCGTTGTCCGAAAGTGATTGACGACCTCTACATTTAAACTCATCTGTCACAGAGACGGAATAGCTGATGGCTCCGCATTCCGTTTTGACTGATTGCTCATATTGCAGTCATGTATGCAATCACTGTTTCGGTGCTATCTGTCCCCAGAAGGTGTTGACCCTCCCCCAAAACTCTTTCTCCAACTCAAACAAGCGATGTCAGTCAATCATTGTGTGGTAACCAACAGCGTACCAGTGGACGAATAGGATGGAAAAGACACCCCCGATTTACTGAAATAATAAGCATTAAAGTTGATTGTGTGAACAATTTTACCAATTTTACAGTAATTTCAATACCAACCAATGATGTCGCAACATGTTTCCCAGTAACATAGCTAAACCACCCCCTCCCCACTTTGCAAGTATCATTGCGAATGTGGATAGATGACTGAGCAGGGAGGGAGGGAAGTGTATCATTGCTGTTCAGGGATGTTCTGTGCTGTATGTGCATAATCATTTCTCCAAAGTTGGTATAATAGGTGCCACTTGTTATTCCATAATTCTGATTTACGATCACACTCTTCATGAAGATCTGTTTATGGGACTTGGTCATACGTTTCTGTCGCATGACGTCTCTCTTTACAGAAAAGGTCGACCATTTCATTTCCTCTGATACCATAGTGCCCATTACCCATAACATGACAGCTCTGTTGTGGCAGTGTAATTCTACAACCTGTTGTACTAGCTGGTGTTACTGATTGCACGGTTCTGTGTGAGCAGCAATGCTGGCTGCGAGAGAGAGTTCCACTTTATAAAAAAATAATAAATAAAAAGTATAAAAATAAAAAAAACTTTCCTGAGGAAGTTGGAATTGCCCACTGTGATGTGTATTTTCGTCGTCACATGCTCTGCCAACGACATCTGAATTACGTGAATAAGTACAGTACAGAGGCGGCACGCCTGTTTCAATCAGCAGGTCAGCATTCACGTAATGTTCTTAGTATACCGTGTCAGAGATTGTTCGTTGCGATGAAGCAGAAGTGTGTGCATTATCTCAGTGTCACGTTGGACAATAAGTTTACGTGACGCCACCGTGCACAGGAGTTGAAAGCGAAGGCACAGGCTTTACACTTGAGGCAGACATAAGCAAGACTCACAGGCGCCCGATTATAGGTAACACATACTTCTGAGCAACATATAGCTTTGTAACGCTAAACGTAAACGTTCAGAGCAGGACGTTAGTGAGATAGATGTAGTCAACATATATTAAAAAAAAAAAACGATCCACCGTATGGGTTGTAGGTTTTTATGAGCTTGAGGGAATTATTTTTCTTCTCTAGTAATAATTGTGAGCCTCAATCTGGTATACAGTTTCATATTTTAACTGATAAACACATATTTTGTACAGCCTCTATGTATTTGTAAGGTTGAGAGGAAATACTTTTGCGTCCCTGGTGAAAATTATGAGCCTTAAACCAGCATATCTTCCACAAGTCTACCGCTACAGCAGTTACAACACAATCGGTTCACTTATTTCAGATTTATTTTATTTACCTACAAGTGTATTTTACTTAAAAGTGCATTTTACTTAAAAGTGCATAAATATTGAGTCCAGAAATTTAGGAAGCGCGCGCTATCTTCTATACTCTTTGGCACAGTTTGGTGAGATTGTTCCTCTGCCATCCCCACGTGTCTATAGTCTTGTAAGCTGACGGACAACGGGTTGTATGTCCGTGTTGTTTACAAACAGATTCGACACCGCCTCCTCCTCAGCTTGTGCGCTTCCTGTGGCTTGTACACGGTGGTGTCGTCATCGTTGTAGTGAAATAAACCCAGGGTTCTGAAGAAAAGAGAGTACATGAGCAAAAATTTACTGTGACTCGAGGGAGCTCGCACATGCTTAGGCATCACGGGATACCTTTGTATATTTCGTAAAAATCATCGACGCCGCTACACCCTCAGCTTTAGCACTTCCAGTGGTTTGTACACGGGGGCGGCGGCGGCGGCGTCCAAATACGTTCGCTTCTGAAGCATGCTACCTGCTCTCTGCGACCTCGCTCCGAAACTCTTCCTAAACTTCACAGCGTCTTTCCATATATAGGAATGTGACAATGTTAAGGGTGGTTTCCGTGGAAATGTGGTCTGACGTCATTTCTTCACCCATTGTCCACTACAATTCCTCATGCATGTATCGACACTGCGCAACCATTAGTGGAAGGTGAAGCGAGGAAATTTACACCGAACCGCTCACTGGTTCTAGTTGGATATGTGGACTGAGAACTTGGTGAATTTAATCCCCAGATAGGTTTTACGTAACTTGCAGACACTGTTCTGAACACTGCGGTTTTAATCTCATTATGCTTTCTAAAATTGTATCAAAGTGTTCCTCGCCTTTACCGTGGATTTGCACAAGCGTCGTTCACAATATTACGTACTTTTAATATTTGCGAGAGAGGTGGAACAGTTCTCAAGCCACCAGAGCAATCACTCAACATCTGACGCTGTTCACACAATTTACATACCGTACCCACTAAACACGAGCAATACTAATGCCCTCTGGTGCGTGTTCTGCCTGTGAAATTCGGATGATATTAGGCTCAACTCTCCCATTAGTATCTGTATATTCCTATTTTGTGTTTTTTTTTTCACAGCTTAACGCAACCGAACACCACTCAGTTCTCATCTGTCTTAGCATTCGCCTCTTTTGACTTTATTGGCAAAAATACATTAAATTCTAAGCTTCCTTTTTTTCATCTTTTCATATGTCACCTTTCACATTGCGGCATAACTAGAATGAAACACGTAAAAAGAACTAAGCCGGAGTTTTAGGTACACATCATTCATCTTATGACAAATTTTACAACCTTAAAAAAACGCTATATACTGTTTACTAAGAGACACAATATCTGAGATCAGCAGCAATCAAATTAAACAGTAATTAAAAAGGGAACACAGTTTGGATATCAACAACAGTTATAAAATGATAAAGGACCTTTTATCAAATTGCAGTTCTTTATAGACATAAATTGGAAACCTGTAATGCCAAATTACGACCAAATGTTACCATCATTTAAGCCAGAGAATGTATATATTTTAACAAAGGGCGTAGCTTGGGAGAACATCAACGGGCGCGAATAAGTTAAATACAGTTTTCCATTACCTTTGACAAGAAGGTTACAAACTTGCCCCACTGGGCAGACTCATCATTAAACAACCATGTAACTAAGGCGCAAAGGTCTGAATTTTAGAATGAACACTGTGTACGCGTAGAATGTCAGGACTAGGCGCTGCCTCTATATCTTTAGCGGAAAATCCAGCGCTGTAGCTAACTTTAGAAATCAAAGAGTGAAGACACAAATTTAATTTGTGGCGCTGCAGCCTTTTCTTTCTCCTACATTTTTTTAAATAAGAAAAAGGTTCAGTATCAAGGAACCCCACACGCGCAAGACGGGTCACAGTTGACAACGCACGGGAAGAATGCTCGGCTAAGATAAATCCCTTAAGCACGAAGTTTAAGGCACGCAATGCAGATTATATGCTTTTCGTCTTACAAGATTTGACTGTAACACCAAACACAGTAAACAGAACCCAACAGGGCGATGACCTGAAAAAATGAGAAACAACTAAAATCAATTCTTTCCATCTAGGCACCGCGTCCAAGAAATACGGTCAACTGTGGTCAAACCAAGAACGAGATCCCCAAAGCCAATGTCGTTACAGCCCCCAACAGTAAAAGAAAGGGGGGTGGGGGTAACTGCCACATTAAATAAACCACTAAACGAAAAGAACGAGGTGTTTCCAACAGGAGTAGCTTCCCACAGTAAATAAAGAAATCTTGGCCAAGTTTAAACATATTACACTACTACTACAACAGGGGGTACCAAACTAGCATAAAAATAACAGGCCGCTTGGACCCTTAGAATGAGAAAAACATCAGTTACATAAAAGAATTACTAGATTGAAATTACGTATGTCAGCGAGTGGCGATCTCCATTGGTCGCTTAGGCCTTTAGAACGAGGAAAACAGCAGTTACATGACACAATTAATAGATTACAATTACGTAACTTGTCTAGCAGCCACCTCCTCGGCAAAGACAGTGCAGGCCGGTGACGCGTGTAGAAGCACAGATGCGAAGGCACTACGGTCCGAGGCGCTGGAACAGACTAAGTCTGGACTATCAATGCACACTCAACACTGCTGCAGTTACACAGCTCAGCGTGATGGCTAAGCTGAACAAGCATTATAGTACACGCGCACTGTGGGAAATTTGGAAATTTGTGGTAAGAACTTATGAGACCAAACTGCTGAGGTCATCGGTCCTGAAGCTGACACAGTACTGAATCTATCTTAAACTAACTTACGCGAAGGACAACACACACACTCATGCCCGAGGGAGGACTCGACCCTCCGACGCGGAGAGCCAGGTGAACCGTAACAGGACGCCTAAGACCACGCGGCTACCAAACGCGGCCGCACTGTGGGTATCACAAAAGATGGAGGAATAAAAAAAATAATTCCAGAAGTACTGCCAAGATGGACTTAGAAACCTAAACAGCCAGGATTAGCAACTCGGCTCGGCTCCTCTCCGAAGTACAAAGGCACCGTTAACGAGCCGCGGGGTGGGCGAGCGGGGGGGGGGGGGGGGGGGGGGGCGAGCCTCTTACACGGCCGGAGAACAAACCCGCTCACTTGTAAAAGTTCGATCTCCCCTTTCAGACAAGAAATGGGTTTCTTGGGGCCAAAATTCTCACTAGGCGAACAAGTAACAAGGGGCTTAATTCCGCGGCCACGAATCAGCTACCATGCGCAACTAGATTACCACACGACAAATCGATCAGTTCCGGAAGGCTTGAATAAGCTGTATTCTAAGAAAGTCGATGTACACACACAAACTTCCCAGTGCCCAATGTCAATATGCCTCGCCACAGATTCGAGCCACATCACCCCTTTGATACCGAGAGAGGAGGGAGGACGTCTTCACCCAAGCACCACCGGTCCCAGTTCACTATTCCCTGTAGCAACATCTCGCTTCCCCTATAAGGACACCACCACTACGCCACGTAGATAAATAGTGCACTCCATACCGCTGCTGCGAACTCATGCAGACGAGGCAGTCAATTTGTTTAAGGTAAGGCAGCCGTCATGGCTCAACTTTGACTGCATGTTACGTAGCTAGACTTCTGGTATAAGAAGCCATCATTTCTGCCAACAGCCTTATCGAAGAGGGCAGAGGAGGTGAAAGAGTTTCAGGGAACCCTCTTGCCATTGGGTGGGAAGCTATTCCTAAAAGTGAGAATAATTAGCAATAACCAATGCTATGGCTCTACAGAAGGCTATGGAGACCATGACATGAAAGATGCATAATGGGTATCTACAAGAAAAGTGCCCTATTACAGGTGACGCGTCACGTAAAACCAGTCAGAAAACTGATGACTCCTCCCCCAAATAAGGTAATTTGAATCATTTACATAGTAGGCAACGTAGGAGACTGCTAGACGGAGGACTCTGGTTCGATCCTGTTATTGGAAAACTGTTAACGCAGGTTGGAAGAGAGCCGTGGAACTACGTGACGTCGTGCAGCACTCATATCCAAAGACTGCTTAAGCAGAGAATGAGGCCGCAGTCAGTGGCTATACCAGTGTCCTGTCGGACGAAATTGTTTGTTCCTGCGTCGATTTGTAAGTCTCCGTCCTTACACTCACGTGTCATTGTGAGGCACAAGGAATTGGTGTATGGCCTTCCTGACACATTTAACAAGAACTTATACGAAATACACTGAAACAAAAGTAAACATCTGGAAGACAAGGTCGGATGTTAGTGTAAATTCGTACTTGTACACACCTTCGGCATATATGCAAATGAGTAGAGTTGCAATTTTCTGTGACTGGTAGAACACTCACCAGAGTGCGCTTGGAGTGGGAAAAAAGAACAGCTGACGAATGGCGACGCACTGCGTTCAGCGATGAATCAAAGTTCTGCACTGTCTCTGATGACCATCGCCGACAAGTATGACGCCTAACTGGGGAAAGCTCCAATTTTTTCAGTCTTTTGGAGAGGCACAGATGAGTTGCTCTATATCTACATTTACATTCATACTCCGCAAACCATTGTATGTGGTGGAGGGTACCTTGTACCACTGCTAGTCACTTCCATTCTTGTTCCACTCGCAAGCAGAGCGAGGGAAAACCGATTGCCTATACGCCTCTGCAGGAGGCCTAATTTCTATTATCTCCTTTTCGCGGTCCTTGTGCGAAATGTACTTTGCCGGCAGTAGAATTGTTCTACAGTCAACTGCAAGAGACCGTTCTAAACGAGCATCTCCGAAACATCCGTTTGTTCATCGAACCGGCGATAACAAATATGACAGCACATGTCTGAATTGCTTCGATCTTTTCCTTTAGTCTGACATGTTGGGGAGCCCAAACATTCTAACAGTACTCAAAAATTGGCTCTGCAAGTATTCTACGCGCGGTCACTTCTGTACATAGGCTACGGTTTCCTAAGATTCTCCCAGTAAACCGAAATCGACGATTTTCCTTCCCTGTTACAGTCCCTACCGGCTCGTTCCCTTTCATTTTGGTTTTCTACGTCACGCCTAGATAGTTAGTCGACGTAACTGTGTCCAGTAGCATACCACTAATACCATATTCGAATATTACAGAACTCTTCCCGCGGATTTGCATTAATTTACATTTTAATGCGTTTAGAGCAAGCTACCCTTCATCACACGGAACAGAAATTCTGTATAAGTCATCCTGTATCTTTCTACTCATTCAAAGACGACACTTTCTATACAGTATAGTGTCATCAGCGAACAGTCGTAGATTGCGGCACGCCCTATACATCAGATAGTTTATGTATATAAAGAACAAAAACGGTCCTATGACATTTCCATTGGACAGTATTGTTGGCATCATCGTATCTGATGAACACTCTGCCGACCGGTGTGGCCGAGCGGTTCTAGGCGCTTCAGTCCAGAACCGCGCTGCTACTACGGTCGCAGGTTCGAATCCTGCCTCGGACATGAATGTGTGTGATGTCCTCAGATGTTAAGACCCACAGTGCTTAGAGCCACTTGATGAACACTCTCTGACCAGGACAACAAGCTGGATTCTATTACTTTAGAGGTCTTCGAAGTACAAGAAGTCTGAGAACCTATTCCGCATGCTCAGTGGACTAACATTAATAGTCTTCAATGTGTCGTAGTGACAAATGCATTTCGGAAACATAAGAATGTTGAATATGCCTGTTTCCCTTCATCCATGTTTTGCAGGATATCGTACGGAAAAAGGGCAAGCTGAGCTTTCGCACGAGCAACGCTTTCTGCATCCGCGGCGATTTGTGGACAGAAACTGCTGTAACTCAAGGAAAAGCTTTCCATTCGAACTTAGAATATGCTCAATAATTCCACAACAATCTGTAATTTAGAGGACCTCGTAGTGGAGAGAGACAGAGAGGGAATTAGAGAGAGAGAGAGAGAGAGAGAGAGAGGAAATCGAAGAAAAGGACCAGCTGGCAGGCTGGAATGGTAGGCGTAATTATGACGGTAATGAAAATGAAATGTAGGCGGAGAGAACTTGTAGCCTGACGATGGATGGGAGATGGAGGAAGGACATTTTTCTTTAGATCCCAAGGAATAAGAAGAGACTGACACGATAACGCAATGGAAGTCGGTTAGATGACATAAGAAAACACGCAGACGCAAGATAGATGCGGACAGCCAAAGAATATAACGTATAGGAAAGTACAGAGGGTAAGAGGGGCTTTTACCTAACGTAAGTTGGATACGCATAGCCAAACACCATAGTGTTTGGGAAAGTATAGAGGGAGAGAGGGGCTTTTACCCGTCATGACCACGTTGTTATTCTGGTATCCTGGCACTGCGCCTTTGAAGACCTGCTGAACAGTGTGGAAGTCGGTAATGGCCGCTAGGCGGCACTGCAAAAGCTGCGTGCGCTACGGTCGCCGGTGTTTATGCGCCACCGTTTGCCACCCACGCATGTCCGCTCGGCGTCTCAGGGCTTGCGATCGTCGTTAAAAGCCAGCAGCGAGGCCATTTCGTACTTTATCTGCGATTTCACTGCGTTACCGTTTATAAAGATAAGCAAAATAATTATGACCACCTACATAAAAGTTTGTCGGTCAACTTCTGGAATTCGGTTCAACAGTCATTCTTCATCCCATGGATTCGACAAGTACTTGATAGGTTTCCAGAGGGTTGTGGCACCAGATGCCTAAGCACAGTTCACACGCTTCCCGTATCTTACGTCCGGTTGGTTCGTGGACGCGGAGCTGGCACCCGATAGCTTCCCAGGTGTGTTTCTTCAGATTCAGATAAGCTGACATCAACGTGAGTTCACTACCATCACCATTCCAGCACGGTTCTGGCCTTGTGGCACGAGTTATCCTGCTGGAATATGCAATCACTGTTCAGGAAGACATCAAGCATAAGGGGTTACTGTTGGTCTCTATTAAAGTTGAAGTAGTCCACATCTGTCATGGGCCATGAAAGCCCAGATGAACGTCCCCCACGACATAACACTGCTGCCAGTGGCCTGCGTCCCTGGCGGTGGCGAGTTGCAACTGTTGAGGAGTCGTTCGTCTGGATGACGGCATATCTGGACACTACCATCGACATGGTTTAACAATAAACGGGGGTCATCCGATCAGGCGACACGATTCCAGTGACCCACGGTCTAAACTCGATGATCCCATGCCCACTGTGATCATAATTGACGATGTTGTTGGGTCAACTTGGGAACACGTAGGGGTCCTCTGCTGCGAAACACCATGTTCAACAATGTGCTCCTAATGGTGTGCTGCAAAACACTTTTTCCTGGGGCAGCACTGTACTCTGTCGTCAGATCTCCCACAGATCGCCACTTATTCTGCTTTTAGAAAGCGGTTTGCCTCCGATCCCTGTTCTCTGTGATGATGTGTGGATGTCCAACTTCTGGTCGCCTACTCGTGGTTTCAGAATTTTTCAATCACTTTCCATAGATGCTCGCGACAATATCACGCGAACAGCCGACGAGCTTCGCCATTTCCGAGATGCTCCTCCCAGGCACTGGAACACAACAATCTGGATTTCATCAGAATCGCTTAAGTCGGCTGATTGTCCCATTTGCGCCACTTATCGTCGCTGGAATAATTTAACATTCGTCTATGCTCTACTCACATACTTCTCTAAACGCGTCTCCTGCCCTCAGCGCCACCAGGCAGCTTAAAACCTCTCGGTGAGCAGTCGTCATAATATTTTGGCTCATGAGTGTGGGTCTCACTACGTCTTACTCTTCAATCTTGGTCTGCCCATTAGACTTGTTACTCTGTGATGCCGTCTCCATTCTTTGTCGTTCTCTCTAGTTGCCTTCCTGTTGTACTCTTGATACTGACTGTCAACGCTATCAGCCAGTCAACCACCCATCATAGTTCTGAAGTCGGTCCAGGACTTGTCCGACTCTGGTCAGTGTAACTGGCGACGAAGTAAAAGAATAGCAGCATTCTATGGACGCCAAGCTAATGCAACTGGAACAGCAACAGCTTACAGTTTCAGGGTTCCTAACAGGTCCAATCTGTGTCACTTCCCACGTGGAGACCCGCTTGCCCGCGTTACCAGCATTTACGATGCAAAAAAGGACTGGGTCACGCGTTTGCAGCTGCTAAAATAGCACTTCACCGCTTTTCAGGTTTCGGATGCCAGTCTCCAGCGATAGTTCTTCCTTTCTTGAGCTTCCTCGGATAAATTTTTTCTGCTAAAGATGTTTTCTCCACTTTCGAATGCAGCTGCCCTCACTTTCGAGGAGATATGTTCCTTGCTGTCCAATTATTATTAACTTCGATTCAATGTGATCGCATCGCGCTCGAGTTCCATCAATATCACTAGCAGCCTGGTAAGTCGTACTGCTCGCGGTTGGTGGATCTGCAAGGATTGAGTCGAAGTTGCGATTTCATTTGCACAAACACGGTTTGCAAAACTTCATATGCAGATTCATTGACCCAAGATGTTGTTGTCCAATTCGTTCATGGTCCTGAAGCTCATATTGTAGCCCTCAATGTGGACAACCATTCTTTGGACGGTATTTTGAAAATCACGCACTCTTTTGGCTCGCACAGGCTCCAAACGAAAGCCTCCTGCTTAGGTAGAGAACGTCCAGCCTCCACTTTGTGGGGGGGTGGAATTCTCGTAAGTCTTTCTCCCATTGGCGGCGTTGTGATTCATCGATTTTGGACATCCAATGGCCTCTGAACAGCCTATCAAACCATGTCAATATAAGCAGCAGGATCTCCTGTCGTGTCCTGACTGTTTCGCGGCACACCAATGGGGGGACTGTTCGGATCACTGGGCACACTGCACACGTTTTGCGAAAGATGGGCATCTCCATGCTATTTGTCACATATCGACTAAGTCCGATGCCACCCCTCGACATGCATCATGGGATGGTGCATGAACTTCAGGCAGTTGTTTCTCATGGTGATTTTTCTACCTCTAAGTTGTTTATCACCATCACAATTGTAACCCAGAACATCCACTTCCAGGTGGAAGCAGCAGCTACTGTGATCTACCTCCACCTGTATGTTTGTCGTGGTTCTCCTGTCACGACGACATGATCCTGTCCTCCTGTCCATTTGTCGCCTATGGTGACAGTTTGATTCCTCCTTGGGGTCAGTTCACAGACAATGCTACATACAGACAGGAAATCAGGCTGATAACTCTGATTGTTGCTGGTAAGCACACAGCTGTCAACATTTTTGGTCTCAGTGCCTACTCGCTGTTTAGATTTTCTATCACAGACGAAGTTTAGTCGTCTCCAATATGGTTCCCTTCTAGGAGCTCGACGACCTCTGTACCGCCTTTGCTCCTATGTTTGAACCCAGCCTGGGATGCACCACAGATTTCCATAGCTCCTTACGTCAATATGCTGCGTCCCATTTCTGCTGAGCGTGATGTCTTTCTGTCTCTTTTATGTTTTGCCATTAAACAAGAACGCGATCACCTCCACGAAGTGGGGCAGTTGATCATGTCAAAACTAGTGCTTGGGCCACTCCCCTAGTGATGGTCAAGAAATCCAACGGCTCTCTGTCACTATGTGGAGTTTTTAAATTGACGATCAGTGCCCAGGTCCAGGTCCAAAACTACACCATCCCACATCCAGAACTTGGAGAGGAATGTTTCTCTAAGACAGACCTTGGTGACACATATTTGCAGATTCCTCTGGATGAGCAATCGCATTGCATAATGGTCATCAACACTCTGTTTGGCTTATACAAATCCAGGTTCTTGCCCTTTGGGATCTCTTCCATTCCAGCGATTTTCCAGAGATACCTGGAACAGTTAACCATGTCCATTCCTCCTTATACTGTCTAGACGACTTAATCGTCATGGGCACTATGTGTCAGGATCTCTACTACATTGTGTAAAGTAGGGTGCAAGGGCCACTTACGCAAATGTCAGATTCTTCAGGAGCAAGTGGAATGCCTTGGCCACTTGGTCAACAAAGATGGGATCAGCCCCACTGAACGCAATGTTTCTGCCTTTATCTCTCCACATCACCCCCAAAACCTACAGAAACTGCAGGCATTTGTAGGGAAGGTTAATTGTTATTCTAAGTTCCTTCCACAGATGGCCAACATTATGCAACTACTTAACCAGGTTGTGGAAGAAGGGTGTTCAGTACAGATGAACAGCTGCCTTTGAGCATGCTGTCACACAGCTGAAGTGCCTTTTGCGCTTAACGCCCTGCCTTAAGCCCTCGACTTTGTCGCGTCCACTGGTTTTGGTCGTGGATACTTACATCTACGGCATTGGCGCTGTGCTGGCGGGTAGGAACGATGACGGAATGGAGCTGCCAGTTGCCTATGCGTTAAAGACACTGACTCCTTCAAAAGAACTGCTCGCAGGTCGAGAAGGACGCTTTGCCGAGTCTTTTTGCCATTAAGAAGTTCCACGTTTACCTTTTTGGGACCAAGTGTATCCTCATTAAGCACCACAAGCCGCTAGTGGCTCTCTTTGGGCCCCACTCTCGGATTCTGGAGTGGACTGCACAACACTTCCAGCGTTGGGCGCTCTTCCTAAACTCCTACACGTACACCATTAAATACGAGTCCACAGTACAACATGCAAATTAGGATGTCGTTTTTTATCTTCCCTCATGACAAGACCTGGCATTTGACTGACAGGATATCTCCTGTTTTCAAATCGATGAGGAACGACAGCACACCTTGTATGGATTTCGTATTACAGCCACTCACATCAGTGCAGACATACGCTGCAACACCCTCTTGCACTGGGTCATGCACTAGATGCTACATAGGTGGCCCACTTCTTTTTCAAACTCTGCCGATTCTGAGCTCCACGCATGGGTTCGCATCTCCTACAGTTTGGCCACTATCTCTGACATTGTCCTGCTTGATGCAGAGTTAACTCTCACTGTGTCATCGTGCCGGCTATCCTGTGCCCCAATGTTCTGCACCTCCTCCATCATGGGCACTGGCGTATGTCTTAAATGAAGGCCCTTGTGAGAAGCCATATCTGCTCGCCAGGACAGAACAGAGATGTGGAGGCCATGGTGCACAGCTGTTCTGTTAATGCTCAACACCAGGCAGCTTTGGCCCAGTCTTTCGCCCCCTGGCCCACCCTCCATTTATCCATGGGATTGCATTCATCTGAATATTGCTGCCCTTCGCTGAGATCTAATATCCCAGAATTGATACTCGCACTGAGAGTGTCTCTCTGTGTTCCATGATGAAAGGGCGCCTTATGCACGAGTGTCGAAATTAAAGGGCCAACACATGCACCTGATGGAAAGAGTGCTGCTATGGACTGTGGTGCCAATGGAGGGTCGTCACATGAAGACAAGAAGGCAGGACAGGGCAATCAAAGTGTGGAGAGCAGATTGCGGGTTTATGGGGAAGACATGCTAGAGAAACACACGAGGATTGTGGCTGACATTGGTGTGTCTGGACGCTATCGTGCAAGTATGTGTGTGTGTGTGTGTGTGTGTGTGTGTGTGTGTGTGTGTGTGTGTGTGTGTGTGTGTGTACCTGTCTATTCCCTGTTGCTCGTCTATGGGTTCACCAATATATATGGACTTCAGTTTTAGAAACAGTGAGCATCCTTGTTAAATTGTGGTCCGAATTTCTTAACAGTGCAGTAACTGGTTATCGATTATGTGTGGTTGTGTGCCGTTACGCTAAATGACGTTGCCATTATTCCACCCTTGGTGGTAGTTAAACTGTGCTAAGACGGGGTTATGAACTATTGAAGTTTATTAATGGTTTAGCCGTCTAAAAGGGGCTCTTTCATTACGTCCATTCAATGTGGTTGTTCCTTAAGTTTGTAAGATTCATTGATTTTCACCAGGTTCCATTTTCTCAATGAAAGTTAATGGTATTTTGCTAGTAAATCAGTTTAATTACGAGGTGCATTCAAGTTGTAAGGCCTCCGATTTTTTTTCTAATTAACTACTCACCCGAAATAGATGAAACTGGCGTTAATTCTCAACGTAATCGCCCTGCAGACGTACACATTTTTCACAACGGTGACGCCATGATTCCATGGCAGCGGCGAAGGCTTCTTTAGGAGTCTGTTTTGACCACTGGAAAATCGCTGAGGCAATAGCAGCACGGCTGGTGAATGTGCGGCCACGGAGGGTGTATTTCATTGTTGGAAAAAGCAATGGGTAAGGATTACGCCCTCGCTGTCCCAGAACATGGACAGCATCATTTTTTCAGCACTGGCGGTTACCCGAAATTTTTTTGGTGGCGGTGAATCTGTGTGCTTCCATTGAGCTGTCTGGCGCTTTGTTTCTGGATTGAAAAGTGGCATCCACGTCTCATCCATTGTCACAACCGACGAAAAGAAAGTCCCATTCATGCTGTTGTTGTGCGTCAACATTGCTTGGCAACATGCCACACGGGCAGCCATGTGGTCGTCCGTCTGCATTCGTGGCACCCACCTGGTTGACACTTTTCGCATTTTCAGGTCGTCATGCAGGATTGTGTGCACAGAACCCACAGAAAAGCCAGCTCTGGAGGCGATCTGTTCAACAGTAATTCGGCGATCCCCCAAAACAATTCTCTCCACTTTCTCGATCATGTCGTCAGACCGGCTTGTGCGAGCCCGAGGTTATTTTGGTTTGTTGTCACACGATGTTCTGCCTTCATTAAACTGTCGCACCCATGAACGCACTTTCGACACATCCATAACTCCATAACCACATGTCTCCTTCCACTGTCGATGAATTTCAATTGGTTTCACACCATGCAAATTCAGAAAACGAATGATTGCACACTGTTCAAGTAAGGAAAACGTCGCCATTTTAAGTATTTCAAACAGTTCTCATTCTCGCCGCTGGCGGTAAAATTCCATCTGCCATACGGTGCTTCCATCTCTGGGACGTATTGACAATGAACGCGGCCTCATTTTAAAACAATGCGCATGTTTCTATCTCTTTCCAGTCTGGAGAAAAAAAATCGGAGGCCTTAGAGAACTTGAATGCACCTCGTACGTGGTACCTTTTGTGTGATGGATGACTGTGTTTTTGGGGTAATCAGGACTCACATTTTCTGAAAGAAAGAAGCACATCTCTAGCAAAATTAACTGTGCAACATTTATTTTCGTACATTCAATAGTTGTACTCTTGTAACCAATGTTCTCTTTCAAGACAAAGGCGAAGTACCAGCCATTAGTAAAAGTAACTGTACAATAACTTTATTGGTATATGTTAACTATAGTTATAGGTTAAAAGGCAAGCCTGTGGGGGCAGTATGCGTGAGCTTTCAGCCTCAAGCCTTTTAAGAGTGTTATCAGGCTTGAAACTGATTGGTGTTTCTCTGTTTTGGAAAATATGTTTTTTTTTCTTGTGGTGACATCCTCTTTGTACAGTGCCATCTTGTGGAGGGATAGGCTGAACACACGATTCTCAGTAACAAGGGTCAGTTGCTGGATCAGTATGTATTTAATATTATTGTATGCTTTTTAAATGTTCAATGGATTCACCTTCATTCTTCATGAGATCTTAATTGGTTGCCTATGGTGCTCTTAGTGTGGGTAATTTTTTAGTGATGCTTGCGATTTTTTTATTTTAGAAGTTAAGATTAAGCACTGGATTCTGAACGTACTGCAGTTGCGTAAAGATTTAACTAAACAATTTTTCTAGTGGGCCCATTAAGTAACTGATGATTATGGGACTGCTTTATCAGAAAGGATTAATTAGTTAATTAATATTTGTCTGTGTACACCAGGATATAAAATTTTGAGGCTGATTATGACTTGCTGTTTCCTCTGAGATATACGCTATTTCACCTTTACATGGTCGAGAGAACTTATTGCCAACGTGTATGTAATAACAGTTGTTAGAAATTTGTTACTGTATTTGCTTAGGTGGTATCAGTGGCTTCCTGGATCCCCATCTCCTGTTATCACATTTCATGATCCACGTGGCTCATTTTTCATGGACGCTTATTCTAACTACCGTCCGCCGCCGTAGTGTAGAGGTAGCTTTACCAAAAAAAAAAAAAAAGTTCAAATGTGTGTGAAATCTTATGGGACTTAACTACTAAGGTTATCAGTCCCTAAGCTTGCACACTACTTAACCTAAATTATCCTAAGGACAAACACACACACCCATGCCTGAGGGAGGACTCGAACCTCCGCCGGGACCAGCCGCACAGTCCATGACTGCAGGTAGTGTTACCGCTTACCATGCAGGGGTCTGGGTTCGATTCTCGGCAAGGGACATGTTGTTGTGTGTCTTTCATCATCATTTTCATCATCATTGACTCGCATGTCGCCGAAGTGACGTCAACTAAAAAGGACTTGCAAAACGGCGGACGAACTCCCCGAATGAGGCCTCCCAGCCAACTATGCCACACGATCATTTCATTTTATTCTAACTACCTATGTGTGGTCAGCATGGGTCCACCACCACTGACACCACACTTAATGCTCTCGTCCCGATTCTCTCCATTGAAGGGATCCCCCCACACCATTGTATTAGATATTGGGTCTCATTTCACAGCAACAGCTTGTGGTTAGTTCTGGACCACCAGTGGCAACAAGCATTTGTTTAGTCCATTGTTTCATCACTCCTCCAATGACGAAGTGGAGAATATGGTTGGTACATTTGAGCAATAAATGTTGAAAATGGAGGGTACTCCCATGACTGTAGCCCAGCAGAGCTCACCCATGGATGGCAGTGACGTACACTCCTCCACCCCCTGGTTCCACAGTAGAAGGATCCCCACACCAGGCACATTCAGTGCTTTCTGCTGATTGCAGCTATATGGGCATGTTCATAAGGGCGAAATCCTCCTGGGTACCAGCCATGGTGGTTGCCACCTGCAGGCAGTTTCTTATAACAGTAGACACTCGAAGGGGTTTGGAGCACCAAAATACCAACCAGCTCTGTCTGTGCCTACCAACTGTCCCACCATCGCCACCGTCACCTCAATCGGTCCTTGAATGCTCACCCTTGCCGCTCCCACGCCTGCTAAGGTACAATTTACACTCTCAGGTTCCATCAGTGGTTCCCAAGAATGTAGGTATGGAAGCAAAAGTCTCAGGGCGACCTACACTCTCTTGGCCATCGTCACCCACATGGTCCTTGTCCATGCTGTTGGGCACTGCAGAGGTTTCCTCCCTACCAGCAGGCTTCTATGCTGGGCCTCAACATATGACATCTCTTCACCTTTCTCAACATTGTTGGGGATGCTTCCAACCCCATGCACCCATTTCATAAGGGAGGAATGGTGTATCCCGTTCCGATGTATTTGAAGACCCGCTGGATGATATGGAGATCAATGTTGGCTGCTAGGTAGTACTGCTACAGTTGTGGGCTCTGTGGTTGCCAATGTAAGCACCGCCATTAGCCACGCCTGTCCACCTAGCCTACCAGGTTCACAGCCACCTTTTAAAGCGAGCAGCATGGCCGCTCCTTAGGTTAGGTGTGATTTCTCTGTGTTGCCATATAGAGCTCGCTACTCATCTTTGTCTTGGTTTTGAATTCGCTGTGTCTTAGTATTCGTTCTTGGTTTGCCCTTTGGACTTGTTATTCTGCTGTGCCATCTCTATTGTCTGTCGTTGTCTTCGTGTTATCGACCCATTATTCTTTGGCTACTCCTTGTTGACGCTCTTGGGCAGTCAGTCAGCCACCACTGGTTCTGAAATCGTTCCCAGACTTGTTCAGATCTTTTCACTATACTTACGATGAATCTATTGAGATCATTCAATTCCGACAAATTATACGCCGCCTGACAAAAAAAAAGTGAAGCACCTAGGAAGGGAAGAGGAAACGTTGTGGGTTGAGAGGGTATATGATGTTTTTTTTCAGTTATTACAAAATCGAGTAAGATTTACAAGCAATTTGGCAGTATGAGACCAATTATCATAATAATAATGCACCCCTTATTGCCTAGACGCATGCACTGATTCAGGATTCGGCTGGGAAGGCTGCAATAATACCGTTGTATCCTCTCCCGAGGAGAAATGGCTCACAACTGTTGTATCTATTTACTCGAGTCAAAAGCTTTACGAAACTCTATACATCACTCGAATGTGCAATATTAAGGGATACTACTTAAACAACAGTATCCACAATTTGCAGTTTGCATGGTTATCGTAACGAACTAAAAGATCTCATCAGTCTTCATCACTGCATGATTCAGGGCAGCATGGACAGTGGCACAGGTGATTCTTTGTTGGTTCTCCTCCGCATTCATATTGTGTCAGTTCTTTGGAAAGTCCCCATTTGACAAGGTTGTATGTAGATTGACTAGCACATGATCTTAGCCTGTTCAATGATCTCTAGGTGGACTGTTCAATATTACCAATTGGTCACACCTAGCTGCTCACAGTTGTTGTCTGGCATCATATGACGACTAAGGAAACTACATCTGGATTTAAATCTAGCTCTTGGTGGTTGACAGCTATGGAGAGAACGTAAATAATTTAGTTCAACCTTTTTACTTCCAATCTCTGCATCTACTTAACAACGTATATCAGTATGTATGATGCCTGCCGAGCAGTTAATCTTATCTGTAGATGTCGGTTTCACACAAGCAGTTGTCAGTCATGCAGCTTCATTTATTGTTACGAACACTTGCTTTACATGGTCAGAGCTTACCATATGCAGCACGCATAACCCCCTGTACAGAAACAGAGTGCCAAGGCGGAGGTTCTGATGAAGTGACGTTGGTGTGGTATTGTACAAGGATTGCGGTGTCATAACAAAATCGGAAACCACAAGAATTAGGGGGTTTTCGCTGCAATCGGCACTGACGAATGGGAGGCGCCGACAGAGCCTCACCCTCACTCCCAGCTCTGCATTCCTACGTCAACAAGGCCAATATATAGCCGAGTAGAGGAGTGCTCTGCATCAGCTTGTGACCCCCGATCAACAGTACATCGACTAGTTAAGACTCATGTGTTACTAATTTTCTTAGATGGAACTGTGCGTTGGAACAACGAGAACTTTGTACTTCAAGAGAAGAGTCTAATAAATATGTGCTCCAAATGATGCTTTAATATTCAAAGACATTGTAAATATTAGGCACATTCCTGTGGCAATGGATTGTATAAAGTTACGTAAATCTTTTTGTCAGTACTATGAAAAGAATAGTTGCTACTCACCATGTAGCGGAGATGCTGGTCACAGTTAGGCACAACAAAAAGACTGTTACAAAATGAGCTTTCGGCCAACAAGGCCTTTGTCAAAAACGACAAGCCACATACACACACACTCACACATAAGCAACTCATTCACACATGACCACAGTTTCTGGCAGCTGACATCAGCATCTCCACTACATGGTGAGTAGCAACTATCCTTTTCACAATATCGTTACATTCCATCCTGGATTTCCCATTGTTTATAAATCTTTTACCATTTTTGTAATAGAGTGAACTAGTATTTCATATTTTGTAGTTCCAATCAATCTTCTCCCACAGCAATCAAAGAAACCATAATGACGACTGGACGATTAAAGTTTCATCAGGTCATAACAAACGGCGACGAGAAAAGTCGCCTCCATTGGTCGTCTTTAAAGTCGACTCGCCTGCTGCTGATTGGTTACGACTTGGACACTTGATTTATTATTTTGAATTAGTGTGTTGTGTTCCATCTTTCACCTTGTATGCGCCACCACAGGAAATATCTCTAATTTACCTTGCACAGTTTCAGGCGCTCACTGTCGGCCAGTTGACGTCATTCTTGAGTAAGCAAGCAGCTCCACAGTCGGCAATTGTCCCAAAATTTCGTCTATACCATAGCCAGAAAGAAAAATGATCGGACTACCAGGCGCAAATGAAGGCCCATCTCGCAGCCTACAGAATAACAAATATGGAGTGCAATGTTTATATTTTGGTTGATGGTTGGTCCCGACATCTACTGCCTAGATGTCAAGTAATGTCCAAATACTAGTCCCGAAAAAGTTACATACAACGCTCTGGATAAAGCTTCTGATAGTTCCATGTAGCAGCTGCAAGGTTTAATTCTTTTTTACCTGGAGCAGCAACCCATTCAGACAATAAAACAGTGTGTCCAGAACTCAGGCATTGTAAGTTTAAGTGTTCCTGTGGAATTGACTATAGTGATGTCATGTTATATGATGAAATGAATGTATCGGACACATGCATTCACGGTGCAGTCCTCAAACTGCCAAACCCGGATTTAAAAACAGTTCTGTCTATTATGGAATCTCAAAGAACTGTGGACTCAACAGTGGTAGATTTAGAGATTCAATGTATTTCATTTGTTCATAGTGCACCAGACACACTGTCTAAAGTACAGAATAATGTTAAAGTGATTAAAAATATAGGTCACACGATTAGTACGAATACAGCAAGTAGAAGTAAAAGCGAACACATTTAGTCTGCAGTGCTTCTCGAAACATGATCGGAAAGATGTGTCGTAATGCACACTGCTTTTAATGCACACAAGAAGGTCACATACAAATGGTGTATGTACGTGGAAAGCAAGGCCAGGGCAATAGCCGTCCTCAAGTGGGTGCATGGCAACCGCAACTAGGCTGTCAACAGCTTCTTACGGTTTAGGCCTGATACTCACTCAGGTGTGAGCCAGATCGTCATTGATTGGTTGGTTGGATGGCTGGCAGGGGAAGGGGATCAAACAGCGAGGTAATCGGTCCCATCAGATGAGTGAAGAATGGGGAAGGAAATCTGCCGTGCCCTTTCTAAGGTGAGCCAGCCCTCACACTTCCACATTGTAGAAATCGTCTACGCTGCCATGAGAAAGCAGGTGAACTAATTTTTTGTTCAGTTATCAGTGGAATAAAAGACAATTTAGTTACAGTTGGACACTGTTGCTTCTGTTTCCCTGATTAATAAAGGCACGTATGACAGAATTGGTAGCCCACCACTACAGCAGTCTACATCTATTTTGTCTGCCCACAGCAGACAAGAAATTACCATCCTTGGTGTGTGTCGTTTGGCAGCAACTTTTCACGGAATAACAAAGAGTGTTTCATTTCATATACTCAGTTCTAGAAACAGTGCAAACATTTTTAAGGTTAGATTTTTTGATTTGTTCAACTTGTGCATTCAAGACAATGTGTTGCTAACCAGTATTTCAGTGTCCCATAATAATGTTTCTGTCTTGTGCAATAAGTACAGTGAACTATTTGAAGCAGGTTTAGAAAGGGCTAATGACTCTGAAGCGCACATTACAGTGAAAGATCCTGCACTGAAGCAATTTTTTCGTGCGCAGACTGTCCCCCATTCACTACGTGAGAATGTTGCTCAGGAACTGCAAAGGTGGAATGACAACAGCATTATCCAATACGTTTCAACAAGCCATTGGGCGTCAAGCTTGGTATTTCTAAAGAAGCCGTCGAGTGGTTTATGCCTGTGTGCTGATTTTAAAGAAACAATATACCTACAAACTGTCGTGAGTTCGTTTCCTCTCCCACAACTGGAGGACTTGATGGACAGACTATGTTAGGGCAAATGCTTCTCAACAACTGATTTGCTTGAGGCACATTTACCGTTACCACTGTTCTAGCAGTTCACGCAATACTTTGTGACAAACACTCACCTAGGTTTTTTTTCAGTTTCATAGGCTACCATCTGGAAGTGCTCAAGCTCCTGCAATTTTTTAACGGTTCCTGGAACAGTTAAGAGCATAGGTCCCTTCCTGTACAAACCATTTGTGAGTAGGCTGTTTTGGTTTTTATGTTGGTAACACCGCGTAGCGCTCTGTATGAAAATCACTGACTGTGCTGTGTGCAGTCTGTGGCTGGTTGGACTCATTGTTGGAATATTTGCTTGTGTAGTGCTGGGCAGTTGGATGGGAACAGCGCATAGCGTTGCGCATAGAGTTGGGCAATACGACTCTTTTTCCCGATTCGATTCCTACGATTCAATCTCACATTGCGAATCGATTCCTACGATTCGTTCACGATTCATTCTAGTCTGCGATGGCACGATTCTTACGGAATGCAAAAAGTTCTACATCTTACTCACAGATGGCAGGACATGTCTGAAATTGTCAATGGGCTTGGAATCGAACTGTGTCATGACAAGATATACCAGAAATAGTTTATTTATGAGTAAATATGCATATGACGTTACAAGTCGATTTATACGTGTAATGCCTTAATTGATGAAAGGTCACGTTTGATTTGATTGCATCTATTGTTTTATTACAGTATGCCAGGGAAGAGGAGTCGATTTGTGCGAAAGGTGGTGCAAAATTACGTGGTATGCTAGTTTGGTTGTGTGGCTTGAACGTATCTAACTACAGACGTCTGTTTTATAGTAACTAAATCTAGCAGTGTGGGAGACGTGGCTTGGATCATATCATCCTATGTTTTTCTGTGCTAAGATGTCTTTCCAAGTCCACATCACCCTTGTAATTCACAACGCAGTTGACAGCCCTCCCACACAGAAAATTTTGCGTGCTGTAAAAGTAAAGACACCTATATACAGATAAACATAAAAACCATATATATTGTAAAATTGACTTTTTACGAAGGAATGGAACTATGTAGGTGAACTCAAAAAGCAAACACCAGTCTAAATACAAAATTTCATCCAAATCGTTAGGACCGTTTTCGAGATACGCGAAATATACATAATCCAAGTGCTATTGCTCGTGTGTAAAGGTGTGTGTGTTTTGCATTGCATCTTCAACAAATAAGAGGTACGTACTTATTCATCATACTTGGATTTCTTGATTTTAATCGTGTGTATTGGGAGCTGTGAACTCGCTGTATATCGTTTCTGTCATCACTAGTTCGTGTATTACTCGCGCAAACAAAGCTGACGTCGGCACGGTGGCTGACGGTAGCGATAGTAAATGTGAAATGCCTTTACCCTTGTTCCCGCCAGCCACCGCCAAGTGTCAGCTTGGTTTTCACGAGTAATATTACGGCCCACGAACTTCGTTTGTTTGTTCCGAGCTTCCTTTGTTCACACGCATCCTCCACTTGACTGCCATCTGGCGGTCGTAATCATTCGGCACGACTCGGCATGATTAGGAAGTTGCCTTCGAAGCATAGCGTACTAAGAATCTATGAATCGTTGGAACTTGGAATCGTCACGACTCGAAAACACGCAATCGTTCTTACGATTCTTTTGAATGACGAATCGTCCGAATGACGATTCGATTCTTACGATTCTTTATTTGGAGTCGTTCAAATGAACGACTCATTCACGAATCGCCACAACTGTAGTTGCGCAGTTGGAGGTGAGCCGCTAGCAGTGCTGGATTTGGAGAGAAAGATGCCAGAGTTTTGAGAGAGCGGACGATCTGGCCATGTGTCCGGCAGAAAAAGGAAATTTGTAAAGATAGATGACATGAATTGATAGATACATATATGATGACTTTTGAACACTACTAAGGTCAATAAAATGTTTGTTCTCTATCAAAATCTTTCATTTGCTAACTATGCCTATCAGTGGTTAGTGCCTTCAGTAGTTAGAATCTTTTATTTAGCTGGCAGTATTGGCGTCGCTGTATTGCAGTAGTTCGAGTAAGGAAGATTTTTGTGAGGTAAGTGATACATGAAAGGTATAGGTTATTGTTAGTCACGGCCATTATTTTGTAGGGATTATTGAAAGACAGACTGCGTTATGCCAAAAAAAAATATATATACACTCCTGGAAATGGAAAAAAGAACACATTGACACCGGTGTGTCAGACCCACCATACTTGCTCCGGACACTGCAAGAGGGCTGTACAAGCAATGATCACACGCACGGCACAGCGGACACACCAGAAACCGCGGTGTTGGCCGTCGAATGGCGCTAGCTGCACAGCATTTGTGCACCGCCGCCGTCAGTGTCAGCCAGTTTGCCGTGGCATACGGAGCTCCATCGCAGTCTTTAACACTGGTAGCATGCCGCGACAGCGTGGACGTGAACCGTATGTGCAATTGACGGACTTTGAGCGAGGGCGTATAGTGGGCATGCGGGAGGCCGGGTGGACGTACCGCCGAATTGCTCAACACGTGGGGCGTGAGGTCTCCACAGTACATCGATGTTGTCGCCAGTGGTCGGCGGAAGGTGCACGTGCCCGTCGACCTGGGACCGGACCGCAGCGACGCACGTATGCACGCCAAGACAGTAGGATCCTACGCAGTGCGATAGGGGACCGCACCGCCACTTCCCAGCAAATTAGGGACACTGTTGCTCCTGGGGTATCGGCGAGGACCATTCGCAACCGTCTCCATGAAGCTGGGCTACGGTCCCGCACACCGTTAGGCCGTCTTCCGCTCACGCCCCAACATCGTGCAGCCCGCCTCCAGTGGTGTCGCGACAGGCGTGAATGGAGGGACGAATGGAGACGTGTCGTCTTCAGCGATGAGAGTCGCTTCTGCCTTGGTGCCAATGATGGTCGTATGCGTGTTTGGCGCCGTGCAGGTGAGCGCCACAATCAGGACTGCATACGACCGAGGCACACAGGGCCAACACCCGGCATCATGGTGTGGGGAGCGATCTCCTACACTGGCCGTACACCACTGGTGATCGTCGAGGGGACACTGAATAGTGCACGGTACATCCAAACCGTCATCGAACCCATCGTTCTACCGTTCCTAGACCGGCAAGGGAACTTGCTGTACCAACAGGACAATGCACGTCCGCATGTATCCCGTGCCACCCAACGTGCTCTAGAAGGTGTAAGTCAACTACCCTGGCCAGCAAGATCTCCGGATCTGTCCCCCATTGAGCATGTTTGGGACTGGATGAAGCGTCGTCTCACGCGGTCTGCACGTCCAGCACGAACGCTGGTCCAACTGAGGCGCCAGGTGGAAATGGCATGGCAAGCCGTTCCACAGGACTACATCCAGCATCTCTACGATCGTCTCCATGGGAGAATATTTGGTGTGGGACCCATGCAGTCGAACAATATTCTAGAATGGCTCGCAAGAGTGTTGTAGACTGACTGTATTATACCAGTGTACTACCAATGAACCAATGTCTGTCATCTGCTTTACCTAAGACTGGGATTTGGAATGTTTCCATTTCGTATCCCCACAGATTGCTACAGCCAGGTATTTCAAATTTACTAGAAACTTTATCGTTAGCCATCATTACGAAAGTATTTGTCGTTAATGTTTGTGGTTACTCACACAGGAACTACAGGATAGGTGTCAACCACGACTTGATGGCACTGTTTCCTTGGTAATTGGTACATGGAAAATAATTTAACGATAATATCACACAAAACAGATTATTTGTTACTGAACGGAAATGAAGATCGAGAAACCCTGAAATTAGAATAAATGACCAAGCTGTGATGAGAATACAAATGTATAGGTAATTCGTTATAAGCATCGACGGGAATGAGAACTTTCTTACACATCGAAATCCCAGTACAGTAGCTACTGTAAGGGCACTACAAATTGGTCCTAGCCCCTTACTACTGATCGTTAAAAGTCGGCACAATTCGGAACACTTCGTGTCGACTGTTCTCTTTTTCGTACTGCTGCCGACCACAGCGATCCCAATGTTGTGACGCTGACGAAATGGTGCTGTGCTGTCTGCGTGGACGAACGATTAAATGATTGGTAACAGTTACTGTACTACATTTAAATTCTTTATGCAATATGCGACACGATCGCAGATGTTTACTAGAAGTTTTGAATGTAATTTTTCTTCTACTCATTGCATTGTATTACAACAGCCTTAATTTAATTTCATATTCCTTGATACAAATATGAACAACAGTTGAAGGTGATCGTCTCTATAGTGCGCGCTCACGAATCCATGTTACTTCCATGTCAAAAAATATATCACAGCAGCTGCTTGGTACGTTCATGCACACCCATGCGTTGTCAGTATTGGAAGTAGTGGAACAGAAACAACAAAATATTCCCTATCTCACATCCTCTACCTTGCAGGAGCTGAGCTAAGTACCCGTTTATCTTGAGATAGGCGGTCAAATACTCAGCTAACGGCCGAATGATCCAACATAAATTAAAATTAAGCACATCTTGAAATATTATTGTCTCTATAAGTTTTGTGGTTATTTACTGAGCATGAACATTACACTCAAGAACTTCTTAACGTTAGTTGTCGTTTTCGTATTCGGATGTTAGTTGCCAGAAGCATATTATTGCAAAATACGGCTGAGAGCCGCAGCCCACAGTTTGACGATCATCCCGCGACTGACACTTTGTTCACATATTTTTGGAAGATAAGTTGTGAATACAGACCATAGAGGAATTTCTTCCATTACAAATGTACTGTTCTGAAATATTCTCTACGGGGACATTACTACTTATTAGAGAAATTTCTTTGCTTCGCCGACAACCTGCGAGCCGGAAGTATAGTGAGACTGTCATTTGGGCCTACGAGAGTTAGTTTTTTTTGTTTGTTTTTCATGCCAAGATACCTGTACAAACATATCGTTGCATGTATTGTAATAATCACTATATATAATTATCCACATGCAACAATATCCCTAAGCAAGTATATAGGCATGAAAAACAAAACAAAACAAGCTAACCTGCAAATCTCGTAGGTCCAAACGACATAGTCTGACTGTACTTCTGGCCCGCCAACAGTTTCATTTTCTTCCTTATTTTCCCCCAGTACCAATGCAAGAATCTGAAGTGTGCTATGTATTCTCATAAGACATATTTCAGTTTGCGCTATGTGGATTTGAGAAAATAGAATACCAGTTGCAACTGTGGCAGTAGTGCTACCGTTGGGAAACAAGCGTAAGGATTTTTGTCGCCAGTAATGATGCCTCTGAGATCTACACGAAAGAAACCACATGTCGTTGAGAGGTTAAAGTGTATCTTTATGTCTACAGTGCCCCGAAAATTATGGCTGCAGCAAGGGGTTTAATAAACTTGATTTGTATAAGAAGCGCTAATTTTTCCGGTTTACAATTGTTACACCCATTCCAGTGCCGTTTTATATTGACTTGTGCAGGATGTGGACGAAAATACGGCGAGGGATTGTTATCTCTCCGTGTCGTACAACAACCAACGAAGTTTGTGCCGGGTAAGTCACATGCATGTTTTCTCATTAGGCGCATAATTTTACCCAGGTTTACGCATTGAACCAGGTTTATTTTTGTAGTAAAAAGGTTAGAATTTGTAGCATTTATGTGTCCCATAAATATTAGAGAGTGTCGTCCCTGGGACTTCCAGATATAGGCATTGTCTTCTGCTTGAAGCGTAGCGTTATTCAGTACTGCAGTGTCTTCGTATATTGCATATCACTTCGTATATTGCATATCGCTAGGAGCTATACCTACAATTCTACTAACTCAATTGGATGTAACCCCATTGATGAAACTGTACAAGTGGAGGGGATGCTACACTGACATTTCGCGTATATTGACTTTGGGGCGGGTAGAAAATATTCTATGTTAGAGTTATGTATGAGAATCACTACTATATTATTATATCGTTTCTATTGCTTGAGGTAGAGACTTATAGAGACTTATTCCGTTGTGCTTATAGTGAACATGCTGTGATATTAGGGAAATTAATGAAAATATTTACTATTAAATATGGTTAGCATTTTGAATGCACACTATTCATATTGTACCGGCAGTTACAGTTACGTAAATTTCCGTCTGCGTTTAGCAATGAGAGAATACTATTTCAAGAAACATTTTTGATATGAACAAGACCTTCGCTTTTGCTTGTAAACAGCTACTTTCTAGGATATTATAAAAGAAATCACAGCATGTGATAGTGAAGTGAAGTGATTATTGTGAAAATTTATGTCAACAGAAAGTTGTCTGATTTTGTAAATGCGATTTATGATTTCTCTTGTCAGGTTACATGTTGGGCAACTCGTAATACAGTTCAAGTCAATATACTTACAAGCTATTTATCGTATCTGCACAATACAGCCACCAATATAGGGTAAAAAAATGCATAATAACTATAGTCAGTTTAAGCTCCAATATCAGAACTAGCTTAGGAATTTAAAGTACATTACAGTGACACCTATTATTTCTTTTGTACGTAACATTATAAATGCCTTTGGCTGTAAAAGCTATTTATTTACAGTATTGAGATTCAGGCCGTGTTGCAGCTGTCAAACTGTGCAACTATGTTTTAGCACATGTCAAAAATTAAGTCTTCTGATATGTATGCAAGTCCTTGTCATATCTGTCTGATGGGTATTGTATTGTTTTTAATATATTTAAATGAATCACACCAAAATGTTTCTGGTACACAGTGTCTGCACGACATTAGATTTTGACAAGTCTGAAAGCACAGTTATACCTCTTGATAATGTCCTCAAATAGAGATTGCAATAATGCATATGAATCACTCTTACACTCAGAGGTGACTGTGATTTTATTTACATATTTATTTATTTATGTATTTATTCTTTGCCCATGGACTCCAGCTGAAAATCTAGCTGAGAGTATTGGGTATGTCATACAATAGGCTATTAACATCAAACTTGATTTCATTATACATAAATGAAACAAATAATTAAACAGAAATAGTCCATAAGCATACAAAGGTATTACATGTTTCACATTAGCAGTTCGCCACTGTACCTCCGAGGATGTCTCCCACAGTTGGAGACGAAACGCCAGGGGAGAGTTTTATACTTCGACCACGGCCTATCAGCCCGGAAGTTTTAAGTGAAGATTGTCAACAGTGTTTCATGAAAAGATCATCACCTTCTGTTTCGGGATTCCCATTTGAGTTCATAGAGCATATCTGTAATACTCAGGTGTTGACTGAACCTACCGGTAACAAATCTAGCAGCATACCTCCAAACTGATTCAATGCCTTCCTTTCATCTCACCTAGTCGGGATCCCAAACACCTGAGTAGAACTCGGGAAAAGTTTGCATGTGTTTCACATGCAGTCTCCTTTGTAGGTGATTTACATGTCCCTAGAGTTCTCCCAATAAACCAAAGGCAAACATTCACCTTCCCTAATGTCAAGCTTATGTGATCTTTCCATTTCATACCACTTTGCAAAATCACGCCTAGTCTTTTGATCGATGTGACTCTGTCAAGTAGCTCACCATCAAAACTGTATGTGAATATTACAGGATTGTTTTTCCCACTCATTTATATTGAATTTTATATTAACTTACATTTTTCTACATTTACAGTAAGCTGCCATTCATCACAGAAATTACATATTCTGTCTAAGTCTTCCTGTATCCTCCTACAGCCACTCAGTGATGACACTTTCCCATAAATTACAGTATTGTCAGCAAACAGTCACAGATTGCTGATTAGCCATGAACAGTCCTAGCACACTTCTCTCAGGCATCCTAATGTTACCCTTGGCTGTGACAAACACTTACTGTTGGGGACAATGTATTGGGTTCTATTACTTAAAAAATCTTTTAGTCACTAACATATCTGAGAACCTAGTCCTTCAGCCCAGACCTTTCTTAACAGTCTGCTATGGGGTACTGAAGTAAATGTTTTCTGGAAATCTAGGAATATGGAATCTGCCTTTTACTCTTCATCCAAAGTTCACAGACTATCACACGAGAAAAGGGCAAGCTGAATTTTGCATGAGTGATGTTTTCTAAATCCATACTGGTTTTAGGACAGAAGCTTCTCCATCTTAAGGAAATAGTTATATTCAGACTTATAATATGCTCAAGAACTCTGCAACTAACTCAGATTACAGATATTGGTCTGTAATTTTGTGGGTCTGTTCTTTTACCCTTCTTATACGCAGGAGTCACCTGTGCTTTTTTTAAAGTTGTTTTGGACTTTGGGTTGGGCAGAAGTTTTGCAATAAATGCAAGCTGAGTAATGGGATATCTGAAGAGTTCTTTCACTTGCTTCTTAGAACCAGGGATACCTATTTCTATATCCTCCATACGGGAGGCCGTGTGATGGTCAAACAATGTTATGCATGTGTGATATTCCTGTGATAAATGATTTTTTTAAATGCCAAATTTAAACACTGGCTTTCCTTTTGCTGTCTTCTATTGCAACACCCGACGGGTCAACAAATGACTGAACAGAGGTGATTTGACATAGGACCGGAATTTTCTCGGGTTCTTAGCAAGATCTTTCACTAATGTCACAGTCACTTCTTTTTATGGTTTGGCATCAATTTTCATAGACAAATGCATTTCTACAACTGGATCATTCCATGCCAAATCAACCAATTGTACTACATGATTTGAACCATGACCCCTCAGATTTGGATGAATTTTTTTTTTCAGTTAATGTACCCACTAACACTAGTTTAAATTTGAAATTTCAAATTTTTCTGACCTTTGGTTTTTGAGTTTCAAGGGTTTAAAAATAAAATAAAAACCTCTGTTTTTGATCAATCAATGATTGTTTTAAAATGCTGTAGCTCAAAAACTACACAACCTAGAGAGCTCAAACTTGCACCATTGTTTTGCTCTGAAAATTCCCTTAAATTTGATATGTAACATGAAGATGCTACCTAAATCTGAAAATTTTAAACTACTCAAAAAAATTTTTTTTTTTGAAATTTCCAAAATACGTACCCTCAGATTTCTTTATAAAAATTATGTGTGTTGTCCACTCTGACTACATGAATGCAAAATTTTTGGATGGGATCTCAATGGGTTCTTGTATAAAATAATATTTTACTACCGCAATACACATTAGTGAGGCGAAATGCGGACTATTTCTAAAAAAAAAAATTCATCCGAATCTGAGATATCAAGGTTCAGACCGTTAGTTGATTTGAGATGGAATGACCCAACTTTTTCCTGTGTACATTTCTGCATTCTTTTTTAACCAGGACAGCAACACACACTGTTTTCTCAGCATTTACTGAATTTTGTTGCTAAACTAGTTTTTTTCCCATTATTAACCCACTTACTCGGCATATACTTCTCCAGGGCACAATTTACAATCAGTTCAAACTTTGCCCATAACTTCTCTAGGTTCATCAACTGGAACTATACCTTTGTAGATACCTCCAGGTCTGCTCTATCAACATAAAAACTCTCCTAGCTTTCTAGATGGATTTATTAACTTGTGGACATTGCCGCTATCATATCACGATCACAGTCGATAATGTCCCCTGTTTGTAGATACAAGTATAAAATTTTTTTTGTTGTGTGTGGATTGTCAAATTAGCTACTCAAGATGGCATCAGAAAATTTGTTCAGGACTACTTCACATGAATGTCTGTCCTACCACTTTCAACAAATTCACAGATGCCCCAGTCTATACTCAGAAGGTTAAAGAATCCTCCATCTAATAGTGCTCCAGAGTGTAAACATTTATTTGAATGATTCTACAACTGTTACACTAGAATCAGGTGCCTGGCAATAGCATCTAATGATTAACTGGAGTTCACCAAGACCGGTTACTTGCATCCGTATCACTTCACAGTCAGACTTTGTTTCAATTTTCATGTAATGAGCAAGGACTTCACAAGTACTCTTTTACAAAGAAGCTGCAGTCTCTGTGTAGCGTACCTTCAACATATCAAGGGGAATCCTAGAATTATCCACTTCATAACACAGGTCCAGAGATCTGCAGGTAAGACAGTCACATAGTTGCAGGAGCCTCTGGTTAAGACTCTCCACTAAGTTGCAAACCAAAGGACTTCAATCATTTCTGGGTACTTACAACTATGTAAATTTAAACTCTGCTTGCACCCCATGAACACGACTAGCAATCTTCACCACTGGTCAATGGAAGTGTCCAATTCCAAATGTCTGCTATGACCCGTGACATAATGGTGTTGTGGTGTGTCATGTCACTATGGTGCAGAGTTTTTTAGTTGATTGTGTTTGCAGATGTCGTGTTGCTGTGTTTGTTGGTGCCCTTTGGTAGTGTATGTGTACGTGTATGTGCTGAGTTTAATGTGTCGTACTGGGTTCATTTGAGTCTTGGGTGTGATCGTGCAAATGTGGCTTTCAATTTAGGTAGTTGGTGCGGTAATGTGGGTTGTGGATGTGTTTTCAGGGTGTTATTACGGGTTTCTTTTTTGTTTGTGTGTTTTGCGTTTTTGTTAGGTCTTATTACTTTGGTGTTTATTGGGTGGAGAGATGTCTAATTTGTTTTATTGCTTTTTTGTTAGGTATGGATATGACCTCCCCCATGAACAACGGACCTTGCAATTGGTGGGGAGGTTGCATGCCTTAGCGATACAGATAGCCATATTGGTTCCTGAAAAAATGTATGATGGGATATGTGGAATTATTCAGACAGTTAAGGGAGCCGAAAATTTAATAGTCATGGTGGACTAGAATTCAATAGTAGGAAAAGGAAGAGAAGGAAAAGTAGTAGATGAATATGGACTCGGAGAAAGGGATGTAAGAGGAAGCCGCCTGGTAGAATTTTGCACAGAGCATAATTTAATCATAACTAAGCCCTGATAATCATGAGAAAAGGTTGTGTATATGGAAGAGACCTGGAGGCACTGAAAGGTTTCAGATTAGGAGAATTGTAAGGATGTAGAAGCATATATCACTAAGATTTAGATAGATACTACCTACAGAAAATTAAAGAGACATTTGGAGAAAAGAGAACCACCTGTACGATTATCAAGAGCCCAGTCCTAAACAAAGAAAAGGTGGAAGGAGTATATAGAGGCTCTATAGAAGGGTGATGTACATGAGGACAATATTATGGAATTGGAAGAGGACGTAGAGGAATATGAGAAGGGAGATGCATGAAGAATTTGACAGAACACTGAAAGACTTAAGTTGAAAGTAGGCCCTAGGAGTAGACAACATTCCATTTATTTATTTATTGATTTATTTATTTGAGTCGTCAGTCTTCTAACTGGTCTAATGCATTCCACCACGAATCACTCTTCTGCCAACCTCATCATTTCAGAGTAACACTTGCAATCTACATCCTCAGTTGCTTTCTGGATGTATTCCAATCTCTGTCTTCCTCTACAGTTTTTGACCTCTGCATTTCCCTCTAGTATCATGGAAGTTATTCCCTGTTGTTTTAACATATGTCCTATCATCCTGTCCCTTCCCCTTGTTAGTGTTTTCCACATATTATTTTCCTCTCTGATTCTGTGCAGAACCTTCTGATTCCTTACCTTATCAGTCCACGTACTTTTCAACATTCGTCTGTAGCACCACGCCTCAAATGCTTTTATTGTCTTCTGTTCTGGTATTCCAACAGTGCATGTTTCACTCCCATACAATGCTGTGCTGCAAGCATAATTTCTCAGAAATTTCTTCCTTAAATAAAGACATATGTTTGACCCTAGTAGACTTCTCTTGGCAAGGGATGCCCGTTTTGCCAGTGCTAGTGTGCTTTTGAGGTCCTTGCTCCATCTGTTGCTCGTTATTTACTTCATGACCATCAATGCCGATATTAAGTTTCTCGCTCTTCTCATTTCTGCTACGTCTCATTACTTTAGTATTTCTTTGATTTACTCTCAATCCTTGTTCTGTACTCATTAGAATGTTCATTCTATTCAGTAGATCCTGTAATTCTTCTTCACTTTCACTCAGGATAGTAATATAATCAGCAAATTGTATCACTGATATCCTTTAACTTCGAATTTTGATTCTACTCCTGACCCTTTCTTTTATTTCCATCATTGCTTTTTCAGTGTACAGATTGATCAGCAATCTGAGCACTTCGTTCTTGGGCGTCTGCCCTTATTACTCCCTCTTGGCTCTTGTGCGTATTGTATATTACCCATCTCTTCCTATAGCTTACCCCTATTTTTTCTCTGAATTTCTTACATTGTTGAACGCTTTTTTTCAGGTCGACAAATCCCATTAATGTTTCTTGATTTTTCTTTAGTCTAACTTCCATTATCAACCGCAATGTCAGATTAACTTCTCTCGTGCCTTTACCTTTCCTAAGACCAAACTGATCATCATGTAACACACTCTCAATTTTCTTTTCCATTCTTCCGTATATTATTCTTGTAAGCAACTGTTGAGCTGATTGTGCGATAATTCTCACACTTGTAAGCTCTTGCCATCTCCGGAATTGTGTGGATGATGCTTTTCCGAAAGTCAGATGTTATGTCGCCACACTCATACATTCTACACACCAACGTGAATAGTCATTTTGTTGCCACTTCTCCCAATGATTTTAGAAATTCTGATGGGATATTATCTATCCCTTCTGCTTAATTTGATCTTAAGTTCTCCAAAGCTCTCTTGAATTCTGGCTCTAGTACTGGATCTCTATCTCTTTCAAATCGATTCCTGGTACTTCTTCTATCACATTAGACAAATCTCCCCCGTCATAGAGGCCTTCAACGTGCTCTTTCCACCTATCCACTGTCGCCTCTGCATTTAATAATGGAATTCCCTTTGCACTCTTAATGTTATCACCCTTGCTTTTAATTTCACTGAAAGTTGTTGCGACTTTTCTGTATGCTGAGTCAGTTCTTCTGACAAGCATTTCTTTTTCGATTTCTTCAAATTTTTAATGCATCCATTCTGTCTTAGCTTCCCTGCACTTCCTGTTTATGTCATTCCTCGGCGACTAGTATTTCTGTATTCCTGGATTTCACTGAAAATTTTTATACTTCCTTCTTTCATTGATCAACTGAAGCATTTTTTCTGTTACTCATAGTTTCTTCACAGTTACCTTCTTTCTACCTATGTTTTCCATTAGAGCTGCTGATAGCCTTGGGAGAGCCAGCCATGGCAAAACTCTTCTACCTGGCGAACAAGATGTATAAGACAGGCGACATACCCTCAGACTCCAAGAAGAATATAATAATCCCAATTCCAAAGGATGCAGGTGCTGACAGGTGTGAAAATTACAGAACTATCAGTTTAATAAGTCACAGCTGCAAAATATTTACACGATTTCTATACAGAGGATGGAAAAACTGGTAGAAGCTGATGCTAGGGAAAATCAGTTTCGATTCTGGAGAAATGTGAGAACACACGAGGCAATACTTACCGTACGACTTCTCGTAGAAAATAGGTGTGGGGCATGCGAGGCAATACTCACCCTACGACTTCTCATAGAAAATAGTTAAGGAAAGGCAAACCTACGTTCATAGCATTTGTAGACTTAGAGAAAGCTTTTGACAATATTGACTGGAATACTCTCTTTCAAATTCTAAAGACAGCAGGGGTAAAATACAGAGAGTGAAAGGCTATTTACAGTTTCCACAGAAACCAGATGACAGTTATAAGAGTCAAGCGGCACTAAAGGGAAGCAGTGGTTGAGAAGGGAGTGAGGCAGGGTTGCAGCCTATCCTCGATGTTATTCAATCTGTGTATTAAGCAAGCAGTAAAGGAAACAGTAGAAAAATTCGGAGTAGGTATTAAAATTCAGGGAGAAGAAATAAAAACCTTGAGGTTTGCTGGTGACATTGTAATTCTGTCTGAGACAGCAAAGGACTTGGAAGAGCAGTTGAACAGAATAGACAGTGTCTTGAAAGGAGGATATAAGATGAAGAGTAACAAAAGCAAAACAAGGATAATGGAATGTAGTCGAATTAAATCAGGTGATGCTGAGGGAATTAGATTAGAAAATGAGATACTTAAAGTAGTAGATGAGTTTTGCTATTTGGGGAGCAAAATAACTGATGATGGTCAAAGTAGAGAGGATATAAAGTGTAGTCTGGCAATGGCACGGAAAGCGTTTCTGAAGAAGAAAATTGTTAGCATCGAGCATAGATTTAAGTGTCTGAAAGTACTTTCTGAAAGTATTTGTATGGATTATAGTCATGTAAGGAAATGAAACATGGACGATAAACAGTTTAGACAAGAAGAGAATAGAAGCTTTTGAAATGTGGTGCTACAGAAGAATGCTGAAGATCAGATGGGGAGATCACAGAACTAATGAGGAGGTACTGAATAGAATTGGGGAGAAACCTGACTAAAAGAAGGGATTGGCTGGTAGGAGACATTCTGAGGCATCAAGGGATCACTAAATTAGTACTGATGGGAAGCATGGAGGGGAAAAAATCTTAGAGGGAGACCAAGGGATGAATACACTAAGCAGATTCAGAGGGATGTAGGTTGCAGTAGGTACTCGGAGATGAAGAGGATAGAGTAGCTTGTAGAGCTGCATCAACCAATCTTTGGACTGAAGACCATAACACCACTACATCCTCAGGCACTCTCTCTCTCTCTCTCTCTCTCTCTCTCTCTCTCTCTCTCTCTCTCTCTCTCTATTCATAGCCTGTTTGCGACACTACCACTGCTGAACTATCGCTGTCAGCATTGATTTGCTTTCAGTTCGGATGAGAACAACCTTATCACGGAACTGTCACTGTAGCCCATTCTTTGCCCTACTTTCATATTCATAACAAATACTGCTCCCTTTGTACCATTTTCTGTTCATATATACATGTATAACAGAGGGAAATGTCTGCTTGTGTCTGTGTATGTGCGGATGGATATGTGTGTGTGTGTGTGCGCGCGCGCGAGTCTATACCTGTCCTTTTTTCCCCCTAAGGTAAGTCTTTCTGCTCCCGGGATTGGAATGACTCCTTACCCTCTCCCTTAAAACCCACATCCTTTCGTCTTTCCCTCTCCTTCCCTCTTTCCTGACGAAGCAACCGTTGGTTGCGAAAGCTTGAATTTTGTGTGTATGTTTGTGTCTATCGACATGCCAGTGCTTTCGTTTGGTAAGTCACATCACCTTTGTTTATATATAACCCTGTATTCGTCAGACCAGAAATCCTTATCTTTCCATTTTATTTTACTGACCCCCACTGTATCTAATTTGAGACTTAGCATTTCCCTTTTCAGATTTTCTTGATTCCCTAGCACATTCAAACTTACGACAGTTCACACTCTGACACATAGAATTTTACCTTTCTGTTTGTTATTCAGTCTTTTTTTCCATGGTTACCTCTCTCTTGGCAGTCCCCTCTCGGAGATCCAAATGGTGGGCTAATTCAGAATCTTTTGCTAATGTAGTGATCATCAGGACAATATTTTAGTTACAGGCCACAAGTCCCCTGTGTACATGTTACGTGTCTTTACTGCGTGATTTCCATAGCTGTCAGCATCCAAATGTCGTTGAAACTGGCTGATTCTTCTGCATTGTATGGCAGATTTCTCAACGCAACGGAAAGAGGGTGCCCTGAAACTCTGCCCCTCATTCCTGACCGACAAGGCCATTGGGAGAATGAGGGTGACTCCTTGTACTAGAAGTCCTCAGCAGCCATGGCTAATGATTTGTATTCAAAATTTAAACAGTGGCTGGCGTCGAACCCTGGACCCAAAACATTTTGATTACTAGTCAGATACTTGCTGCTAGACCACAGGTTATACAGAGTGGTTAGAAACAGTCTGAAAAGCTGGTAAGGGTGTTGCAGGGGAGGTTATGCTGAGAAATACTTGATAAGGAAAGGAGTTTGATATATTGCACCATTTCAGAGTTATTTAGCATTGACGTTAGTCAATCAGATCGTTGCACACTCAAATTAAAGTATTTTCACATCTTAAAATGCGATAATGTACAGACATCTTGGGGTCCTTGAGTTACCACTTGTTCAAGTTCTCATTACCAGTTAAAAGTGCCTTTTTGGAAGTGATAAATTTAAGCTAGGTGAACTAGGTTTCTTGAATTTGTCACCAAACATATTCTTTGTTTGGTTTCCTCTCAGTTTTTGATAGGCTGCCTGAATTTGTGTGCACAATAACCTGATTGGCGAACGTCAATGCTAAATATTAGGTTGGTGCATAAGTTCATAGCATTTTTGTTCTGCAAATTGGTATTCTTGTTGCTATGGATTCATTAATCTATTAGCATTTTTTATTTGTAGTTCACTGTTGCTATTTGAGTTTACATTTTGTCATTTGGAAATATTGGGTGGCACTGTGGATACTAGAAAATGGAGTGCCAAGTGGAGAAATCAGAACATTTCTGCCATATTCTTCTGTTTGAGTTCAGTAGAGTGTGACAGCAGTGGAGGCAGCCAGAAACATTTGTGCCATATATGGTGATAATGCTATTCGACAGAGCATAACTAGGAAATGGTTTTCTTGTTTTAAGTGTATTGTTTTGACATTAGTGACTCTCCATTATCGGGTCATTCCATATCAAATCACCCAATAAAAAATAAATTTTACACCCACCTCCTTAGATTTTCATGAAATTTGGCTCAAATGGTTCTAATACCATCCTGACAACACCTGCAATTTTTTATTTTTTTTGCTGTATCTCTTACATTTTTTTTAATAAATTTTTGAAGTTTTTATGTTTTGCGTTTTCTGAACCTTCGGAAATGGTCAGTTTAATTTGTATTCAAAACTTTAAATTTGCTTATCTTAAAAACTCTTTTAGATAACATCATGAATTTTTGCAGCAAGTTTATTTATTATACATATTTGAAGATAAAAATGATGCTATTAAAATATATTAATATTTTCTATGAAAAAAAATATATATGTGTATTTTTTTCTTTTTTTTTTAACGGATGTTTTGTTTTATAAGAATTGCAATATCTCGAGTCTCAGACCTGATAGAATGCTCAAATTTGTTTTAATTTACTCTTAAACATTTAGGCTACTTGATAAAACAAAAATAATGATGGCTTTTTAACATGTTTATTAATTATAGTAGATTACATTAGAATTATGTACAAAGATAGTTTACTTATGTATAACCCAACTCATTGCTTGAAACATTGCTTGAAACACTGAATTTTTTGAGTAATTTTGTCTTTTTAATAAACATTAATGCTGATTCAAACTGTTTTTCCACTTCATCCAAGAGCTTTCAGTTCTTTTGATACAGTCTTTTTTGAAGTAATACATTCTCCCAGTGCCGCTTGATTGAGGTGCGTCTACTACACAGACTATGTGCTCCAAAGGCACTATGCAGGAATCTTCTCTTTCAGGCCAATAAAATGATGCAGCGGGTCCTGAAGGATGTAGAAATAGGATTTCTGCATCTTCTTCATCATTGAATATTGTTTTTACCAGTCCAAAGTACCAGTTACCATCATAATTTGCAGCCACATAGCAATTTATGGATGGTTCAACACGAACCCAAACAGAAGAAGAATGGAAAGAAAAGACTAAGGAGGGTTTTACACTATCTGTAGCCCTTCTAATTTCAAGGTTGTTTGTTGGAAGTGGTTTGAAGTTATGAAAACTTCTTGTTCCAGGAATGGTTCGGGTTGCTGAAAAACGTTTTTCTAGTTTTAACCGTAGCAAATCAGCTTCTTTTTTGTCAATAAAGTGAAAATGAATGTTTTCAATATTTTTTTTTCACAAAACTTATACACATCGATTGCTGTCATTATTTGTTCTTTGTCTGAAAGCTGTAGAGTGGCTTTCCTTAAAATTCTTTTAATAGTTCCTCCTAGGCCATCACAAATTGACTTCCCATGACTTGTTGCAAAAAAGAGTGTTGGGCCTTCAAATTAAAGTCTCTCAAGTGTTCAGTCAAATTTTTGAAACTGTTTCTATGTTTGTACTGCCCAGCACAACCATCTGTAAAGTAGTGAACTGAGTCAATGTCAGTATGATGTAATAACAGCCACTTTGTAATTTCTTTTTGTACAAAGTTAACAAAACCAGTGTCATGTTCTTGGTCATCACTAATAAAACAGTGGTTGGAAACAAAAACATTGTTTTCCTCATTTCTTAGAAAAACTCCAACTGGGTGTAGAGTACAACCACCTCTATTCCACTGGTAACTTTGGATCTCATTTTGTGTAACAAAGGAATAATTTTCACTGAAATCCATCACAATAATTGCTGTTTTGGGTGGTGGGTCTTCTTTCAATCTTTTAAAGGCTGCTGATTGGGATTTTGCTATAAACGAGTGTGGGGTGAGCTTTTCCAATGACCTAACCAATAAAGAAATGTAGTCTTCAACACTGATAGAATGTTTGATCATTTCTGCCCTGTCTGTGTTAACCCACTGACTGATTACAATTTCTTCTTCTAAGTCATAATCTTCACTTAGTTTTTCAGTTAAGCACTCTGTTAGTGCAGTATTTGCAGGACAGCTGTTGCAATGATGTAGCATACAGTTTTGGTTTTCTGTGTTGCACACAAGCATCTTAATTAGGTCTTTATAAGATTCTTCAATTTTCACAGCATCCAGTAATAGTTTAACATTCTGGTGGATACTGCATACACACAAAGTGTGTGTGCCTGCAGCACCAGCAAGGATACACCATTTAGGTCTCAAGAAACAAAATTTTGAAAATCCTACTTCTACCTCGGGATTCTCCCATTTGAAAGAATAATAGAGTTCTCTCAAGTTACACAAAATGAGTCTTTTTTGCATGTACACATTTTTTTGAACACTTACTTTGTCTTTTGTTCCAGGTAGCACTCTGGAACTTTCATCCTTTTCATAAAAATCTGTTACAAGTCTTACTGTATTTTCAGAAAGAGTTTTACCTTTTTTTGGACCAGGAGTTTCCAAAATACCCTTTTCAGATTTTAGCTTTCTAGCTTGTCGCACCATGTACTCACTTACATTAAATTCTTTCATCACTTTATTTCGAGTCCAAGAATCTGGAGCCAAGGTCAGAATCTGGATTTTTCTAGACCTCCCAACAGATGAAATCTTCTCTTTCATAAGAGAAATCATTACATCAAAATCCTTTGCTTTCTCAACCACACTATTATCTTCTTCGTCATCATCAGAACTTGGTGCATCATATTTTAATGCTTTTGAAACTGCCTTTTTTGCTGACTTTTCGATACTGCTAACCTTCCTTTTAAAATAAGACCCTTTACTTTGTTCTGACAAGCCATGAAGCTTTATCGGTGTTAAACCTAAATAATCAAGAGCAATGTTTGTTTGTACGAGGGATTCATTTCTGGATTGCAATGATTCTAATTCAACCATGACTTCATCATCTGTTTCACTTTCATTGACTTCAACTCTTAATTTTTCCTCACAAAAGTTACGGCATGTTGAGCAAAGCTTTTGTCCAGGTTTTATGCTAATATTTTTTGTCAGTAATTGTTTAGAAAGATCCATGCCTACACTTCTCAACGATTTTTTGGTGGGCTTTTTGTGTTTTTTTAGTGGGTCTACACATGTTGTTTGATACTTTTCAAAAACATTTAAAAAGTAGTAGCTGTGGTGTGAACATATATTCTTAAATTCACACAGATTAATTCCAGCTCGTAAGTGGATCAAATCTTTTTCTTCCTCACTCAATTCTGATACCGGTTGTAACTGTTTTGAAGGTGTGTAGGTTGTTTGGAAACAGTCAGATTTTTTGAATAACCCTACACTACAGGTTTGAATATCTGACATACTGATTTCACTTTTGGTCTGATTACTGTTCTGGTTACTTTTGTAGGATATTGGAAAAGAATCTCTGTAAACTAAGCAACAGTACTTACTGAGAGTTCGAATAAACTTAATAAAATACTATCCAAGCACTATTTAACACTGTAATAATTTTTTACTTCAAAACACAGGAGTAACAATACAAAATCCAAGTGTACATTGTTACTCCAAGAAGACAAAAACTTATTTTCGGTGTCTAAGTCACTTGGCATTTTTTATTTTTAAAATATAATTAATATTATTTTAAAAATTATATAACTATTAAACAGGTTAAAAAGCCAACATAATTTTTCTTTTATCTAATAGCCTATACAATTAAGAGTATTTTAAAACAAATTTGAGCTTTCTATCAGGTCTGATATTCTAGATATTGCAGTTTTTGTAAAACTAAACATCTGTTAACTAAAAAAATAAAAATAAAAAACTTATAAATTTTTTTTCATTTGGAAGAATTTAATATATCTTTATGGTAATTTTTTTTAACATTTAGATATAATACACAAACTTATTCCAAAATTTCATACTGATATCTTGAGTATTCTTTAATATACAAATTTTTTTAGTTGTGAGGACATGTTTAAGTTACAATTTCCGACTGCTGAAACAAAGCCAAATCTAAAAACTTTAAAAATTTATAAAAAAAAAACTATAAGAAAATTTTACAAGTGCTTTCAGGATGATAAAAGAAGAAATTGTTGCAAGTTTCATCAAAATCTGACATGGTTGGTGTCAAGGCCTGGGTGACTTGACATGGAATGACCCTATCAGGAAGATGCATGGGGTTTAATGAAGATCGATTAAATGCATTAATCCACAGTGATCCGTGTTAATGTTTGCACGAACTGGCAAATGTGATGAACTGTGATCATCCCGCCATCTTGCGACATTTGTGTGAAGTGGGAAGGTTAAAAAATTGCGTGTTTGCGTACCACATTCTAAGCCAAAATTACAAAAATCAGCGGGTGACCATATGTGCAACTCTTCTTACTCGTCATTAGTTGGCTCATGAACAACATCGACCATTCCTGTCCTGTATTGTTACCGATGGTGAGAAATGACGTCTTTATGCTGACATAAGGAAAAGAAAGGAATGGTTGAGCCCAAACAAAGCAGCAAGTCCCCGTACAGAGACCTGCCCACATCCACAGAAGATAATGTTATGCATCTGGTGGAACAGCGATGGTGTGGTGTACTATGAATTGCTTCCCTGAGGTGTAACAATCACTGCTGACATTTATTGTCAACATCTGAGATGTCTTGCGGGTGCAGTCCAAGAACAACAACGACCAGGAAGTGTGTGTGAAATTGTGCTACTCTATGATTACATCCATGAGCATTCTGCTTGACTGACAAAAAATGCTGTCAAGGAGTTGGTTTGGGAAGACATTCTACACCCACCTTTTTCACTTGATCATGCTGTCTCAGATTTTCACATTTTCCGTTTTGTATCGAACAATCTTCAGATAACTAACTTTCCATATGAAAATGTGCTCTGAACGTGGCTCAACGAGTTTTCTGCCTTAAAACCTTGTGATTTGTACAGTTGCGGAATCAAAAAGTTACCCCACCATTGGCAGACTATTGTAAATAGTGAATGAGAATATATTATTAATGACTAAAGTATCTGTTGTGTGTATTTGTTGTGTTTATTAAACTTATGGAAAAATGCTACAAACTTGTGCACCAACCCAGTAACTTGGAAACAGCACACCTTATTTATTATTTCTCAGCACAACATCCCCTGCAGCATCCTTACAATCTTTTCTCGCTGTTTAGTTTACACCATATGCAGTACAAATATGTAGAATTAACAGTATATGTATAGTAATGTTAAACTCTGAGGGAGGGGGGGGGGGGGGCGAAGGAAACGAAAAAAATGCCACTCCCACTGCACTAAATCATACGCAGTACACAACACATGATTTTGTTTATTATTTAACAATCAGTTTTTAATGTACTAACAATTCTTCACTTGCATTTCTGTGCTTATGTTGCAGCATGTACTGTTTGGTAATGTGTATACGTCATACTGCGCTTCTCTCAAACAAAATTTCTAGCGTTTCGATTTGTTTGTGTACTTCTGTACTCCCTTCGTGGTCCTGAACCACTGAAGACCGTGACACACACAAGTCTACCAGCATTTACAGAATCATTATCCATTAGTTGTATCTGTTTGCTGTCAACTAGTTAGTTATTCTTTTTCCTTGTATTATAATCCTGTACGTCAAAAGAAAAAAATCAATTTTTCGGGATTGGTGGTTTTGGGGAAAAATTATTTTTGCATTCTGAGACGTCGTTTCAAACAGAAAATTATTGTCTTACAGTTGTAGATATCACAATTCTCTGAATATTAAAGGCATTGAGTCATCAAAGGGCACTTTGCTTGCTTTCGGACAAAGATGTACACTGCCACATCTGTCCCCCTCTGGACCCCTTCCCCTACCGCTGCCCCCCCCCCCCCCCCCCCCCTCTCCAATACACACCTACCGGTATATGTATGGCTACACTGTGCTGGTTGAATACACTATGCCATGACTACATTTTTGCAGCATGAATGGGGTGAGGGTTGTGTCGAATGGAGTAAGTGATGGGAGAAAGGAGGCGGGCAGAACGTAGGAGTGCTGGTGAAGGATAGCTGATGGCTTCCATTGAACAGTATTAACACCCAAATTTTAGAAAGACCTCATGTGGCTAGTACACTCGAGATTTCTTAGCAACATACCATCTCTTGTGGTGAATATTGTGTTTCGTTACTAGACTTGTGGAAGAAGCATTTGAAAAATTATCAACTTTGTACAATGACGAAGCATTAGAGGGACTTGCAGGGCAACATACATATATCAGGAGATCTTGCTCAATAAATGAAAGTGACCCAATGGAACGAAAGTATTAAACACTAAATCACGTGAAGACTAATCCATCAGTAGTGAGCTCCTCACAGCCTTAAATTGCCATAATTAAGTTGTAAACTGTCTTGATGTAATGGAATGACAGATGCCAAAGATCTACAACAGGAATGGAAAAGTGGTCATGTCATCAAATTTAAGAATTTTTTGAAGAGAGTAAATGGTAACCTCTTGTAGATGTCAGCTCTTATTCTAATTTTCCACATACCAAAGTTGCCCAAGTATATTAAAGGCTTTATTCGTCTTAAAGTTAGACCCTACATACCCACTTTGTGGGGTGTTTAAAATGTCAACCCTTGGGGTCACATCTCTGTGGTTTGCAAAGGTCAGGCTATATGCAGAAGATGCTGTTCAGCTGATAGAAGTTAGGCACTCATTGCATTGGCTACACTTACATACCTGTGTAAATTTCTCCCAAAACCATCCAGTTTTGAGCAAAGATTATCGAGTATTCTAAGAAGATAAGAAAATCCGGGAGATAAAGGTTACACAACCCACCTACTCTGAGGCGACGAAGATGTTTAATACCACATAGCCACCCACTTCGTGAAATCATTCTCCTCAACATTGAAGCAGCTTGTATCAAAGACTAGTGTGCTGTTACCCAGACTCCTGAACAGAACACAACAACATGCAACTGTGGATGTACTTAAAACCCTGATGGTTGTACCAGCAACTGTGCAAACAACTGAAACAATGGTGACAGGAAGATGTGTTGTCAAGAAGAAAAAAATATACACACTCTGTACACTGAAAAAGAGGAACAGAAAAATGTTGCTGTTGAAACAGTCTTACTGCTGTCTCCGACATCCTAGTTGGGAACGAAAAACAACAGGTCAAAAAGATCATATTCAAAACCATCAGACCATGAATTTGGTCCTGTCTTGCCAACCAAATGAAGACAATAGCTACAGTGGTATGGAGGTTGATATGAGGGAACTAGTATGTCCTTCGAGTAACTCCTTCGTTCAGGAAATGTGGAGGATTGAAACTATATTACAATGGGACTGTATTAACTCCTCCTCAGTTATTTGATTCATACTAATAGGGTGTGTAGAGCATGACTAGGACTTCATTCTACATGCATAAACAGGAAGGCACAACAACTCTAAATTATTTTCGAGAAAATTGAGTTTGAAAATTTTAGACATGCGTATATATGGTACACGATTCTACAGCTGAACAAAGAAGCACGTAGTTTGATAAGTGCAACATCTCTGGATCAAAACTCATTGGCGGTACTCTTCTCTGCCGCCCTACCCCCCTCCCCTCCCCATTCTCACATAACTCTTTAACAGCAGATACATGTGGTATGCCATGAAATTGTGTGGTGACCGAGTACCATTTATGAAAGTAACGTTTTGTAATAGACACACAAATTTGACTTTTATTAAAAATCCTGTATTTCACAATAATGCCCATATTTCTATGATCAGTATTGTCCTTATTCATAAGACATAATACCTGTCACAAATGTAGATACAATAATATAAATAATATGATTATACTGATTTGATTCAAAGTTTTTGTGCTTCCTTTTTTTAATTTCCAATCTCCATATGAATTTTTTTCTCCTTTTTTCTGGTTAAAGATGTGAAAATAATTAAGTATGAATTAACTACTGATAATTTGCACAGTCATAAACTATTGCTAGAATTACATGGAAATGGAAAAAATAGGCGGCAGCAGGGAGTTCAATCTAAAGCCCTCATGCATTTAAAACTAAGCGCATACCAGCTCAGCCATGAATTATGGAATATAAGCAACCATACAAAGTATATAAGTAGTCGTAAAATTTTCGAATTTGATTTTCTCAGAAATGGTTTAGAGCTGTCTCTTCCTGTGTACATATGTTGAGGTCCTAAGCATGGTCTACACACCCTGTCAATTTAAATCAAATTGGCAAGGGAAAGTTTCTGCAGTCCCCTTGTCAGTGCCTCCAGTACGCGGATTTTGAATTGTCTTAAGCCCTTTAGCTGTATTGCTGCATCCTCCACAAAAAGTATGACTTACGCGGAGAGAGAACTAAAGGATATATGACTATTTTCATAAATAACACATACCACTCCTCGCCTTTTCTGTACAAACAGTCACTGTCTCTGTGTGTAGGTTGACAGTATGTGCACTCTACTTGCCCCCACTTGAGGTTCTAGATGAAGAGGCTCTCACTGAACTCCTTGCTCATCTCTTCCACCCTTGCTTCCATGTGGAGATTTTAATGCATTTAATGTACTTTGGGACACTGCAATCATATGCTCCAGGGGTAGAGCCATTTAAGGCCTATTAATCTGTTCAATAGGGGGAAGAGCACACACTTCATTACTGCAATAGGATTGTTAACTGTTATCAATCTCTGGGTGTGCAGTCAAGCCTTCGCAAGCATTGCAGTGACTTGCAATCAAGTGATCACTTCTCAATCTGAATTGAAAATGCCATGATGGCTGTACAGTAAGGCAGACTGGATGCTGTGCAGCCAACTTTCTGTATTTGAATTCTGTGGCACTGTTTAAGAATGGGTGAATCATATTGTCAATACAATCCACCATGCTGCTGAAGCATCCATTCCACAATCCAAAGGACATCTAAAGTCTCCCTTGGTAGAGTGACAAATGCTGCTACACAGCCAGAGACAGGCAGAAAGTTTGGTGTAGGTGTAAGTACATCTACATCTACATCTACATTGATACTCCGCAAGCCACCCAACGGTGTGTGGCGGAGGGCACCTTACGTGCCACTGTCATTACCTCCCTTTCCTGTTCCAGTCGCGTATGGTTCGCGGGAAGAACGACTGTCTGAAAGCCTCCGTGCGCGCTCTAATCTCTCTAATTTTACATTCGCGATCTCCTCGGGAAGTATAAGTAGGGGGAAGCAATATATTCGATACCTCATCCAGAAACGCATCCTCTCGAAACCTGGCGAGCAAGCTACACCGCGATGCAGAGCGCCTCTCTTGCAGAGTCTGCCACTTGAGTTTATTAAACATCTCCGTAACGCTATCACGGTTACCAAATAACCCTGTGACGAAACGCGCCGCTCTTCTTTGGATCTTCTCTATCTCCTCCGTCAACCCGACCTGGTACGGATCCCACACTGATGAGCAATACTCAAGTATAGGTCGAACGAGTGTTTTGTAAGCCACCTCCTTTGTTGATGGACTACATTTTCTAAGCACTCTCCCAATGAATCTCAACCTGGTACCCGCCTTACCAACAATTAGTTTTATATGATCATTCCACTTCAAATCGTTCCGTACGCATACTCCCAGATATTTTACAGAAGTAACTGCTACCAGTGTTTGTTCCGCTATCATATAATCATACAATAAAGGATCCTTCTTTCTATGTATTCGCAATACATTACATTTGTCTATGTTAAGGGTCAGTTGCCACTCCCTGCACCAAGTGCCTATCCGCTGCAGATCTTCCTGTATTTCGCTACAATTTTCTAATGCAGCAACTTCTCTGTATACTACAGCATCATCCGCGAAAAGCCGCATGGAACTTCCGACACTATCTACTAAGTCATTTATATATATTGTGAAAAGCAATGGTCCCATAACACTCCCCTGTGGCACGCCAGAGGTTACTTTAACGTCTGTAGACGTCTCTCCATTGATAACAACATGCTGTGTTCTGTTTGCCAAAAACTCCTCAATCCAGCCACACAGCTGGTCTGATATTCCGTAGGCTCTTACTTTGCTTATCAGGCGACAGTGCGGAACTGTATCGAACGCCTTCCGGAAGTCAAGAAAAATAGCATCTACCTGGGAGCCTGTATCTAATATTTTCTGGGTGTCATGAACAAATAAGGCGAGTTGGGTCTCACACGATCGCTGTTTCCGGAATCCATGTTGATTCCTACATAGTAGATTCTGGGTTTCCAGAAATGACATGATACGCGAGCAAAAAACATGTTCCAAAATTCTACAAGAGATCGACGTAAGAGATATAGGTCTATAGTTTTGCGCATCTGCTCGACGACCCTTCTTGAAGACTGGGACTATCTGTGCTCTTTTCCAATCATTTGGAACCCTCCGTTCCTCTAGAGACTTGCGGTACACGGCTGTTAGAAGGGGGGCAAGTTCTTTCGCGTACTCTGTGTAGAATCGAATTGGTATCCCGTCAGGTCCAGTGGACTTTCCTCTATTGAGTGATTCCAGTTGCTTTTCTATTCCTTGGACACTTATTTCGATGTCAGCCATTTTTTCGTTTGTGCGAGGATTTAGAGAAGGAAAGCTTCACAGTCTTTCGGGTAACAAGTGTGAAAATCACTAAATTATTAGATGAAGCAAGAAGAGTTTGTGACACCAAGTCCTGAACACCATAAACTGTTCCACCAAAAGTATAGTTGTATAGGTGCCCATCGGGAGAACTTCTGGAAGAAATGGTACATACCCAGTGGCTGCTGTAATGCGGAACAAAGTCTTCAGAGCACCCTGTGGGGCATTTCCCAGACAGTGGTGGGATATTTTGCCAGAGTTAACTGCCACTACCAATCAGAATCAGCCATGCAGTCTGAGGCACCTTGCCAAGGTTTGCGCGGCTCCCCTGGTAGGAGGTTCGAGTCCTCCCTCAGGTGTGGGGGTGTGTGTAGTCCTTAGCGTAAGTTAGTTAAGTTAGATTAAGTAGTGTGTAAACCTAGGAACTGATGACCTCAGCAGTTTGGTCCCATATTAGCTTACGCACGACCACCACCACCACCACCACCACCACCACGAGTCAGAATCCAACTATCTGATGCTGAGTGGCCACTTAGAGGGGTGGTTTGGACTTCATTCTCACCCATCTTTGATAATACAACTGTCTCTTGTTTGTAAGAAACCTGGATGTTTCATTATCTGCAACTGATGCTGCATCACCTGGTCACAATAGGGTCCAGTATATAGCTTCTTACAGCACCTCATAGGTCGAAGCAAAGAAATCCTCCTTGCCCTTTTTCACCTTATTTGGATGTCAGGTCACTTTCCCAACTTGCAGATAGGGGCCGTTTTAATTCCAGTCTTAAAACATGCAGAGGACTGTACTTTCCCAAGTAGGTGTCACATGGTTGCCCTCACTGGCTGTGTGGGGAAGACCTCAGAGCAAATGATCAATGATGCTTGTCTGGATCTTAGAATCCAGACAGCTTCTTAATAACTTTCAGTGTGGCTCAAGAGATATTATTCTCTCTCTGATAACTTAGTCCTCCTGGAAGCAACTATACAACAGGCTTTCCTGTACAGGCATCACTTAATATATTTTTTGACATCGAGAAGGGCTTGGATACTACTTGGAAGCAAAATAACCTTAAACAGATCCATGAGTGGGATGTCTTCCCATCTTTATGTGCCCCTTTCTCTCAACACATTTTTTTTTGAAATACTGAGTTGTTAACATCCTCTGTAATCACTTTGGATAACATAATGGTGTTCCCCAAGATAGTGTTTTAAGGGTGACTATCTTTGCTATGGCTCGTAATAATATACATTCAACAATAAAAAGTTGTCTAGTGCTCTGTGTGTAAGGAGGACTTCTTCATCTTTTGTTCTGTCTATTTTAGCAATTCACGTTGTGCTTTTAACTTTCCTCATCTGCGGGTGAGGGACACGGTTCTTGATTTTAAAAAAGACTGAGATTTCTAGTCACGTATTTCATTTTAAACTTACCTCATTGCCACACCTAGCAACTTGAAGCACAGTCTCTAAAAGCTCTCAGTATTTTAAAATGTGTTAACCATAAGTTGTAGGGAGCAGACCGAACATGGCTTGCTTATGAGTGCACGTTGGATGGGTCTGCAAGACCTTCCTACTTAAAAAAAACAGTTGGCCTAGGTGCACCATGAAGGATTTAGACTGGCTGCTAGGCCTTAGAACCAGCCATGTGAGAAGACTCTCTGATGATGCTGGTGAACCACCGCTTAACTTCAGGCAGCGACTCCTCATGGTGTGACAATATCTACACCACAGTCATCCACATACCATACAGTTGCTTGCCCACCAATCAGAATACTTTAATAATAGACAGTGAGCAATGAGACCATGTGGGATATATGGAAAAGACTGCCATTTGGAGATGAGTGTGACTGATTTTTAAAGTTTTACTTCAGGCTTGGAATAGATCTCTACTGTGGCTCCTGAAGTGGCTGAGAATTATTTTGGATTTTACTAATTGTAAGAACGATCACATTACAGATTTATCCTTTAAATCTACTTTATCTACTGTTTTCGAAAGGCATTACAGTTTTAAAGTAGTGTGCACTAATAATTCAGTGCAGGGAGACTTCCGAGGCTATTCAGTAATGTCACCTGACTGTGTCTTCAGGACTCGCCACCAAAATGAATACACTATATTTACTGCAGGCTCCCTTGATGCTGAAGGCACTGGAGTAGATGAGTTTCTCATTTTCTCCCCTTAGTGCTCCACAAGCATTGCAACAAATGTAACTAGTAGAGAAAATGATATAAACAATACAGAACAAACTACTACTTCTTTAGCAGAAGTAAGGGAAGTGCTGGATACCAGGGGCATTGGGAGAAGTTTGTGAAATGAGCAAACAGCCAGGAGTGAACATGACATGAAACAGTGTCCATTCCCCTGCATGATGTCATTTTGTTGTTGAGTGAGAGAGTCTTACAACTGTGGCAGGAGGAGTGCCCGATCACGAGGGACAGTAAACTGTGGCTGGTGAAGCCAACTACCTGGCCATTGCATACCTCATACTGGTGTCTCCATTGGGATGAAGTAACCCTAACCTGTCTCGAAATAGGGCCCTGGCCCCCAGCAGCTCTATCCCCTGACACATGGCTTCATACTCTAATGAGTGGAGTGCACCCTCCCTCTGCCCCTCCCCCTCCCCTGCTCCCCATTTGTGATGCCTGTGACACACAACTCCTCATAAACCACATTTTAACCAAGTGCACATATTGTGATGGGAGGGCAGAAGTGAATTTAGGTGGAGATATGCCCTCTATTGTAGGTATGATGAGACAAGTGTGGTAACGCTTTTAAAAACTTTGTGGTGTCTGGACTCCAGCCTAACCTTCCAGATTGAAGGTTTAGTATGTTGCATGGTGGCTGGCACATTCTTTTCATCCCAGCGATTAAACAGCCACAGGTATCTGAAGTACTATTTTAATTCTTTCTGCTGCTTTTACTTTTTTTATTGTAAGTTTTAGAACGGACAGAGTGTTTGATTTTTGTGTGTGTGTGTGTGTGTGTGTGTGTGTGTGTGTGTGATTCGTAGCAGTCTTTATTTTTTAAAATGCATTTGAAGTTTTATTATTCTGCCATTTTTATCTACTCTTTTGTCATAAAATTTTAGTACAGGTGCTAAAAGCTTTGCTTCTGTGCATGCTTTTGCTATCCACTGTTCGGTGGCATATTTTGGCAAACCCATGCCTCATCACAAGTCCTTGTTTAAAAGAAATAGTATTCCTTCATACAAAAAGTGATTTCAAGGTCACTGAGATGTCTTTCGTAACCTTCCTTTGTGCCTCACTAAGGGAATTGGACCATGCATAGTCAATGTGAGAATAATGTGAGCTATCCCTGCACTTAACTCATCGCCAATGAAGTCTCAAGGACAGCTAAATGCTGTGTACCTCTGCAGGCTTCCAAAGTGCTATAATGCCATCATTAGTAATGCTTTAATGTGCTTGAGGTTCATAAGGTTTGTTTCCAACAGCGTCATAACCACTGCAAAATGTTTGGTCCAGTCCAGACAATTGTGTTCCAGTCAGTATGGCATGTGCAAACATGCTTTACACTCTGGCCAAAATATTTTGAGGTTTGTAGCTTTAACTGGTCCACTGCTCTTGGTCTTGCGGTAGTGTTCTCGCTTCCTGAGCATGGGGTCCCGGGTTCGATTCCCGGCGGGGTCAGTTATTTTCCCTGCCTTGAGATGACTGGGTGTTGTTGTGTCATCTTCATCATCATCATCATCGTCATCATTCATCCCCATTATGGTCAGAGGAAGGCAATGGCAAACCACCTCCACTAGGATCTTGCCTAGTACGGCGGTGCAGGTCTCCCGCATCGTTCCCCTACGCTCTGTCACAGAGTATGGGACTTCATCATCATCAACTTTAACTGATAGTAAAACAAGTAATGCATTGCTAAATGGAGGGATGTAAATTGCGCACACTCAATTTAGTTACTGACTATAAAACATCTGCTGGTGTACACCAAAAATGCTTGGCCAATTCCAGGTAACTGCTCACATCCTAAGAACTACGTATTTCTAATGTCTCTTTCCATGACCAAGTCATGCAAGTTCTTTTGAATTGTTCCTGTTGGTGACTTTTTCTAGATTATGTAGCATCTTTGAAAGTTTGAAGGGCACAGAAACTGTACTAACTGTACTTATTGCTAAGTTATGTCTTTTGTATTAAGCAATCTGTACTCTAATTGTATTACTAGCCTTTCGCATTGGACAGTGTTAAATACATTGTTAGATAAGGATATGAAACTGGTGGTGACATTTGTGTACACAAATAGACCCACGTTAAAATTATGGACATTCCAATATGAAAGCAATAAACAAAAGCAAAGAAAAGCAACCCCAGTTTGTTGCTGATTGATGCACGGTGCATAAACACTTGATTGTGGCCACATATCAAACAGTTTAAGTTGAGTAGTTGCCTTTCCTCATTATTGTGTGTTGAACCAAACCCCTTACTTGGTCACCAAATTGCCATGGCCTCACAAAGTGAAAATTTTCCGTGCTGATCATGGTTTTGATAACTGATAATATTATTCACATTATGAAAAATGGTTCATATATTTAATTAAGGTAACCAGAATTAATGTTATTAGTTGTGAACGAGCGTATTGCTTCGTGTAAAGTATAATTGATGATTCCAAAGAAGTGTAGTGGGTTGTGTGGTAATTATTGGGCTTTTTACTGTACCTTGTTGAAGTTTTTGTAACTGTGTTGATATTGTTCTTGCAGTTCTGCAGTCTGCTGTACCAAGGGATATTCATACATCTTCGGTGCTCAAACAAAAGAAAGACTATTATGAAATCTTAGGTGTTCCTCGAAATGCATCTTCAAGGGAAATTAAAGCAGCATATTACAAATTAGCAAAACGGTACCATCCAGATACGAACAAAACTGATCCTGATGCAGGAAAAAAATTCCAGGAGGTATCAGAGGCATATGAGGTAAGACAGTAAGTCACCATTATTTTTTAACAGATCTACTTATGATTGGCAATGATGACTTTTTAAATTAATGTGACTTTACTGTAAATCACTTTGTTCATTAACTGGTTCCATGTAACTCTTGTCTTTCATCATTTATTTATTCCTAAAGAAAATAACCTAACCAAGGATGTTTCAAATATTACACAAATCAAATGTCTCCATGCTAAAGCTGTTTGATGGATACCATTTTTGCCATAACCTAAGGATGGCATTAATAGGTTACATTTTGGCAAAGAACAAAGAATCTAAGATTATAGGAAAGTAAAATTATTTGAATTGTGATGTTTTTGCTGTGTGACAACTGCTCCATTAAATTTGGGACTGCAGCGTCATACACTATATTTTTTCTTCTAATATTTGGCCATATAGCCTGCCTCAAAGCAGTCTTCGGAGACTGAAGCTATAGCACTTATGTTCCATTGTTTTAAATCACAGTTACACAAGACCAGAGGTTGGTGCCAAAGAGTATGCAAAAACTAAACCTGAGGCTACGCAGTTGATCCATCCTGAGATGTCATTGTATCATTATTAGCAGCACTTTAGTGATATCTTTGTGAGTTTATTAAAGAAAGCACCAGGTTCCATGATTTTTCAGGGTTGAAACTGCTATCTCTGTTAGTTAAATTGTTTACCAAACAAATTTCAGCTGTTTCTTTCACCATCAAAATGAAATTAACTCGGCACTAGAATTTAGTCATTACCATACTGCTTAGGGTGACTGGTGTTTGTGCAGTGCTCTGCCACAGCCAATTTATTGGGCTGTATAAGCTGGGTGTACCTATATTGTTCCATGCATCTTTCATACACTCTTGAGTCATCCGCCCAGTGAATGAAAGGCCACACTTGCAGGGGACCTTGTAAACCACAGCCTTTCATAGTCTTAAGTCATCTTTGATGGAACCCAAAAGTGCTTCTGTCTTCAGTGGAAGGTAAAAAGTCACTTTGTGTGTTTGGTGAGACTCTTAACCTATATTTAGTGACAGATTTCCCACATATGACTGGAATACCGTGGATTTAACTCTCTCTCTCTCTCTCTCTCTCTCTCTCTCTCTCTCTCTCTCTCTCTCTCTCTCTCTGACTTCTTATTCCTTAAGCTCACCTTAGGTTTCAACCTTGTTAAGACATTTTGTGGCATCAACATATGTTTTATTTAATAATGAATTTTGTGAACAAAGTGATGGTGTCACCATAGGTAGTCCCTTGTCGCCCTTGGTGGCCATTTGGTTTATGGAGGAGGACTTTGAGGGAAAGACACAGTATTTTGGAGATTGTTGATGATACGTTTGTATTGTGGCCCCTTGTAAGAGTAAGTTACAAGAATTTTTAAACCATCTAAATTCAGTTCATGAAAAAATTCAATTTGCAGTGGGTATCAAAAAAGGAGGGAGTCTTCCATTTCTGAAAGTTTAGTTCATTGCAAAGTTGATGGTACCTTCGAACATGCAGCTTATCAGAAGCCAACTTGTGCAGACTTATATTTACATGTAAATAGGTACCACTACCCTTCGTAGATGATGAGTGTCCTCAGAACTTTGATTCACAGAGCCCATAACATTGCTGGTGAGAGCAGACTGCAGGATGAGCGTCTACACTTAAAAAGAGTTTTTGAAGCAAGTGCAGATCTGTAACACACCATGAATAAGGTGGATACAGGAAACTAGGAACAAGACATAGAGTTAAATCCATGGCTTTCCTGCCGTATATGAGAAACCATTAAAAATAGGTTGAATTCTCACCAAGCACAAAGTTAAAACGATTTTTCATCCTCCACTAAAGACAACAGCACTTTTTGGTTCTGTCAGAAATGACTTGAAGTTCAGTAGGGCTGGAGTTACTAGTTTCCCTGTGAATGTGGGCTTTCTTACATAGGGCGAACAACTTGTACAGTCCATGCAAGACGCATAGAGCATGGTAAGTACTGCCAGCTCTTACGCCCCAGTAAATTGGCTGTGGCAGAGCACTGCATTGACACTGGTCACTCTGTGAAGTAAGAAAATTTCAAAATTCTAATGTTGACTTCAACTGAGGTGCTCTTTCGCTTTCAGCTAATAAAATCAGTGTTAAAATTTGAGGTCAGAACAGCAGAGGGCTGGACAAATGTGCAACGTAGAAGACATTTTGGCTGAAACACATGTCTAAGGGGTGTTTATATATTGTTCCATTTATCACCCTTTGGCCAACTTGGCTGTAGAATTTTTAGGATTTTTTCTGAGTTTTCTAGCAATTGATGAGAATTTCAAAACAGGGCAACATTTGTAAATAAAATTAATAAAATAAGATGGTTAAGTAACCAAAGACAAGTATTTGTTATTAAGATTGAACAAATGTTATTTTATTAAATGAAACTGAATTCATCTGAAAATGGTGGCCTCACAATAAAAGAAATAAGGCAAAGAGTTTTTACAAGAATAGCCTGTCAGGAATGTTCATATAAGTGTAGTAAAGATAGCAGTACATTATATCTGATCAAAGCAAGCTCAACAAAGCATCCATCACAAGTGGTGACTCAGTTTCGAAGTCCAGAAGCACCTTAACTTCATGAGAATCGGAAATTAAAGATCATTAATTAATTCTGTAGTAATTGAAAAGCATTAATACAAATGTTCGAAAATATCTATTTAGTTTCTCATCAGTGCTTATAGTTCATGAGAAATTAATTTAAGCAGGCTTTAGTTCACTGCAGCACATTGACACACTGCAAAATGTAATGCTTCAGTGTCAAACATCCATCAAAAATTAAAGCTCCGACAGTCTGTGAAGAGCTATCTGCCACAAATGATGAATCAGAAGAAGAGTTCAACACATAGTCTAAAATTTGAAGTCTTTCACACTCTGTGGCTAATACGCTGCACAAAATCTCTCAGGAGCACTGGTTATTCTGAAGTCACCACCAAGACTGTTATCATGAGTGAGGCTCTAAATCGGCAATTGAAATTAATTTGACAAAGAATTTAATGAAAGGAGATACAAATTTCAACCTGGATAAATTGTGGCCTCCTGCACTTTCTTTAATAAACTCACAGAGACATTGCTACAGTGTAGCTAGTAATACTTTTATTTGTGCAGCTGCCAGTGGCTCACACCCATGTGCAGAGCTGAAGTTACATTTGAGCAGTGCCGCCTCCTGCTTCTGGCTACTTGGAGTGTGGTTGTTAGCTGTTTATATGCAGTGAACACAAGCTGTCAGAATCTACCAGAAAATATTTTTCTAGCACCCCAAGGTACATTAACATAATTGTGGAAGGCTGAAATAATAGAGGGTGTCCCACTCAAACCTCCCTGATTTCAAAGACCCAAGGGAAAAAAAAAAAAAAAAAAAAACCCTCAGTAGATACGACAATGGAAAATGCACCACATTGTAGAGCATCTCAAAGAATTTATTTATTTATCACCAATACACCTCTACATGTGAACTGTTTGTAGCATGAAGAATATCGAGTCTAAATTCAATTTCTTGCCAAGTTCTTTGTAACATTTTCTCTGTTACTGTTGCAATCGCATTAGTGATACGATGTCAAAATGTAGGAATATTGTTCACTTTGGTCACGTACATGTGGTCCTCATGAATCCCCACATGAAGAAATCAAGGGGCGTAATGTCGGGTGAGCGTCATGGCCAGGCAATGGGTCATCTGCGTCTGATCCAACGATTGGGAAATTTCTTATCTAGGAACTTTCAAACAGACGTTGACCAATGACGCGGAGCTCCATCTTGTTGAAAAATGATTTTGGGTTGCAAGTCTTGTATTTGAGGGTACACAAACTGCTCCAATATGTCCAGATACACTGACGCATTTACTGTTTGTTCCGTAAAGAAGAATAGTCCAACAATCCTGTCGTGCATTAGCCTGCACCAGAAGTTTAGTTCAGGGCTATCAGGAACATGTTCAATTACAACATGTAGATTTTGCAAACCCCAAATCCAAACATTATGCCTATTGACCCTTCCTGATAGATGAAAGGTTGCCCCGTTTGAGAATAAACATCTTTCCAGGAAGCTGGCATCCATATCAATATGCTGCAGCATATCCACAGCAAATTGTTGTCGGCCGTTCGGCGTCAGATGTTGCAGACTTTGTACTTTGTAAGCACACATACAAAGACACTAGTGAACTACACAATGCAATGTTGATCAAGGTACATCAAGTTGCCTAGATGCTTGACGAATTGACTTACGTGGGCTTCTGAGAAATGTTTGTCTGATGTCCTCCACTGCCTCCTGTGAAACTCCGTAACATGCAACACCAGAATGTTTCAGAACACTCCCTGTTGCCAGAAACTTCCTTTACCATTCCTTAATTGTTTTCACACCAGGTGGATCACATTTCATACACACGGCGATAATTTCTTTGCACAGAAATTGGCGATTTTGTTTCTGCAAATCACACTACTGCTAGTGGGCACTCCTGTGGAGTTGCCATTTTCACTTCATGCGACCATGCTGCACTCTGGTGACGTTACTTGGCACTTCTGATGTGGGAATATAAATTCTATGAGATGCTCTACAACGTGGTGCATTTTTCACTGTCATATCTACTGTGGTTTTTTCCTCCTGGGTCCTTGAAATTGGGAGATTTAAGTGGGTCACCCTGTATGTTATTAGTTTGTTTCTAATTTGCTTTTATTTACAAGTTATTAGCAGTGTTAATCCTCTTGCAGAACATTGAGGTCTCTCTCTCTCTCTCTCTCTCTCTCTCTCTCTCTCTCTCTCTATCAAAACATACATTTTGTCATCTGTCAGGTACCTTTTCTAGGCTTTGCATGATTTCTGCTTTAAATTTACAGAATGTCATCCCTTGGTAAATTGTAGACTGAGAGAATACTGTGTTTTATCATTGTAATACATTTTCCTTTGTTGATACATAGTATATTTTGTGAAAAATTATTTTACAGCCTTACATGCCTCACTTTTATCTTGAAATAATTATTTAATGAGATAGATAAAAAATCTATTCACCAAGCGATGGCAGAAGACACACATAAAAGACGGTTGTAATTGGCGGGGTTTTGTGGACAGTGGCTCCTTCTTCAGGCAGAAGGGCTGAAGGGGAAGGAAAAGGGATGAAGGAAAATGACTGGAGAGGTCTAGGAAAAGGGGTAGATTTCGGGAAAGTCACCCAGAACTGCAGGTCGGGGTGGACTTACCGTACAGGGTGAGGAGGAGAGTCTTTCCTTCTCATCCTGTATGGTAAGTCTTCTCTGACCAGCAGTTGAGTTAAGCATTGCTTTTCTCAGTACCGGTATGCAGATTGTAACACTGAAACTGACAAACACTGCAATTTAGTTTTGGAATGATGGAATACAGTAGGGCATAAAAATAAATTTGGGCTTGACAAGTAGTGCTACAGGTGGCTGAGTGATGGAATTCCAAGCAGAAGTAGGGGCAAGAAGTGTTTGAGCAGCACAGACACCAGGCAAGCATAGGGTTCATACGTCGTCATACCTGTGCACATGCAGTAACGCCTATTTTTTGTCACTTGAAAGGAGCTTTATGGCAGCCGCTCAAACAAACCTGATACTTCTTCATCACAGGATGTATTGACCATGTAACCGAAGATTCAGTTGATGCACACTCTTTGCCATTGGTCAGCCCCTCTGGCACTTCTGTACCTGTGGTTTGAAACAAGTGCTGTAACTTCAGTCTGTCAGCTTGTTCTAAAGATGACCGAAAGGTGTCTGGCCGAAAAATTAGAACAAATAAAGAACTCCAAAAGAGATAATGTGACTGCAATCCCGAAATGTATGGTAGGGATGGAAGAGGAGTTTGTCAAAGTTCTAAGCAACTTGGTGAGAAATGGCCAGGTTTTATCTACAGATACTGAAGAGCTAAGAAGTGAGAAATAATACTTCATTGCTATTAGACAAAAATTTGCCATGTATAAAGCAATCACAAGATAGGTGAAAGATAAACAAAAACAAAAACCGGACAAGTATGAGTAATAATTTCTCGGGCACAATGGCCTGGTGCAGGTCTTTCTATTGGATGGCACTTCGGCGACTTGTGTGCTCCCGACCTATCCCAGTGGCTGGGGAAAGGGGACGTACAGTCTTTCCGAATATTGAAATATGTGAAATAGTTGGTCAGATCTTGCATTGACTTAGAAGTTTAACTTTTTTACACTACCAAGGGACCATAGACCTTAGTGTTTGACATGAATTTCTACTTGATATCTCTATCTTTTTCTGGGAAAAAGGGGTGACAACAAATGGACAAACAGATTGGCAACAAATGGCCAAATATGTCATACTTCAGGGATTTTCATGTATCACTGTATTATTTACTCAAAAGGACAATTTTAAAAATCTTGAAGCTGTGGAATAATTCTATTCTTGACATTCTGGAATATTGAGGATTAGCCTACGTTAGCATAAATTTAGGTGAAACAATATTTTCTTTCCCCACTCCCTGTCTCCTAGGTCTACACAGTGGAATCAGTCTCTTCACCATTCCATAACCACAAAATTTTATGATTGGTTCTTTCCAAACACTCGTTAATGTGTACAATCAGCTCAGGTCATTTTTAGATTGTTTTGGTGAATATGTGGTAGAAGTTATTTGGTAATCTCGTTGGTCAATATAGTGACCTGCATAATTAATTTTCATTTGCTAAGTTCATGGTATTCTTAGCAAATCCTTGGAAAAGAGAGGGGGGGGGGGGGGGAGAGGTCACTGTGAGTTTTGAAGCAAGCTTTGAGGTTTTTTAGCAGTATTGTAAAGTGTATGTCTGCAGTATCATGCAGTTCTTACAAAAATAAAAAAAATCATCATTTATCAACGAACTTTTACACTACTATAGCACAGACATGCACTTAACTAGAACATGTAAGAAATTTGCAGCTGGTCATGTTACATTAAACACTGAAACATACTGTACAAAACTGTTTCATGAAAGTCTGACAGACATTTTGTTTTCTGCACTGAAATCATGAGTGTTTAAATATGGACCCATTAGGGGCCGAAAATATTAACTGTCTTGCTATTGACAGTGATTGGACTTGACATAAACACAAGGCATTGTTATTAAGTAGTTCAGTACACCTAGAGCACAATGAGGGATGAACCACTGTGTTTTGGTTTGCAGCTTTATATTGGAGAAGTTTCAGATTTACTCTTGGTGTAATGCAATGGTTGCCAGTGTGTGCAGCTAAACACAACCACCGAGATGAAAATTTTTTTTCTACATGATTTTGTTTATATGCCTTCCTTTTTCCACATTTGCAGTTATACAAGGGTCATTCTATGTCAAATCACCCAGATGTTGCAGGATTTGTAACCCTCCATCTCAGATTTTCATGAAACTTTGTATATTAGCTTATAACCATAACATAAGAGCTTCGGGAAATTCTTTTTTGTCTCAGATTAAAACTTTTTTTTTATTTTGAATTTTCATTATACTTATGTTCTGATAATTTGGTTCTGCAAGAATGTCCATTCAAAGTGGTACATACACTCATAACTCAGGTGTGTACGAAGCTTTTGATTTTGAATTTTTTCAGAAGTTAAGAGAGGCTTTCATTTAAAATAATGTATTTATTTAAGCAGTAAAGTTACAGAGAAAATTACAAAAAATATTAATGTACGATAGGTCACTTTCCAACTTCTGGAAACATTACAAAGATATTGAAAAACACATTTCTCCAACTTGCAGGGAATCTAGGTTATAAGTTTTGTAAAATGAAAATATTAATGGGTTTTCTTTAAATGAACACACAAATAAATCGGAAATAAAAAAAAAAAGCTTTTACTATGAAGAAAACGAGTAATTCCATGTAAGTTCAACCAGGTCTTGACACCCACTGCCTCAGAACTAGGGGTCTCAAATTAGAATATTTAAATATCAATTATTCTAGGTAGACCAAGTATGAAAAATTTATTTCATTCTATTAAGTGATCTTTGAAAGAATATAATTAGTGCATTTATCTGTGCAGCTAACCAAAAGCTCACAGTGATGCAGTGTTCTGTGTGTTTGCAGTAGCTTGCTTGAAACCTGTACATAAATGAAAGCACTGCAGCATCACTGTCATTTATTGTTGAACATCACTGACTTGCAACAATCAGTTCATTTGGACCCAGTTGCTTTTTGTCTTTCTGGGAGATGGGCCATATTTGTTTGCCGACTTCAGTAAAAACTTCTCAAAAATTTTCAGACTTGAGTGAAAACCAACAAGATTTGGCAGTGTTACAGTCCAATATAAACTTTCCAGATGATCGAGAAAGAGCTATATGTTGACATCATAGTTGCTATTACTTACAGGTTTTTGAAAGCCATCAAAGAACTTGTTGTGATGCTTTCAAAATACACAGGCAGACAATTAAAAAGTCCTTGAAGTCAGGAAGTTTGGCTCTGTTTAAATTATTAAGTGCTGGGAGAAACAAAGCCAAACAAGGCACAAAACTTTGTACAACATGCCTTAAGATATGATTTGTGCACAAAAAACTGAAATCAGTGATGGAAATGAATGTGATGCCAGTAACCCGGAGGTAACATTTCATGAGTCAGTGCTAAAAGTCAAAGTATCAAGGATACAAATAAAACTTTATACAATTTGGGTCCCTCTCCCTTATTCCATTTCAAATCACAGTAAGGTCTTGTATGGCAAAGGAAAGCTAGAAAAAGTGAAGCAAGTTCTGGAAGAAAAAGTGTACCAGGCTTTGGATCGCAGTGTTGAAATTTCTGACAGTAGGGACAATAAAATGGATGATGAAATTGATAAGAAAGTGAAAGATTTTGATGCCATGTTATTGTTAATGAAAGAAAAACAGGCTGGTGTAAAGAGAGCTGGGAAAAATGCAAGCTTTAACCTTAGCTGCTCTCGTCAGGTCAAAAGAAAAAATGATGTAAGAATTTAACTTTAGCTCCTCTCGCTCGGTTGAAATAAAAATAATGTTAGAATTCGATGTATGTTAGTTTGTAGTTCAATAGAAAAGGAAACTGAAAACAGATATGGGTATTTTATCAATTCCTAAGCAAAAAGAAGGTAAAGATTGTCACTTATTTTTACCAAAATGATGGATGTACTCAAATGTTACCAAGAGCAAAAGATAAAGTTAGCACTCAATGTGTATGCCACCTAAGGAAACTATAATATTCTTTTAAATGAGAGAACCCAAACATAAACGTTGTTTTTTTTTAAATTGTGTTCACTAAGACCAAAGTGGTTGTATTTTAGCTTGTGCTGCAGGCACTAATTCAGTGTGTGTCTGGTATCCACTTAAATGTAAAACTGCTTTTCGATGCGAACACATTCAAGAAACATGTAAAGAACTTATAAAATTTCTTGTATGTGACTCAGAAAACTACGACTGCATTCTTAATCACTGTGATTATTGCTCTAATGATGAAAATTAGAATTTTTGACATATAGATGATGATGATGATGATGATGATGATATTGACTACAGAAAGTGGATTAACACGAATCATCGGACTGAATTCGTAAAGCAATCTGAAATTGTTGATGAATACAGTGATTTGTCAGTAACAAAATTACGGGTGCTTAAACCACACTCATTTATCTCTGTCAGGCAAGTGTCCTGAAAAATATGAAAGAAAAATCTAACCCCAGAAAAAGCAATGCTGTTAGTAGACTGTCGAAAACTAGTTATGTAATTCAGAATGAAATCCAGAGTTACCACTGGGCAAGAAGCAGCTGTATAATCCATCCTGTTTGTGTTTATGTGATAAATGAGGAAAATAAATTGATAATAGCAAAACATTGCTTTATAAGTGATGATATGGACCACAATGTAGGATTTGTAAATACTGTTCAGAAAGAAATGGTTCAGTGGTTGCTTGAACACTGCCCACAAGTCAAGAAGCTGCGTTATTTCACTGATGGGTGTGCTGCTCGATAAAAAAGTATTAAAAGCTTTAAAAACTTGCTTGAACAGAAAAAATTATTTTTCCAATGACACTAAACTTTCATTTTTGTTACAAGCCATCTGTGTGTGATGGATTGGGAGGAATGGAAAAACATATATTGAGAAAAGCTATTCTTCAATTAGAAGATTTGCCTTCATCTAGAATCTATTGAAGGAGGAGATATTGAACTACTCTTTTTTCCACCCACCTGGACTGTCAGTGTCGTTCTTTTGGTCTGAGAAGGAAGACTCTCGTTTTGTGCCTTTGGTAAATATTTTTTGTACTGTTGGTGTACCTGAATCAAGCACATTATGAAGAATGTACTACTTCAGTATGAAGTTAACAGAGTCCAACTTCTCACATGGATTCGAAACAGAGATGTTATTTAAACTTTCACTTGAGAACTCTAAGGATCTTCACTGCTGAACGTTAACGTTTTAAATTCAAACATTTGTCTGCATATAGTAAAGGTCATTTAAAAATGCTCAATTAATACCGCTAAATAAAGTTGATAATAGTAATGAAAATTTTAACTTTTGGCTCTGTGCTTTTATTGTTGTATCAAAACGTGAGACATGTACTAAGGCTTAGCAGTCTATGTGATGTGCTTTAAAAGATCTTCTGATCATTGTTGCAAATACTTTAATATATAAATGAAAATCCTATGTCTGTCAAAACCGTGCTGTTTTTTGTTTCTAATCATGTCGTATTTGAGTTTCAATAACAAAACTGGGCAGATAACATTTCTGTCTAAAAGTGTTGTGAATATTTAAGAAGTCATTGTTTGGGCCATAACAATTTAAGTTGATTTAATATATTATCAAAAGTTGAACGGAGTTATTAAATTCTTTTTCTGACCAAGATGTGGAAAGTTAGCTAATAAATGCAATCAAACTGGGAGGCTTCAGATACAGTCTAAGCTTTCTGAAAACTTTACCATATTTTCCATCAAAAACAGTTTAAAACATATGGAAGAAATTGTACACCAGTTATTACCATACCAAAAGCAATAAGTAAAAAAATTCATGAAAATCTGAGGCAGTGGGTGGCAGGCCCAGATGAACTTTGCTAGGGAGGAAACGTTTTTCATCAAAGTAAAAAGTTTTTTTGATTTCTGATTTATTTGTGTGTCTATTCACAGCAAACCCACTAAAATTTTTATTTTATTAGATAGCCTACAACCTTGGGAATTATTTAAGACCAAAACTAGCATCCCACCAGGTTGGAGGAGAAATATAAGTGTTTTTCAACATCTTCGTAATTTTTGTAGAAATTTGAAAGTGACTTATATGAATGTTTTTTATAATTTTCTTTGTAACTTTACTGCTTAAATAAATACATTATTGTTATCTGTATGCCTCTCTTAACTCCTGAAAAAATTGCAAAACAAAAGCTTGATATACACCTGAGTTATGAGTATTCGTCTAGATAAGTACCTCTTTGCATGAACATTCTTGCAGAGGCAAATGATCACTATATTCAAAATTCAGTATAAAAAAAGTTCTAGTCAGAGATGAAGTAAAATTTTTAGAGGTTCTTACATTCAAAGTATAAACAAATATATGTTTCATGAAAATCTAAGCTGGTGGATGATATGAACTGGGTGATTTAACATGAAATGACACACAAGTAATATAAGCTACAACTGGCTTTTGCGACTGTAATAAAAGTTTTAATACTTTTATTAGGTTCCTAAATCTTGGTTATAGCTTATGTTGCCTTTTTCCGAATGGACTTTAACTCTGAGGACATGTTAAGGCATTTTGTGTTACGCACAAGTGTAGGTTTTGAGCAAACAAAGCCGTATCTATGTAAAAGAGTGCTCAATTGAGGGTCATTCCTTATCAAGTTGCCTATTTTGGGACATTTCCATGATCAGCCATCACAGATTTCAATGAAATTTTATATGAACATTCACACGTCCAAATAAACAGTAGTAAAGTTTAATGCTCATCAAAACAGTACTGGTTGAGATATAGTCACCTGTTTGACTCCATGCTCAACATTGTGTGGTGTGAGAGTGAATTTCTGGCAGCTTTGAACTGTAATATATTATCTTGAAGGAAATGAAATTTGACCATCTTATACAACTTTATGTATTATCTTAAGGATAATAATGAAAAGAATTTTACAAGCCATATTAAGCCAGAAAATTTCATGCAAAATTGACCAAAAAATTTAAGAGATTTGTATCTTTTATCTCAGGAACAAAAGGTATGATGAATGTGAAACTTGGCGTGTAGTAACCTAACAACACAAAGTCCTCAGATCAGATATAGAGTTTCATGTATGTACCACTTTCCAATACAGTAAAAATCAAGTGCAAATTTGAAGATTTTTATAAAAACATCAAAAATCCAGTATTTTAGACCTAGATTTTGCAAAAACTGTGAGCTGTGAAACTTTAGAAACTGGGCTCATTAGAAAAACAGTGGTTTTAACAGCAATAAAAGTTTTTTTTATTATACAATGTGGGATAACAATGCTAGACTGAATCAAAGTTGGGTACGAAAATCAAGGCATGAAAAAATGTAACAGATTCTTATATCTCGTGGAGTAAATGCATGCTGAATGTGAAACTTAATACACAAAGGCTGGTAGGGCAAGGATGTAAAACACAAAATTTTGTTCACCTACTATTTTCCAGTAGTCTACAAATTCATCAAAACTGTAATGATTTTTGTGAAAAGGTGAAAATAGGGTTTCATTTAGAAACATGGTTTTCTATCAAAGTTTATAAATCAGTCTTATTGAAAACATATTTCAAGCACACCCCCACTCCCCCTTCCCCTCTCAAACAGTGGATTTAATTTCTAACACGAGTTAACAATACGAAATTAAATTAAGCAAATTAACCAGAAAAATCACATTGTAAATAAAGTTTTAACTTTGACTTCTTATATCTTGTTAATTAAAGACATTATAAATGCTGTGGCCACCCATTTCAGACATCGTAGCGCCTACTGCATCGGCATCCCACTTCAGCAGTGACAAGTTGGTTTACAAGTTTCCCGTATTTGCTCAGTAGTTGTCTACTATGGCAGATGGCATTCCAGGTATTGATGAACCCTCAGTGTGAGTGACAGCGCTGTTGAAATGTATGCAACAAACGAACGAGCTCATTATTCAGCGTTTACAGGTGATGTTAACCCCCCCCCCCCCCCCCCTCCGCCCGCTTTCCTCTCTTTAGGGTGCCTATGCAGGGGTCCCACCCAGCTTCCCTGCTTCTTGGGCTCAGTGCCACGCCCCCTGCGTTTCCAAAGTTCAACAAATCCATTGAGCCATGGGGCAACTACATGGCTTGTCTGGAGCAACACGTTATTGCTCATGATGTCACTGCCGATGTTCAGGTCATGCATTTTTTCTTGCCTATGTGGGTCTGGAAGTTATTACCTTCTGCAACGGTTGCACCCCAATACAGAACCTTTAGACGTTGACTTGCAACCTATTGGATTACTTTGACTCTCAGGTCCACATGGCTGCGGCACTTCTTAAGTTCTTCTATTGTGAAAAGCTTCCCACGCATCCATAGACGGAATGGATTGCTACGCTGCAAGGTCTATCCCGTGACTGTCGTTTTTTTCTGTGGCAACCCCCATTGCAAGCAATCTTTTGGTTCAGCACTCGTTTGTGATATGATTCTTGTCCATGCCCTGGATGATACTCTACAGACTGATCTTCTGAAGCTGAAAGATCCCTCTTGAGACACCTGTTTATCTATCATCCATGCTCGTAAGTAGTCCTTTCGCTCTGCTTCCATGCTGCAGTCCCTGGCGCAGCTCTTCGCTGCCCGCTCCCCGCAACGCCAGTTCAAGTCACTTCAGCCGATGCAGCACCACTGGGGGGCCCCCTCCTGATGCCGCACCCACCCTCCAAGACCAAGACCAAGACCAGGACCAGGGCACCAGTCCCCACTGGCACCATTGGCAGTGGCAGCAGCAGCAGCAACAACAACAACAACAACAACAACGGTTGCCCTTCTGTTGTCAATGCTTTGTCATACATCACAGGCAAGATTGTCGCTTCCGGAGGGCAACCTTTTCGGCATGCGGAAAGCAGGGTCACAAAGTCAAGGTCTGTTGATTGGCATTGTTGATGTCCGTGGACCACACTGCTTTGGATGCCTCCGACTCCGTGGTGGATGAGATGGACTCGCTGCCGCCAGTTTATTTTGTGCAGTTGGTTTGTCCGCACACAACGGCAGCGATCACTCTGACTGTACGGGTGGACGACACTCCTCTGCCTTTTCAAGCAGATACGGGGTCCTCTGCCACCATCAGTGAGGATTCCTACCGTCAGTTGGGTTCAGCGCCTCTTCGTCTGTTTCATACTTCCTTGAAGAGCTACAGCAATGACATCATCTGACTACAGAGGTGGTTTTTGGCTCGGGTCCAGTACCTCACTCACAATGTCACAGCCCGGGTTTTGGTCATCGCTACCCACAAGGCCACCAACTTATTGGGAATGGATCTTCTTCCCTTACTGGGCCTCAAGATACCTGACTTGGTCTGGCCATCCAGTCGTTGTTGGCAGACAATCACTTGCAGTAGCTTCTAGATGACTTCACACAATTATTCTCTGCCACATCTCTGGGGGTCTCTGCCACATCTCCGGTGGTCTCGAAGTTCCCCAAGGCCTGCGGTACTATTCGCCCTCTGTAGCAGACTACAAAAGGAGCTTATTCGCCTAGAGGTTCAGGGCACCCTGACCCCAGTCCCCCATAGTCTTTGGGCTACACCCATCATGGTCCGTGAGAAGTCGAAAGTCGAATGGCTCTCTTCACTTTTGTGGGGATTTTAAGGCCACTGTCAATGCTCAGTCTGTTATTGACTCCTATCCCATACCCATGGTTGATGACATCCTGTCCAGTTTGGCTTGTTGCAAGATGTTTCCCAAAATTGACCTGCGGGAAGTCTACCTCCAGTTGTCTTTGGACGAGTCGTCGAAAATGATCCTGGTAATCAATACCCCTTTTGGGCTTTTCCGTTACGACCGCCTCCTGTTCGGGGTCGTCAGTGCTTTGCCCATCTTCCAGCACTATTTGGAAACATTGACAAGATACATTCTGGGGATGGCTAACTGCCTTGATGACATCTTACTCACTGGCATCTCCACCCCAGACTTAGCCTGGAACCTCTGGTGCCTCTTCCATGTTCTTCAGGGTGCCGGCAACAAGGAGAAATGTGTCCTTTTTTTTTTTGTTCCTCACGTGACCTACCTCTGCCATGTTTTGAGCACTAATGGCATTTGACCGACACCTCAGTACATCGAGGCTATTCAGCAACTGCTGCCTCTGGAGGAACTCCTTCACCGCCTCCTGCCTAAGAATGTTACCTGGGACTGGTCGCCGGCTTGTGATAGTGCGTTCCACCATCTGAAATCTCTTCTGACGCTTTGCTTTGTCCCTTATGACCCTACCAAGCCTCTCACATTGGTTGCCGATGCGTCAGACTACGGTAGGGGGGCCATCTTGTCTCACATCATCGATGGAGTCGAGCTCACAGTGGCCTTCATTTCCAAAGTGGCTCAGCATAGCTATAGCCAAATTGAGGTGGTAGTCTTGGCCATCATCTTTGGGCTTAAGAAATTTCTTGATTTGATCTACGGCCATCGCTTCACCTTATACACCGATCACAAGCCTCTGGTCTCATTGTTCAGTGCTACATCTGCTGTCCCCACAAGGACTGCTTGCCGCCTCGACCGCTGGGCCATGTTTCTTGTGGACTATTCCTACAGGATCCGTTTTCGGGCCACAGCTCTTCATGGCAACCCAGATCTCCTCTCTCGTCACTGTGGGGGCCGACCGTGAGTTTGATGCTGACTTTGTTGCCTGCTTCCACCTGAATGACACCGCTGCTGAGGCAGTGGCTGATTTGCTGCTGGATGCCATGCTAGTTGCATGGCAGACCTGACCCTCCAGGCGCTGATGCACCACTTTCAGCATGGGTGGCCGTCAGACTGTCGTCAGCTGCTGCAGCCAGAGCTCTGCCGCCAGGACCTGTCTGGGTGATAATGATCGGTGGTGAGTTGTGCTGCTGCCCTTCCTCCACCAGCGGGCCTAGGAGCTCCTGCACTTTGGTCATTGGGGGGTTGTCCTGACGAAGCAGCTTGCCTGCCAGGATTCCTACTGGAGGGGGATGAACGCCACCATCACCCGCATGGTGGCGCCATGTCCCTCTTGTCAACAGCACCAGCCGGCACCCCTTCGATGCCTGTTCCCGTTACGTCCTGCTGCTTCTCCTTGGTCCCGTTTGCACTTCGATTTCGCGGGCCCGTTCCTATGCAGGATCCAGTCTCGGTGATGGTGTTCACATGGAATTATCCCCGGTGGGTCCCTGCCAGGGTCTCGTCACTCATCAACCCCTCTTCCCATGTGGTCCACAGCGGCTCCTCCGCCATCTCCAGGGCTGTCTGCCCTCAGGGATGATGGTGCTTCTCTCTCTGCTCGACTGCCACCTCCGCCATTGCCGCTGGTCACACCTCAGGAGGTGGATCATTCGCCTGCCATTCACCCACCCCACCCCCTCCCCCCTGCCCGGTCTCCTGTTGCCAACGGCTACAGGGCCTGACGGCAAGATGAGCCTTTCACTCACCCTGGTGGATGGCATGGGGGGTTCTGCAGTGGCCACCCACTTCAGGCATCTTAGGGCCTATTGCATTGGCATTCCATGTCACATCCAACCGACACGTCATGCCTGCATCACAAGATGTACATTCACCAGGCAAACCTACGTCATATGTGTTGTCAACACAAATATCTACCAATGGCCACAACACAACATAACTCAACACCAGGTCTCTAGCAGTGGCTGCCAAGGACTGCCACCTGTTCGCAGAGCCTGAAGAACAGCTTCACCACAAGTCGCAACTAGCCCAGAAACTACTTCGATACGCCAGGCATGTGATCGCAAATAGTTCCGGCAGATACATCCGCCAAATGGGCTTTATAAGGCGGTGCACTACTTTCAAAGGGCAGTCCGACACACCGCTTGGAAGTATACCGAGCTGCCATCCCGGCCGCCACGGCTGGACCCCTCCTCTAGCTGTCCAATCTCTTGCTAATGGACTTGGTATAGTCAACAAACATCTTGACATTGTAGAATTGTTTGATTATGATCTGTCCCATTAAGATTCGGGTCTTTTCTATTATTATTCGTTATTTTACATTTGTGACGATCTGCAGTTTTGGTTTGGTGAGTCCAATAAATTGTTTTCGGACTTGTGTTTTCCGCATTTCTGTTTTGCTTCTGCAGATACTTCAGTAAAAATGAAACTTTGGACACAACTTAGCAACATAAGGTTTTCCAGTATAAAATATCTTCCTTATATTGCTTTCCATATTTCTACAAAATCAGTTCAAATTTGACTTTTGTGAAAATTACAAAAACAGATCACATTCTATTTTCTGTTAGAAATATGTTTTCTGTAATTGTTTTTGAACTGATCATAATCAGAAAGAGCATGTTTTCAGGCATTCAAAAAATCATGTTCAATTTTTCCATTGTGCGCTAACAATATCAGAAAATGATGGACAAATTTTAGGGAATGTATTAAGTGCAGCAAGGCACATTGCAGCAACTATCGACTATGTTTTGTTGCATATATTTTTTATTTGTATATTGATACACAATCGCTCGCAGTATTGCATTGGTTCCTGTTGACGTTGTCACTACGGGCTCAAGAACATAAATCGGCAAACCCATAGTCATAGGGATAACGCTGGATAGCTGTGCCATCCCAACCAAGGGTCGGTTTCTTCATTCAGGTTCTAAAGCCTGTAATTTGGTTTCTTAATTTAGGTTCCAAAGCCTTTTGGGGGTACCTGCCTGCTTACAAAGCCATTTGTTAAGTACGTTATTTCCTCTGTTCATTGCTGGAAGACTATTGATGATTTAATTCAGCTGTTTCCGTGGCAGGCAGCATGTAACATGTGATCGGGTGTATACTGTTAATGTCCCTGTGGACCAGCACAATATGGTGAGATGTTACTAGTCAATATACAGATAAAAAAATATTCAACAAAACACAGTCAGCAGGTTACTGCAACGTGGGTTGTTGCTGTGGTGCATTCCCTCGAATTTGTCCATCATTTTCTGGTATTGTTTGCACATACTGGAAAATCAAATGTCTTTTTCTGAATGCTTGAAAAAAGCTCGTTCTGACTTTGATTAGTTTGAAAACAATTGCAGGAACAGAATTTCTAAAAAAAAAAAAATGAACATTATCTGTTTTTGTAATTTTTGCGAAAGTCAAATTTGAGCTGATTTTGTAGAAATTTGGAAAACAGTATGTGAATGGTATTTTATATTGAAAAACCTTATGTTGCTAAGTTGTGTCCAGAGTTTCACGTTAACCATGTCTTTAATTAATGAGATGTAAGAAGTCAAAGTTAAAACTTTATTCACAGTGTGATTGTTCTTACAAATTTGCTTCATTTTATTCGAAGGGGGATTGGAGGGTGTTCCTAAAACATACATAAGATTGGTTTTCAAAATTTGGCAGAAAACTGTGTTTCTAAATGAAATGTCAAATATAAACTATTTTCACCTTTTCACAAAAATTATTATATTTTTGATGAATTTGTGGATCATTGGAAAATAGTAGGTGAATGAAATTTTATATTCCACTTCCTTTAGCTACTGGCCTATTGTATATTAAGTTTCATGCTCAGCAGGCGTGTAAAAAATCTTCAACTTTTCATTTCATTTATTCAATATTGGAAAGTGCTACATAAATGAAACTTTATATTTGAGAATCTTGTGTTGTTAGGTTACTATACGCCATGCTTCGTGTTCGTTGAGCCTTTAGTCCCAAACTTTGAAGTTTGTGGGCAATTTTGCCTGTAATTTTCTGGCTAAATACGGCTTGTAAAACTCTTTTCATTATTATTTGTAAGAGAACACAGGATGACAAAATTTCATTTCTTTTGATGTAATATTGCCCAAGATATAACAGCACAAATTTACAAGTAATTCAGACTCGCTCTTTGCAAAGTCACACTTGGAGTCAAACAGGTGACTGTATTTCAGCCAGTATTGCTTGACAAACATTAAACTTTACCAGTGTTCATTGTGGACATGTGAATGTTCACATAGCCGGCCGAAGTGGCCGTGCGGTTAAAGGCGCTGCAGTCTGGAACCGCAAGACCGCTACGGTCGCAGGTTCGAATCCTGCCTCGGGCATGGATGTTTGTGATGTCCTTAGGTTAGTTAGGTTTAACTAGTTCTAAGTTCTAGGGGACTAATGACCTCAGCAGTTGAGTCCCATAGTGCTCAGAGCCATTTGAACCATTTTTTTTGAATGTTCACATAAAATTTCGTCGAAATCCCCATTGGTCGAGCAGGGAGCCCTATGTGGGTTGACATAGAATAACACTTGAGGAACCTTTCATTCTTCTCTATATTTGTAGAGCAAATGGTCAACTTGTGTCCTCACTTTGTGTCAAAAAATAGTTTTCTATTGAAACAGTTTGATTACTGAATAATACTTCCTGCACTCTACAGCAAGATATTCCCAGTTTACTTTAAGCCTTTTAATTATATGAATCTGATGTTGGATGCACAGTTAACAATGGTGTATCAATGTTAGCTGAGTACACACTGATAGAAGGTGAGCGTATAGCAAAACATATGCAGGTGTGCTATACTGTAGCAAAACTCAGTGTATGAAATTAAACACCAAGCAATAGTACTTTTACATCCATACTATCTGTAGCACACACATTGGCATTTATTTCAGTTTTCATGTTGGTGGTGGAGGCTATTTTGCCTCTTTATTGTTCAGTGTCAGTTGACACAAAGAGAGAACAACAAATATTATGTGAACAAATTGATAGTTTTTCATGTATATCAGGCTATAGAATGATATATCTAAAAAGAAAGATGATGAAACTTACCAAACAAAAGCGCTGGCAGGTCGATAGACACACAAACAAACACAAACATACACACAAAATTCTAGCTTTCGCAACCAATGGCTTCCTTCTATTATATTCAGGCTATAGAATGAGTTTCAGAAGCAGATACAGATGTCCGCATGTAGACAACACCTCACTCTTGCCACTTAATCAAAACAGGAAAGAGATTTCAAGCATATATTGGTGGGCAGAGGGAGTGAAATTATTCTACCACAAAGTGTTGTGTGTCTTGTCTTGTCTGTCTCCATGCAGCTGAGATTGTACACCTGTCTTATTACATGTACATCACTCTGACGTTTGAGATCTCTCTTTTTCTTGCATTGCTTGTTTTATTAGATGTACAGTAATCCTACATTTCGCTAAATTCATGTATGGTCTAATTCCTCCATGGTCCTAATAGCTCTACAGCTAGATTTTGATCTTCAAGTTTTTTAAGGCTTTTTGTATAGTGTCAACTCTAATTAAAACACACACACACACACGCGCGTACGTACAAAACGATGAGGTACAACTGGCCATGGTTTCAGAACAACTAACTTTCCTTTCCTTTAAAGTAATTTTTCAGACTCGGTTTAATACATTAGTGTCCTAATTGTAGAGGCAATTTTCCAATAAAACATTTAAAATACTTTTCCTGTGCTTGTCTTGGGTCATTTGCTGAAAATGTATAGCTGCCTGATTGAATATCTGGAACTCTGTAGTTTTGTCTTTGGCGTAATCTTAAAATTTGTGCATAAGGTTGTTGTTACTTTTTCCATAGTGATCTATTGAATGAGAAGAGGCAGATGACTTGACAGGAGACTGTTGCTATCATTTTTAATCTGCTTGAGGTTGTTGACAGCACAGATAATATTACACCTAATATTTGCATTGCTTTCACTAGACATTGTTGAGTAAAAGTATGCCAGTTAGACTGGTATCCAAACTATTGTTCTACCACTGCTCCTCTTTCAGCCGATTAATTTGTTTTTCATTTCTAAAACTTAACTGTGGAACCTAATTGTGAAAACTGCAGTAGTGTGTTTCTTTCACTTCATATGATATCAATAATGAGACAAATTTTATCAGTGTGTTGCTTATTTAGAAGAACCTATACTGAGGTGTTGAGTTTCATTACATTAACCATACATATTTATTATTTCAGGTACTCAGTGATGACACAAAAAGGAAACAATATGATTCATGGGGTGCAACTTCAGAACAAATGGGGATGGGTGGTCCTGGAGCGTCTGGTCGCCAGGGCTTTGAACAGCACTGGAATTTTCATTCAACAATAGACCCAGAGGAACTCTTTCGTAAAATATTTGGCCAAGCAGGGTTCAATACTGGTGCATTTGGAGGTGAAGAAGATTTTGCAGAATCACAGTTTGGATTTGGTGCTGCCAGGGAGGTGTGTAAAATAAAACTTTCTGTTAGTTGATACTCATTGTTATTGTATCCTGTTTAAAAAAAATATTTTTTTAGTATGGTGTATGTATGATGTTTGTTAATAACTCTCTTTCCAAATACTTGTATCCAAGTGTGGAGGTTCAGCTCATATTTTGCTTGTTTAAGTTCCCTTGTGCAGTGTCCTGGTGAATAGTTTTTAGTGATTTTGAGTGTTCTTCTTCGGCATGCCAGTGTAGAAGTGTGCACAGAAATAGCCAAGTGAAAAATCTGTGCAGTACACATTTATTTATGTATAAAGCCGGCGTCAGAATTTTCATTTGTGTGAGATCATGTGTACTTGCATTTGAAATTCTAGATTCACATATTTTACTGTCCGTGTCACTTGTGCATAATCTTTCATTCATTGCATCTATACTCATTTGTTTTGTAATATATTCATGAACGCCGGGATAAACTCTTACAATTATTGTCAATTGTAGGCTTAAATTTATTTGTACTCTTTTAAAATTTTGGAGAACAATAGTCCTATCATTGTGCAGATTGTTCGATAATTTTATTGTATAATTACGTGAGAAGTAGGTTATTTTTGAGAATTTTTGGATGCTTACAAAACTTACTGGTATGAGTGTTTTGGAAACGTAACATATTTCATAGCAAATCAGCATTTGTGGTTCACAGTTACTGCCAAAGAATATATCACCACTGAATTTTGTTGTATAACAACACAAATAAAAATGTGTTTTTGAGAATTTTCGGAAGCTACCATTGTTCTTTGCATAATCTGTGAGTAATTTATAGCAAATCAGCATTCATGATTTAGTTACTGTAGCAGTTATTCTAGCTAACATATTGCATTACATCTAGGTTTCCCATACAGAGAATAGCCCTATATATTATCTACATTTATCCTTAATTAACTCTGTTTTCAAGTTTGTTAGCAACTGTAATTAACCCCAAAACGTTTTAGGAAACTAGTAATTTTTACTATGGGTTTTTTGTTGCCTGAATAGAAATCTCTCTTTGTTTGTTTGCTTCAATTCTAGTAGAAAACAAGCTGGGGTACGTGGCTTTGCTCAGGAAGTTCATATCAGATTGTGTGGTAGTCGAAATAAAAGGATAACCTGTAAAGTATAAGAGGTAAAAAAATTTTATTCGAAACATATTCTAACTAGTTACAAGACTTCTTTATAAATAACATTTTTCATTTTCTTATCGGGGGTATATATGTACAAATTTCACTTCTGTTTTTTCATACATACTACTAGGAGTTGCCGGAATTAACAGCGAGTGTTGAGAATGTCATTGTATCTTTCATTGTATCTGATCATTAAGTGGTAAATATAGAACTCCTTGTAAGCGACTTTTTCGTTTGTGTCTATGCCTGTTTCAGGTTGGATTTGTTTCACATTAAACTATCTGTCCCCTCTGTGTAGAATTATTAGTGGGTGTTGGAGGGCACCATATGAATGGTGTGTCTGCAATGCATTGCAGTCCTTCACTTCTTCATTGTACAGTTATGACACAGCTTATGTTTTCATTGGCTACAATTACAATGGCAACTTCATCTGTGTGAGATGCATTAAACCAACTTTCGTGTTACCCATGTGATCTCGCGGAGGTGCTTCCAGTAGTGGTAATAGAATTTTTCCATTCACGCAACAGGTCCTGGTGTTTCTCTACTGAATTTTTTCACTTTGCAAAATTGCTAGGTGTTATCAGTTTCTCCGATTACAACATGTTTGTGTTTGTTATTTTGTTTTCTCGGGTTGTGGTGGAATGCTTCATGTGTTAGGTTGTGCTATTTCTTTGTCATCATCTGCGCTTGTTGTAAGGTGATATTTTCATGGGTGGTTAGAGTTCACAGTCTTATAATGTTATAATAAATCACTGCGTTGCAATTCTTGACTCTTCAATCCGTTCCTTTTGTTGCTCTTCAGTTTCGCTGCTTCTCATGGTGTTCATTCTCATTTGTTGGAAACTTAAATGTGCTTTGCACTCTTTCTCTGTTTATTTTTTTCTGTTCTTTTTGTTTTGTCTGTTTTGCTTCAGAATTGGCAAGATCTCCTCTTCTTTTACATTTGGGCGTTGTTTAAAATGTAAACCAAATCAACTTTTTATTAAAAAATACACTCAGTACACTTTTCACACTTTATTTTCCATTTGTCTACAGTTACTGTGTCACTTTGACTACACACACTTCACTGTTTGTTTTTATTCACTTGCTGCACTACTCTTTTGGTTCCTCCGTTCATCACTGATAAGAAACTGAAATTTGAACCCATGACAGGTCTTGCTTTGTATACCCCTACCAATGGGTAGCCCCATCTCTGGTGACTTACAGAACATACCAAAAAGGTTTTGAATAGTTCACAAAGTTCCAGAACATTCCACAACATTTTGAGAGAGTTCTGGAACGTTCCACTTTGATTTGGGATGCTCTGCGATGTTCTCAAACATTCTGGAATGTTATGAAATGCTCTCAAATGATCTGGAGTTCTGTCAAATGTTCTGGAATGTTCTAGAAATTTCTAGGTGGTGAAACTTCTTAGCCCTTTTGTCTTCAAAAGCATGCCCTTCTTTTCTGAGTTTTAGCAGCACACACATTGTTCACTTACTTTTGTAATATGTATTGATGAGCAACTTTTTAGCTCAACAGATTAAAAGATAACAGTGGGCTTAATTTAAAGTTATTTGTTCACTGCTCTGTAATACATGAACCAGCCAAAGCGCACACACTATGAGTTAGTCGACATTCATAAGCAGCTGGAAATCGCCCTGACTACTGTCAAACTATTGACAGCTGCTGCGAAAAGGTGTGTTGGAAAAGCTCCCGACAGCTGTGTACCTGTGCTATTGTTAGCAGAGGTACCTCAAATACCTATGGAACTGTCTCCTCTGCAGAAAGTACAGGATCTGTCATAACTCATCCACTTGACTGCAAGTGGCATGTCACTGGTAGATCTGGGTGTCCTGTACAGTGTGGATGGGGACCAGGAAGGACTCAGGGTGTTATACCAATCCCCCTCACCAAGTTTGAGGTGCTGATTTTCACTGAAACTGAGCCAATGGGACTTACTTCACCTGTTTTGGGGAAACGTGTTGTCTGATGTCAAGAGAAGGCAAATACAAAAGGCTAGGGGGTCTATTAATCATTAGCAGTTCAAACATATGGCGAGTGATGGTACCCCTTAGGAACATGGCAGTAAGGGACACGAGGTGCACTCGGTGTATGTGCATGGGGTTGAAGAGGCTATTATAATAGCCATTGAGGGAACATGGTGCAACCAACTGCAGGTTGTGGTGCCCATTGGAATAAATTATGCCTGTCGTCTGGGTTCTGAGTCATACTGTGGTCATTAGAGCGGCTGGCAGAGAAGGTTGAGAAGACCAACATTGTGCACGGTGTTTCAACGAAGCTCACAATTTGCAGTGTTGGTCCCAGAATTGATTGTGGCCCTTTGGTCCAGAGTAAAGTGAATGGACTGAACTAGAGACTTTGAAGGTTCTGTGACAAGCTAGGCTGGGACTTCCTGGACTTCCACCATAGGATTGAGAACTGTAGAGTCCCCCTAAATGGGTCAGGTGTACACCACACACTAGAGGCTGCTACTCAGGTAGCTAAATACGTTTGGGGTGCACACAGAGTTTTTTAGATTAGATGATTCTCCATCCAATCCAGATAATGATAGCTGGAGGAAACCTAGAAGCTTCCTTGTAAGATTGAATGAAACTCTCCCATAGACGCGTTTATTAAAATCCAAGTAGTTTAACTGCTGAAGCATTCACAACAAAATGCCAGAGTTTGAAGTGCTCCTGAAAAGCAGTGAAGCTCACATCATACTAAGTACAGAAAGCTGGTTGAAATCTGAAATTGATAGCAGTGAGATTTTTGGGAAAAATTTGAGTTTATGTTGAAAGGATAGGCAAATGGGAAATGGAGGTGGTGTATTTGTCACATTAGACAAAAAACACAGATCCAAATAGCTAGAAATTGGCACTGCCTGTGAGTTTGTTTCGGCAGGACTCAGGTTCATCAAGGGTGGACATAAAATTGTTGGATCCTTGTGTTACCCAGCAGACTCATCTCCTGATGTAACCGAACTTTAGAGAAAACCTCAGTTCACTTGTACATAACTTCCCCCCCCCCCCCCCCCCCTTCCCCCAATAAGACATCCTGTGAAACATTGCTAAATGCCTTCTCTGGAAACTACCTAGAACAGATATGTAGGAACCCCACTCATGATGAAAATGTATTGGCTGTAATGGCATCAGTTGTGGGTAAGCCAGGTGTTGACTTTGCACTTCCCCAGTATTCTATTAATAAACCAATCAGTCTACAAAGGAGATTGCTTTCAAATCACTCATGCAACCAATTATAGAATATTACACAAGTGTTTGGACCTGGACCAAAGAGGGATATTGAATGTATATAGAGAAGGCCAGTGCAGATAGTAACAGGTTTGTTTGATACAGAGATTCTGATGGACCTGAGCTGAAAGACTCTAGAAGGTACATGTAAACCATCCTAAGAAAGTATGTTAACAAAGTTTCAAGAACAGCTTTAACCCTCGCAATACTGAGAGGGGGGAGGGGGGGGAGGGGGGGGAGGGTACTTTATACCCACCTCTTGAAAATATTGAAATCTACCCAGGTACTTTATTTTTTAAAATTTTGGTAAGAATATTTATTGTCTTTAATGAAGTCTTCCTCCAGATTCTATGATTGTTTTACATTTTTCGTTTAATCTGAATGGGAAAATTTAAGTTTCAGGGAGGTGGTCATAAAGTCTTCCTCACTTGGTAGCCGATGAGATTTCCCACAATGGTCGCCTTACTCCACAAATAATAGCATTACATGACCTTAGAACATATGGACATTATATTTCTCTGCATTGACAGCAACAATGGTCTCAACAAAGATTCATTTCTCTTTGGTTCTTTATCGTTTCCTGTTCAGTGACATTTAGTCCAGTGTTAGATGCAGCTGCGATTGAAAATGTATCGACAGTCACTTACTAACGGAGAAATACCACAAATTTTGGAAGAATCTACAGGGCTTCAAATTGAATTTGGAAACTGACAATGTAGTGAGTGAATCTGAAGAGGAATGTGTTGTGCGCTAGGACATGGACAGTGATAGGAGAGTACCTACAGGTGCTGAAGATGCACTCTGGGCACCTGAAACTGATGACAACACACTTACAAGGTTAGTGACAAGTATATTACAAGCATTGGAAAAATTTATAGCTCCAAACCTCCTCGCATTAAAAGACGAGTAGCACAAAACATAGTGACAGGAAGGCAATTCATAAGAGACAAAGGTAAAGTAGGAACAATAAGAGAATCGTTTGAAAAGTTTTTGTCTCCAGAAATTGTCAACATCATAATAAAGCATACCAATGAAGAGGCATTAGGCAGAAAATACCCAAGACAGACAGACTTGAATTCATGGCATATATAGGGCTACTTATTAATATGGGGAAGGAAAATGGCAGTAAGTTATCTGCTACAAATTTATGGTACCACACATCAGGAATGTTTGTTTATACTGCTACCACGAGCCGAACCACATTCCAGCAGCGTACTAAAATAGTAAGATTTGACGACAGAGTGTCATAAAGCGATTGCAGGAAACCTAATAAGTTTACTGCAATATGAGAAGTTTTTGATTTTATTTAATCGTATGGCTAGGGCCGCCTGTTGGGCAGGCCAGTTGCTGGGTGCTGGTCTTTCAAGTTGAATCCACATCGGCGGCCTGCAGTTGATGATGATGATGATGATGATGATGATGATGACAGGACAGCACACAGTCCTTGGGCGGAGAAAATTCCCTGACTCTGCCGGGAATCGAACCCTGGCCCAGAGGATTGACAATCTGTCACACTGACCATTCAGCTACCGGGGGCGGACAGAAGTTTTTGATAACGTGAATGAATTTTGGCAGGTGTCCCTTCATGGTCTTCATGAAGGAAAAACAGTATACTTATACAAATGCTCACAGACACTAAAACCATGTATGTTAACAGCCTGGAGCCTTACGCTGGGAAAAGAAATGATGGTACACAACAATCAAATACCACTGCAGTTATGGTCAAACACTTGGTGGTTCCTATACATAATTCAGGGCGAAATGTCACTACAGATAGATATTACAATTCACTTGATTTGGCCGAAGATCTATGTAGGAATCACAAGCTAACTCTTATGAGAACATTACAAGCTAATAGGACACATATACCTCAAGAACTGAAAAAGTCTTAAGACGAGAATTATATTCTAGTAAATTCGCTTTCAATGATTCTAGTACTGGAAATACTCCAGTCACAATTGTTTCTTATAACCCCCATGAAAAAAACAAAAGAGATCTGCTGTTTCTATCATCTGAACATTATGACGCTGCAGTTGGTTCACCTACTGATGTTAAGGAGGAAACAGTTATAAATTTATATTATAATGAGACTAAAGGTGGTGTTGATACAATAGATCAAAGGGTGAGGAAATATTCAACTAAGAGGGCTACAAGATGGCGGCCGCTGTCTGTTTTCTATACTGTTGTGGGCATTGCAGCGTTAAATAGTTGTACACAATTTTTCTTTTTAACTTCCCAGACTGGAGTAAGAAAGAACCTAATAAGCAATGACTTTTTCTTGAAGAACTGGAACTACAGCTCACGAAACCATACATTGAAGAAACGGCTACAAATATTACAGGACTGCCATGTCCGTAGTTTCAAGTGTTGAGGGTATTCTCGTATGGAAAATCAAGCAGAACTTTGGTGTAAAGGAAGCTCATGGAGGTAAAGGTAGAAGTCATTTGTGTGTTAGTGAAAGCCGTTCAAAAGCAGAAATGCCCAGGAGTGATATGGAAGTCATCTTGCACCTCTGCTGCAAGTTCAGGTACACTGATACACTTCAAGTCTCTTTATGTTGGCACAGTTTATTCCTTGCATATTTTAAGGAGTGCATCATGAATATGATGTTGCGAGCTGATATTCCGGGTATGAATTTCTTCGCTTGTGGATTTCATAACCTTGGATTTACTGCCGAACTAACTCTTATTGCAAATATGCTTCTCCAAAGATCAGAAACACAAAGGGAAAAAATAAATATGCTCCCCCAAAGATGAGAAACCCAAAGGGAAAGCCTGCACCCTGGCTAATAGAAGAGCTAAAACAGTTCATTAATCTTGGAGACATTGCACATCGGACTTACAAATGAACTTCTACCCTTCAAAATAAAACTGATTACAAGCAGAAAGCAAACACAGTCAATCAATGTGAGAGCAACGATTATGAACACATACTAATTCTTGATCTAAAACATAAAGGCCAGATGCTCTATGGAGAAGCTTGTGTGATCTAGGGAAGAGTAGGCAAAGTGGAAACTGCTGCTGATCTCATTGTCCCAACCAAGGACCTAAACCAGTACTTGATTTTGGTAATAATCTTCATTGAACCATAAACAAAACATAGGTTTACTGAGTATTTCGTGGAGGTAAATTCATTCTTGAGCTGTCAACCCTGTCTGAGAAATCCTTCAGCTCAGAATTTACTGTACAGGACGGCATCACAGTCCAAGTGATCAGTCTCATTGTTGCGTCACCACTGCTCATAATAACTTCTGCTCCATAGACTTTGAAGCTCTTGCTGGACAACACAGCAGAAACACTCATTCCAATCAGAATACAAACATTAGCGATCCAATTGCTAAGAAGAATAGCTGGGTACATTCTGACTGATGGGAGGGTGAATGTAGAATTGAAAAAGTGTTGTTGTTGTTGTTGCTGTGGTCTTCAGTCCTGAGACTGGTTTGATGCAGCTCTCCATGCTACTCTATCCTGTGCAAGCTTCATCATCTGCCAGTACTTACTGCAACCTACATCCTTCTGAATCTGGTTAGTGTATTCATCTCTTGGTCTCCCTCTACAATTTTTACCCTCCACACTGCCCTCCAACGCTAAATTTGTGATCCCTTGATGCCTCAGAACATGTCCTACCAACCGATCCCTTATTCTAGTCAAGTTGTGCCACAAACTTCTCTTCTCCCCCATCCTATTCAATACTCCCTCATTCGTTATGTGATCTACCCATCTAATCTTCAGCATTCTTCTGTAGCACCACATTTCGAAAGCTTCTATTCTCTTCTTGTCCAAACTATTTATCGTCCATGTTTCACTTCCATGTATGGCTACAGTCCATACAAATACTTTCAGAAACGACTTCCAGACACTTAAATCTATACTCGATGTTAACAAATTTCTCTTCTTCAGAAACACTTTCCTTGCCATTGCCAGTCTACATTTTATATCCTCTCTACTTCGACCATCATTAATTATTTTGCTCCCCAAATAGCAACACTCATCTACTACTTTAAGTGTCTCATTTCCCAATCTACTTCCCTCAGCATCACCCGACTTAATTCGACTACATTCCATTATCCTCGTTTTGCTTTTGTTGATGTTCATCTTATACCCTCCTTTCAAGACACTGTCCATTCCGTTCAATTGTTCTTCCAAGTCTTTTGCTGTCTCTGACAGAATTACAATGTCATCGACGAACCTCAAAGTTTTTATTTCTTCTCCATGGATTTTAATACCTACTCCGAATTTTTCTTTTTTTTTTTTAACTGCTTGCTCAATATACAGATTGAATAACATCGGGGAGGGGCTACAACCCTGTCTCACTCCCTTCCCAACCACTGTATCTCTTTCATGCCCCTCGACTCTTATAACTGCCATCTGGTTTCTGTACAAATTGTAAATAGCCTTTCGCTCCCTGTATTTTACCCCTGCCACCTTCAGAATTTGAAAGAGACTATTCCAGTCAACATTGTCAAAAGCTTTCTCTAAGTCTACAAATGCTAGAAACGTAGGTTTGCCTTTCCTTAATCTTTCTTCTAAGATAAGTCGTAAGGTCATTATTGCCTCAAGTGTTCCAACATTTCTATGGAATCCAAATTGATCTTCTACCAGTTTTTCCATTCGTCTGTAAAGAATTTGTGTTAGTATTTTGGAGCTGTGGCTTATTAAACTGATAGTTCGGTAATTTTCACATCTGTCAACACCTGCTTTCTTGGGGATTTTAATGGGATGTTGTCTACTCCTGGGGCCTTGTTTCGACTCGGGTCTTTCAGTGCTCTGTCAAACTCTTCATGCAGTATTGTATCTCCTGTTTCATCTTCATCTACATCCTCTTGCATTTCCATATCGCCCTTGTATAGACCCTCTGAAAAGTACTGAGAGTGGAAAACATAAATGAGCAGATTAAAGAATACGGAAACAGCTGGAGGGATTATATTAAAAGAATGGAAGTCAACAGTTGAAAAAAATTGGTGATAATTATTACCCAGTGGGCAGAAGATATTTAAGACGACCGAAGAAAAGCAATAATTCCAACCAAGAGTGTATAACAATCAAATACCTAATACATGCAGAGAGAAGAGCAGCCTATCATATTAAAAATATTATGCTTTTTTTTTTTTTTTTTTTTAAGTACCATCAAACGGGGTGATTTCGAACACCAGGGCGAATTCGGACAGTATGGCTTATTTGCTCTTTGCCACTGCATAGAAACAAAGAGTTACTTATTTCAACATCCGTGCGCCAGTTATTTTAAGCGCAAGATTGCATTTATAGCTTCCACAACTTTTATTTTGCGTCATTTGTTTCCCTAGGTGAATAACTGACAAACAGTCTCAGTGTTAAAAATCCATGCATTATCGTAAAGTGGAAACTTTCTGTCGTTGCACCGAGCGGGAAGTTATTGTAACCGTAATTGTCTACGCGCTCAGTAGCTAACAGCATTGAGACAATTTCTGTACAAGTTTCTCGTGCAAAGTTATAAAATAACGATGGTTTTTATAAAAAATTTTTACTGTGTGGGGTGATTTCGGACAATGCCAAGAATGTGTCAGACCAGGAGAGGTGCTACAGTATGGTGTAATTATGACCCGAAACTTTTAGATAAAACTGTTCGTGATATTCAGAGTGGTAAATTATCGTGTGATTTGTATGGTACACCTAAATCAACCCTACAAAATAAGGTGCTGGAAGCACATCCGAAAAAAATGGGAGGACAGCCAGTGCTAAATAAAGAAGAAGAAGAAGAAGAAGAAGAAGAAGAAGAAGAAGAAGAAGAAGAAGAAGAAGAAGAAGAAATATTGAAGCAAGGTATCTTGAGGGCTGCACATTGGTGATTTCCCTTCACTAAATTGAATATTAGATATTTACCTAAAGGGTACCTTGATAAATCTGGCCGAAATGAGAAGAAATTTCATAATAATTTGCCAGGAGAAGAATGGGTGCATTTACTCCTCAAACGACAGTCAGAAGATATTTCCATTCGCTTAAGCGAAAATATTAAACGAGCACGTGCAGAAGTGAACCAAGAGACTGTTAAGATGTTTTTCTCCAATATCAAGGCAAAGCTGGAAAATTTTCCACCTAGCAACATGATCAACTATGATGAAACCAACATGGCAGATGATCAAATAAAAAGCATGTAGAATTAAAAAAAAAAAAGGCAGCAACTGTCTGAATTCAACCTCTATATACTGTAACTTCGGACAGAGATTTAAAAAACACATGTGTGGATGTGGGGCAGAGTGCCATTTCAGCAGCCTAGAGTAGAATTTTCATCCCACTAATTACAGCCACCAGAGACACATTTTGAAATTAGATAAGCTACCTTTCATTCTTTCTGAATCATCCCTCATCCACTCTTTAGAAAGATCTGGCTCTTTGAATCAATTCAGGAGCGGACTGCCCCTCTCCATGTCTTACGCACACATGACCATCATTTCCAGCAGCTCGGACTGGAAAGTTTGGACATTCAGTTCACAGTTGTCACAGTAAAGCTTTGAGTGATGAATGCAGATTAAAGGCACATGAAACACATGAATCATAAAATAACAAAGAGCAGTGCCTCAACCCAAACTCATACACAGTGTTAAGCGAAAATACTTGTACTTGCGAATGCTCTGAAGTCACAGTCTTCCAAACAAAATATGTCTCTAGAAACTAAAAAATCGAAATCATTGTCCTTAAAGTCATAACCCCTTCTAAGTAAAGACAAAGGTTCTATGTCTGCATCTACATCTACACTCAACAAGCCATCTTACAGTGTATGGTGGACGTTACTTGTAGTACTGCTATCTTCTGTCCCCTTCCCTCTTCTTTTCACAAGTGGTGAGTGGGAAGAATGAGTGTTGGTAAACACCTGTATGAGCTCTAATTTCCAACAGTAAACCTTTCCGCATCTGCCACTGGAATTTAGCATTTCTGTTGTGCCTTCATGCCTATTAAACAATCATGAAATTACCAGTACATCTGTCACTTTTGCTCTTTTTAGAATGATGTGTTGAGTTCTGTCTGCAAGGAAGTCCTGAAGCCATTCACAGATCTGGTTTGATACTTAAGCTCACATTTTGTTCACTTAATGATAGTACAGAACAACGTTGTATGCCTTTTGGGAATCAAATGGTGGTACTCTGGAGATCATGGATGAATAGAGCAACCTGTTTTGCTGCTTTCTGTTTGCACATTTATGTGGAGTAGGTCATATCAGATGAGAGTTTCATTCTCGGAGTGTGAGCACAGAAAATGTTCCATAATTCTACAACAGATTGGTTTCAGTGATGTAATTATCTGACTCTGCCTGATTATCCTTTTCAAAAGCTGGGATGATCTAGATTTTTTTTTTTCAATTGCTTGGTACCCTCATTGCTCCACCAGCCTGCAGTAGCTGCTAGAAGGGGAGCAATTGTTTTCACATAATCTCTGTTCAATCTCACTGTTATCACATCTCCAGATTTCGCTCCACTGTTCAGCAGTTTTACTTAACCTTTCTATTCTGCACTCTCTGACCTCAATACCTGCCATTTTGACATTTCTGTGATTATTTAAAAGACAAACCGACTTCAGTATATCAGGCTTCCCTATCATTGTTTTGGTGCCATCATGGTTACAAGTGACTGCATAGATGATTTCAGTCCATTTACTGATTTAGCGTTCAATTTTTGGTACAATTTTATTTTTGAATTCATTGCGTGATCTTACTCATTTTGGCTTCATTCATTTTGTATTTGTTTACTAGACTTTGCTTTAGCTTCAAAACATATTTAAATAATCTATTTGCTTTTATATCTGCTTTCTAACACTGCTATTGAACCACAGTCAGTCTTTTCCACCTGTCACACCCTTGCTCAGTAGATACTTATCTAAAGAGTATTGTGCAGTGCTTCTGAATTTTATCCATTTGCACTCAGCGTCTTGGCTCTTGGGGCTGAATGTTTGATATTCATATTGACTACTCGGATACTCTCCAGTTTGTTTCCTGTCACTGTTACTAAGCAAAAATATTTCCCTATCTTTATTAACATTCCTTATAACACATAAAGGATAAGGCCATGTGAGTGGAATGTTTCCACAGCGGAAAATGTACTATGGTTACACAGAGAATCCTGTAGCCATGCAGCTAGCTGCAGAACAAAATGCAGAGAGCCAAATATCAGTCATCTACTTTGCCTCTAAAAAAAGTTTTTGTAAATGAAGCAAAACTACATCAATCTATGGGCCATCTAGAGGAGACCTGCCTAGCCTCCCAAAACACCAACCCCTAGTCTGGTTCAGGTTCATTGATAACTTCATGATCTGGACCCAGGGCCAAGACACACTATCTTTGTTCCTTCACAGCCTCAACATCTTTTCTTCTATCCACTTCATGCGATCCTCCTCAACCCAGCATGCTACCTTCTTAGATGTTGACCTCATCCTCTCTGTTGGCTCCATCCACACCTCCGTCCACATTAAATCCACCAACCACCATCAGGACCCGCATCTTGACACCTGTCACCCTTTCACATCAAAAAGTCCCTCCCATGTAGCCTGGCCACCCAGGGACAACTTATCTTCAGTGACAAAAACTCCCTTGCTAAGTATGCTGAGGGTCTCATCAAGGACTTCACAGACAGGCACTATCCCCCAGATCTACTCTGCAAACATATCTCCCGTGCCATTTCCCCTCACACCCCCAGTCCTCCCACCATCCCTAAGAACCAACGACAAAGGAGTGTCCCATTCATCACTCAGTACCAGCCCAGACTGGAACAACTGAACCACATCTTTTGCCAGGGCTTTGTTTGCCTATCACTGTGCCCTGTTAAAAACAAACCCATGGGGTTCACATGTATTCTGTGATATACAGTCTTTCTCATTTGATTGTGAGGAAACTATTTATTTAATAAAAAAATTTGATCCTTTCAAACCTTATAGTCATGTATCACAGCTTGATAATGAACTGGGTCGTAGTTATCATGATATTCTGAAAATAGGTAAACATTGTGCGTCTTTTGAAAAGCTTGCAGTGAAAAACATACTCGCTGGCCATTTTATGTTTGGTTTACTTGAATCCTCCCTTGTTGTATATGAAATGTAGCTAACACATCAAAATTGGTTTTAGCACCGGAAGGAGACCCAAAACTCTTTCCAGTCCAGTAAATAAATGATATGTATTGGTAAACGGCCGCGATGAAGTACAACATGCCACACTCAAGGCTATGACCACTTGCTGTGCCGAGTTGTGCCTTGTGTGTCTCTTTCATATGAGGTTTATGAAGTCTGTCGCAGTCACATTTTAAGTAAACATTGCATTAGTAGTTATTTTCAATTTAAAATTAGAGATAGACATTGGCAGATCAAGAGGCAGAGTTAGCTGTATACTGCATGCTTTTTCTTGTTTGCACAAACAGTGAAACGCTCAGTAGCTGTTACTGTTGACAAAGTTTAAAAAGACTAGCAAAGCCAACCAAATAAAAATTTAATTTGCAACTAAATGGCAATCGAAATTTAAGAGATAGAGAGAGAAAAGAAAAAAAAAAAAAACAAAAAAAAAAAAAAAAAAAAAAAAAGAAAAAAGAAAAAACACTGTTCATTTTAGTACAGTGGGAAACATACTTAGAATGAACGTAGTTCGCCTTACAGCTGCGAGGAATCTACACAAGGAGATGGAACGTCCCCCTCCCCCCCTTTTTTTTTGTCAGCTGGTAAACACAATGAATGCTCTGAAGTTTGCAGTAGTGCTGTGGATAGGGCTGAAAGTTTTGAGACAGATAAAAATACACCAAAAGTACAGGGTGTGTCCAGTAATGAGTAGTCAGTTACTTCAAGGAACTTTTAATGTATTGTTTAATGAAGTATGAGGGGATGAACTGAAATTTTTCATCTATTTCAAAATGACTTTATTAAGCTTCAGTGAATTACATTACAGGCTAAGAAATGAATTACTGAAGCAAGGCATCTACAAGAGACTAGCTATACCTTCAGTGGAAATGTTGGCTTTGACTTTAAGATAAATTCTAGTATATTAGTATTCTGTCTCAGTTGAAAATAAAATAACTCAGTAATATCTAGTGCTATTTTTAATAACACTTTCACATGTCAAATTTAAAAAAAAAAGAGAACAATAAGGTCATTAAATGAACAAGTTGAATTTTCTTATCTTAACTGATTTTAAATGAAAATTTACATGTGACTCTGTCTTTTCTGAAGATAAGATGTATCAGTGAACTTTCACGAAAATTAACAGAATGGACATTCAAAAACAGAAGGAAATCAACACTTTTTTTAATTCGCTCGCCAGAAAATACAGTCTTGCGAAACAAAAGTGATTGTTCTATAGATGCCACAGTTTTTTCTGCTTGATACTGTTGACATTTCATCTACCCTAATTGAGGAGCTGCATCCTGATTGTAAATATTTCCTGGTGTATCTAACATTTGAAAAAGCTCTGGGCTTACTGTCTGGCTCAGTACCTAAAGAAGGAATCGAAAAACAATTTATCTTCATCCTCAGGGGACGGAGAAGGAATTAGAGGACTATACAGAAATTTGCAAATATTTAGCTTCCAGATCAGGTTTCACACTTCCTACTGCTATTTTCTTTTGTGGAATTGGTGGTCCAATTAAAGTCTGTTCAGATGTGAAAACGTCATCTGTTGTTATTGGAGTGCCGGTATTTTCTTCTGTCAGCAATGATTCAAAGGTTATTCTGTTTTCCTGTAGACGTGAAACTGAATCTCTGGTCAGCAAACAAGCATTTCAGTCTGAAACCGGATGTCTTTATTTCCTTTGAATAGTTGCAATAATAGTCCCTAATGTTACACTACTTTTGTTGAGTCTCCTGACACACAGAAGAAGGGAGGGGGGAACAGAATGCAAACTAAACACCAAATTTAAAATCTTCAACAACTTTAAACAATGACTATTGACCAATAATTATATAATTCTTTGGTTTTATCAAACAGTGGAAATTCCAGGTTGGAATATCAAAAGTATACGGTAAAAGGTAGAATGCTACTGACCATAAAGATGACACATGGAGTTGTAGACAGGCATAATGGAAAGTCTGTTAAAGAAGGGGCATTTAAAAAGAAATGAACCTGGGTCATAATTATAGAAACCAGTACCCGTGTGTTAGAAGTATTGACCCTGGCTGTTGAGACACTTGTCCCACTGTGACACAGGGCAGTGAATGGATGTCTCATAAAATTTTTGGGGCTGTGATGTTATCCAGTATCACACGTACAGCTGGATGTCGTCGGCCGAGGTGAATCGTTTGCCCCCTCAGAGCCTTTTTGAGGGGACCAAAAATGGCGTAATCACAGGGAGAGAGGCCAAGAACCTCCCATTTGAATTTCCACAGGAGTGCCGCGACTGTGTTGGCTGTATGAGGCTTTGCATTGTTGTGGAGAGAATGACCCGATGGATGAGATTGCCTAGTCATTTTGATTTGATCACTTGGCGAAGGGTGGTCAAGGTTTGCGAATAACGCTGGGCATTCACTGTTGTCCCGTGCTGCAGGAAGTGAATCAGAAGGGGGCCATCTTGGTCAAAGAAGAATGTCAGCATATTTTCCTGCTCTCATGTGGATGGCCTTGGCTTTTTTTGGTGGTGGTGACCCTGAATGCTTTCACTGGAGACTTTGTCGTTTTGATTCTGATATGAAGTGATGACACCATGACTCATCTCCAGCCACCACTCATGCCAGGAACGCATTCCCTTCCCAAGCAGAGCACTGCAGATGAGCAAGACAGTGGGTCATTCAACATGCTTCCTGGTGTGGTTGAAGACTGTGGGGCACCCATTGGGCACACACTTTGTGCATATGCAGTCGTTCCTTAATGCTGGTGTGAACACTTCGGGCACTCAAGTCGACCTCCGTGGCTGTGGTTTTCACTGTCACTTGGCAGTCCTGGGTAATGAGTGCATCCATCAGCTGGACGATGTCATTGGTAATGCAGCATGGTGCTCCAGACCGTGCATCATCGGCTAATGACAGCCGTCCCTCCCTGAAGTGCTTGTACCATGCCTTGACACTTGCAAGGGACATGCAGTGTTCGTTGTGCAGTTGTGACATTTGTTGATGAATGTCCTTTCCTCCTACCCCTTCCGTTGTCAGAAAACAAACAATACCTCTTTGCTCTTCTTTTGACACCTCCATGTCACTAGTTGCAATGCTACTGGCAACGTTGGACAATTGATGCATGCTGCTGCTAGCTGTGTATAGTCAACGTGACGTGCACGCATGCGCTCTAGTGACGGGCTGTGAACTTCCACACTTTGGTCGGAACCACACCTCGTCACACACGCCACAATATTACCCTCCTGTCACTGGTTTGCACTTTCCAGATCCTGGCTCATTTCTTTTTGAACGCCCCTTATACATTTAGCTTTCAGCCAAAGCTTTCTTGAGAAAAGCAAACACACACAAACTTTTTTATTCACACAAGCAAGCACACCTTATGCACACGTGACTGCCCTCTCCGTCAGCCTGGGCTGGAATGCAACTGTCACTTGGAATGGATGTAGCAGTCTGGAGGAGGCAGGGAAGGGATAGCAGGGTACAGATGGGAGGGGAGAGAAGAGTGCCGTCTCGCAAGTGTGCAGAGATGGAAGGCGACATGACAAGACTGCCACCAAATGCAGCCCACACCGTGGGTGGGGTGGGGGGTGGAAAAGGAGAGGAGCGGGGAAGGTGAAAGGCAGGCAGGTACATTGCATTGCATTGGCAGAGGATGGCACACAGGGTGGGTGAGGGGCACGAATAGGGAGGAGTTGGTAGGATAGAGGGGATAGAAACTGTTGGGTGAAGGGTATGGACGGTAGGTACCTTAGGTTGAGTCCAGGATAATTTCAGGAGCAGAGGATGTGTTGCAAGGATAACTTCCATCTGCACAATTCAGAAAAACCGGTCGTGGAGCGGAGGATCCACATGGCTCAGGTTGTGAAGCAGCCACTGAAATTAAGCATGTTATACTCAGCTTTCTGTTGTGCCACTGGATGGTCTTCTTCGCTCTGGGCCACAGTGCGGCAGTGGTCATTCATCCTGGTGGACAGCTGATTGGTAGTTATATCAGTATAAAAAACTGTGCAATGATTGCAGCAGAGCTGGTATATGACATGCTGTGATTACCTATTATCATGCCCTGAAATGAGGGACATATATCCCAAGATCCTTCCCACCCCTCCTAAAGTGGTGTTCTGTCATGCACCCAACCTCCACAACATCCTAGTCCATCGCTGTACAACACCCAAATTCTACCACTTTCCACAGGGATGTCCCCGTGGAAGACCCGGGTGCAAGACCAATCCATCCACCCAGCACTTCGTATTTCAGTCTTATCACAGGCTTATCTTTCCCCATGAGAGGCCGGGTCGCAAAGGAGTTTGGCTCCAAGAACATGTACTATGAGAATTTGCTGTGCTGTCAAACAAGTTGTTATAACGTCAAGTTGAACACACATATTTCAAAAACGACACAACACATGTAAGTCACAGGGCAAGTTGACCAAGCAAGACATGTGAACACGGTAACATTCAAATAAGCACTGAGTCCAAGTCTGGCGGATGCTGGCCAGCTAGCCGCTTAGGTGGTGTGGCTGCTGCATGGCTGGCAGACAGTACCGCATGTAGAGGACGCACGTAATTGCGCGGCGGCACTTTGAATGAATGATTGGCGAGTCACAACACAAGTAATGTGTTTTCCAGGAATTGATGAATGTTAAATAGGATTTTGTTGTTGATACAACTAAAGCAGGTTGTGTTCTGAATTATTACATATGTGAGAGAAACAGTCACCAATTTGAATAAACAATTATTGTGAAAGGATTTGAGTGTGCCATGGTCTTTGCTGAAAGAAGAAGAAATGCGTCAGCCATAAGAACTGGAAATTTAATGGCAAATTATTTTTTAAGAGCAGGTGCTAAAGTGCCTTGGCAGGACAGTAAAATCTGAGGATATGTAAGTCAGAATATGAGCTATCATATACAAGTACCACATTGATTGTTCTATATCAATTATTATTTTCAGTAGCTGTACCTGTAAACTCATCTCAAATATAAAACAAACTAATTTGCTTCTATTGAATCACACTAGCCAGAAACCTGTTTTAGGTCAATGCTTACTGAATGTGTTATGCTTCATGTTTTGTTTTTAGTAATGTATCACTCTTTCCAGTAATGTAATTGTCCAAGGCAATCATGCAGCTTAATTAATGTGGTACAAACTAATCAATAACTTTATTGTGGATTCCTCACAAAAGTAGCTTTGAGTATCTTCTGCCGCACCTTGTAAGAATTTATAATGCACGATGCCACCAAAGTTTCATTCTTACCTGTACTCATTGCATTCTTATTTATATCCGTTGCATTTTTCATACTTGTTTATAATAAAATAATTTAACAAATTAAATATTTATCCTTATAACAACTGTGAATTATATTAGACGTGTTTCCAGACGTCTAACCTTTGATCAGTAACACCGGGAATACTTCAGAAATCACATCATTGTGAATTTTCGTAAACTTTTGATCTGCCTTGTCCTTAGTTGCATGGCCTTTTTTTTAACCTTATTGTTGGATTCCATTGTAATTGCAGTTGAATTAATCTTTTTGATACATTGAGTCAGAGGAAGCAAAATGTAACATGCCAGCAATACGAGAAATGTAGGAGCTTTGAGAAACTTGTCAGTGGTAGCGAGTGTATGAACAGAAATACTTAATATCCTTGAGGGAAACTAAATTGTTAATTTTGTTGTAATTCTGAAATGAAAAGAGAAATTTACCAACAGATTCTCTCCCTCCCTCCCTCCCTCCCTCCCTCCCTCCCTCCCTCCCCCCCCCTCCCTCCCTCCTTGAATGCTTTGTGAAATCAAGAAATAATTCCCAGCAGACAGCAGATGTTATGCCATGTGGTATCTTTTTTGTTTCTCTCATTAAAATCATTGGTCCTTACATTCCAAAAACAAGGCCTCTTCCCTACATCCATTATTAAAATCTGTTCGTCGATATTCCCTGTCTCTAGAGGATACATTGGGGAAGTCACTTTGTAGCTGCACACATGCAACATACATTGCTGTCACGTGATCATTCCACTCCCAGCACCAACAGCCATCAGCTAGCACCTCTTCTCATACCACTCATGTGAACTGTCAATAGCACTGTGGCTGCCACTGTGTGATTTCTGTCTCACTATGAGTGATGTGGCTGGTAAGCGGTGAAACGCCTCAGATGTTCCGTTCTGTGTGGACTGCTGCATCTACACCATAGCAGTATGTCCATTTACTGCACAGCTGACTTTACATAAATATTCCCCTTGTGCGAGTCCTGCCTTAGTCACGGATGCCACAAGAGCCTTTTGATCACTGGTGTCCTCTGTGTTAACTGATTAGAAAAGTTCAGTTCTGTTAGTCACTAGGAAGCCTAAGAAATTGCTCTTGTATATCCATCTGTTTGAAGTAGTTTCCAGACAAGACATTGAGATCAGTTTCACGCAAATTCCTGTCTCTTGCACCAGTTTTAATTGCGTGACTCTCCAAATGCATGACTCTTCAGAAAAAGGGAAAAAAAGAAAAAAAAAAAAAACACAATTTACAACACCTCAAGTCATCCTGTATCACAAGAATTAGCAGTTTTCAGGAATGTAATCCAGAGAACAGTAACAGTGCCTGTGATGGGAGATATATACTTGCACAGAAATTCATATTATAAAGCTGTTTGCAACAACTAAATGGCAACAGAATTAAAATCACCAATGGAATGATAAAAAAAATAGGAAGGTAGAGAGTGGCAAAGCTAATTAGCGGAAAAAATTAAAGGACGCCCCTTACCATTGCACACCATGTAGTGTTACCATCTCAGACTGGATAGCAAGAACCCTAAAGGAATAGGAGATAAACATCTGGTTCTCAACAAAAAATGAGTTCAGAATAACACCACAACATATGTGAGAAATGAAAGAGATAAATTTGAGAAAACTGGAGTATATCAGATACTGTTTATTTCTGAAAGCTTCTATACTGGACAGACAATGAAAGCTTTTTACAATGGATTTTGTGAACACATGGCAACCATTCAGCTGAAGAATTACAGTAAGTCAGCTGTCACAACCCATTTGTATAAAACAGGACACAAAATACAACATGACCATGACCACTCCGCCATGGAAAGACTGCCCCCCTTTTTTCCATTTTTTAGATTTGGTATCACCTTTTATGTCTTCTAGTATGTGTGTTTTAACTTCATTATTTTATAATTTGACCCCCCTGACGTGATCCGTACACTTTCAGTGGACCCTCTTTCTTCTGTGAGCATCTTCGGAATTGCGGGACTGATGACCTCACTGTTTGGTCCCATAAACCCTGTCAATTAATCAGTCAATCAAAATAAGACATGAATATAGCACATATCATTTTGCATACTCAGCCAAAAGGCTTAAAGCTAAATATCCTGTAAACAGTGGAAATGTACAGAAACCTAAAGCTACACCCAGATGTAATTCTAAATTAAGAATGATAATGAATGCTCAAAAGTAATACAGAACCTTAGTGAGACGTGCCTTTTTCCTCAAAGCACCTCACATGGGGAGTACCCTTCTCTCAAACCACCTCGTATGCGGAGTATCCTATTTAATTTTGTTCGTTATAGATTCTCTCCTTGTGTATACAGTAGTGTATATTATTTTTCAAAATAGATCAAATTACAATCCGGTTTGTTTATACAGTAAAACGCAGAATTCAGATGAAGCAATACATAATTATATATATATATATATATATATATATATATATATATATCAATATAATGGAAGGAAACATTCCACGTGGGAAAAATTATATATAAAAACAAAGATGAGGTGACTTACCGAACAAAAGCGCTGGCAGGTCGATAGACACACAAACAAACACAAACATACACACAAAATTCAAGCTTTCGCAACAAACTGTTGCCTCATCAGGAAAGAGGGAAGGAGAGGGGAAGACGAAAGGCAGTGGGTTTTAAGGGAGAGGGTAAGGAGTCATTCCAATCCCGGGAGCGGAAAGACTTACCTTAGGGGGAAAAAAGGACAGGTATACACTCGCACACACGCACATATCCATCCACACATACAGACACAAGCAGACATATTTAAAGACAAAGAGTTTGGGCAGAGATGTCAGTCGAGGCAGAAGTGTAGAGGCAAAGAAGTTGTTGAAAGACAGGTGAGGTATGAGTGGCGGCAACTAGAAATTAGCGGAGATTGAGGCCTGGCGGATGACGAGAAGAGAGGATATACTGAAGGGCAAGTTCCCATCTCCGGAGTTCGGATAGGTTGGTGTTGGTGGGAAGTATCCAGATAACCCGGACGGTGTAACACTGTGCCAAGATGTGCTGGCTGTGCACCAAGGCATGTTTAGCCACAGGGTGATCCTCATTACCAACAAACACTGTCTGCCTGTGTCCATTCATGCGAATGGACAGTTTGTTGCTGGTCATTCCCACATAGAATGCATCACAGTGTAGGCAGGTCAGTTGGTAAATCACGTGGGTGCTTTCACACGTGGCTCTGCCTCTGATCGTGTACACCTTCCGGGTTACAGGACTGGAGTAGGTGGTGGTGGGAGGGTGCATGGGACAGGTTTTGCATCGGGGGCGGTTACAAGGATAGGAGCCAGAGGGTAGGGAAGGTGGTTTGGGGATTTCATAGGGATGAACTAACAGGTTACGAAGGTTAGGTGGACGGCGGAAAGACACTCTTGGCGGAGTGGGGAGGATTTCATGAAGGATGGATCTCATTTCAGGGCAGGATTTGAGGAAGTCGTATCCCTGCTGGAGAGCCACATTCAGAGTCTGGTCCAGTCCCGGAAAGTATCCTGTCACAAGTGGGGCACTTTTGTGGTTCTTCTGTGGGGGATTCTGGGTATGAGGGGACGAGGAAGTGGCTCTGGTTATTTGCTTCTGTACCAGGTCGGGAGGGTAGTTGCGGGATGCGAAAGCTGTTTTCAGGTTGTTGGTGTAATGATTCAGGGATTCCGGACTGGAGCAGATTCGTTTGCCACGAAGACCTAGGCTGTAGGGAAGGGACCGTTTGATGTGGAATGGGTGGCAGCTGTCATAATGGAGGTACTGTTGCTTGTTGGTGGGTTTGATGTGGACGGACGTGTGAAGTTGGCCATTGGACAGGTGGAGGTCAACGTCAAGGAAAGTGGCATGGGATTTGGAGTAGGACCAGGTGAAACTGATGGAACCAAAGGAGTTGAGGTTGGAGAGGAAATTCTGGAGTTCTTCTTCACTGTGAGTCCAGATCATGAAGATGTCATCAATAAATCTGTACCAAACTTTGGGTTGGCAGACTTGGGTAACCAAGAAGGCTTCCTCTAAGCGACCCATGAATAGGTTGGCGTATGAGGGGGCCATCCTGGTGCCCATGGCTGTTCCCTTTAATTGTTGGTATGTCTGGCCCTCAAAAGTGAAGAAGTTGTGGGTCAGGATGAAGCTGGCTAAGGTGATGAGGAAAGAGGTTTTAGGTAGGGTGGCAGGTGATCGGCGTGAAAGGAAATGCTCCATCGCAGCGAGGCCCTGGACGTGCGGAATATTTGTGTATAAGGAAGTGGCATCAATGGTTACAAGGATGGTTTCCGGGGGTAACAGATTGGGTAAGGATTCCAGGCGTTCAAGGAAGTGGTTGGTGTCCTTGATGAAGGATGGGAGACTGCATGTAATGGGTTGAAGGTGTTGATCTACGTAGGCAGAGATACGTTCTGTGGGGGCTTGGTAACCAGCTACAATGGGGCGGCCGGGATGATTGGGTTTGTGGATTTTAGGAAGAAGGTAGAAGGTAGGGGTGCGGGGTGTCGGTGGGGTCAGGAGGTTGATGGAGTCAGGTGAAAGGTTTTGCAGGGGGCCTAAGGTTCTGAGGATTCCTTGAAGCTCCGCCTGGACATCGGGAATGGGGTTACCTTGGCAAACTTTGTATGTGGTGTTGTCTGAAAGCTGACGCAGTCCCTCAGCCACATACTCCCGACGATCAAGTACCACGGTCGTGGAACCCTTGTCCGCCGGAAGAATGACGATGGATCGGTCAGCCTTCAGATCACTGATAGCCTGGGCTTCAGCAGTGGTGATGTTGGGTGTAGGATTAAGGTTTTTTAAGAAGGATTGAGATGCAAGGCTGGAAGTCAGAAATTCCTGGAAGGTTTGGAGAGGGTGATTTTGAGGAAGAGGAGGTGGGTCCCGCTGTGACAGAGGACGGAACTGTTCCAGGCAGGGTTCAATTTGGATGGTGTCTTGAGGAGTCGGATCATTAGGAGTAGGATTAGGGTCATTTTTCTTCGTGGCAAAGTGATACTTCCAGCAGAGAGTACGAGTGTAGGACAGTAAATCTTTGACGAGGGCTGTTTGGTTGAATCTGGGAGTGGGGCTGAAGGTGAGGCCTTTGGATAGGACAGAGGTTTCGGATTGGGAGAGAGGTTTGGAGGAAAGGTTAACTACTGAATTAGGGTGTTGTGGTTCCAGATCCAGATCCACAGATCCAGATCCACAACACCCTAATTCAGTAGTTAACCTTTCCTCCAAACCTCTCTCCCAATCCGAAACCTCTGTCCTATCCAAAGGCCTCACCTTCAGCCCCACTCCCAGATTCAACCAAACAGCCCTCGTCAAAGATTTACTGTCCTACACTCGTACTCTCTGCTGGAAGTATCACTTTGCCACGAAGAAAAATGATCCTAATCCTACTCCTAATGATCCGACTCCTCAAGACACCATCCAAATTGAACCCTGCCTGGAACAGTTCCGTCCTCCGTCACAGCGGGACCCACCTCCTCTTCCTCAAAATCACCCTCTCCAAACCTTCCAGGAATTTCTGACTTCCAGCCTTGCATCTCAATCCTTCTTAAAAAACCTTAATCCTACACCCAACATCACAACTGCTGAAGCCCAGGCTATCAGTGATCTGAAGGCTGACCGATCCATCGTCATTCTTCCGGCGGACAAGGGTTCCACGACCGTGGTACTTGATCGTCGGGAGTATGTGGCTGAGGGACTGCGTCAGCTTTCAGACAACACCATATACAAAGTTTGCCAAGGTAACCCCATTCCCGATGTCCAGGCGGAGCTTCAAGGAATCCTCAGAACCTTAGGCCCCCTGCAAAACCTTTCACCTGACTCCATCAACCTCCTGACCCCACCGACACCCCGCACCCCTACCTTCTACCTTCTTCCTAAAATCCACAAACCCAATCATCCCGGCCGCCCCATTGTAGCTGGTTACCAAGCCCTCACAGAACGTATCTCTGCCTACGTAGATCAACACCTTCAACCCATTACATGCAGTCTCCCATCCTTCATCAAGGACACCAACCACTTCCTTGAACGCCTGGAATCCTTACCCAATCTGTTACCCCCGGAAACCATCCTTGTAACCATTGATGCCACTTCCTTATACACAAATATTCCGCACGTCCAGGGCCTCGCTGCGATGGAGCATTTCCTTTCACGCCGATCACCTGCCACCCTACCTAAAACCTCTTTCCTCATCACCTTAGCCAGCTTCATCCTGACCCACAACTTCTTCACTTTTGAGGGCCAGACATACCAACAATTAAAGGGAACAGCCATGGGCACCAGGATGGCCCCCTCATACGCCAACCTATTCATGGGTCGCTTAGAGGAAGCCTTCTTGGTTACCCAAGTCTGCCAACCCAAAGTTTGGTACAGATTTATTGATGACATCTTCATGATCTGGACTCACAGTGAAGAAGAACTCCAGAATTTCCTCTCCAACCTCAACTCCTTTGGTTCCATCAGTTTCACCTGGTCCTACTCCAAATCCCATGCCACTTTCCTTGACGTTGACCTCCACCTGTCCAATGGCCAACTTCACACGTCCGTCCACATCAAACCCACCAACAAGCAACAGTACCTCCATTATGACAGCTGCCACCCATTCCACATCAAACGGTCCCTTCCCTACAGCCTAGGTCTTCGTGGCAAACGAATCTGCTCCAGTCCGGAATCCCTGAATCATTACACCAACAACCTGAAAACAGCTTTCGCATCCCGCAACTACCCTCCCGACCTGGTACAGAAGCAAATAACCAGAGCCACTTCCTCGTCCCCTCATACCCAGAATCCCCCACAGAAGAACCACAAAAGTGCCCCACTTGTGACAGGATACTTTCCGGGACTGGACCAGACTCTGAATGTGGCTCTCCAGCAGGGATACGACTTCCTCAAATCCTGCCCTGAAATGAGATCCATCCTTCATGAAATCCTCCCCACTCCGCCAAGAGTGTCTTTCCGCCGTCCACCTAACCTTCGTAACCTGTTAGTTCATCCCTATGAAATCCCCAAACCACCTTCCCTACCCTCTGGCTCCTATCCTTGTAACCGCCCCCGATGCAAAACCTGTCCCATGCACCCTCCCACCACCACCTACTCCAGTCCTGTAACCCGGAAGGTGTACACGATCAGAGGCAGAGCCACGTGTGAAAGCACCCACGTGATTTACCAACTGACCTGCCTACACTGTGATGCATTCTATGTGGGAATGACCAGCAACAAACTGTCCATTCGCATGAATGGACACAGGCAGACAGTGTTTGTTGGTAATGAGGATCACCCTGTGGCTAAACATGCCTTGGTGCACAGCCAGCACATCTTGGCACAGTGTTACACCGTCCGGGTTATCTGGATACTTCCCACCAACACCAACCTATCCGAACTCCGGAGATGGGAACTTGCCCTTCAGTATATCCTCTCTTCTCGTCATCCGCCAGGCCTCAATCTCCGCTAATTTCTAGTTGCCGCCACTCATACCTCACCTGTCTTTCAACAACTTCTTTGCCTCTACACTTCTGCCTCGACTGACATCTCTGCCCAAACTCTTTGTCTTTAAATATGTCTGCTTGTGTCTGTATGTGTGGATGGATATGTGCGTGTGTGCGAGTGTATACCTGTCCTTTTTTCCCCCTAAGGTAAGTCTTTCCGCTCCCGGGATTGGAATGACTCCTTACCCTCTCCCTTAAAACCCACTGCCTTTCGTCTTCCCCTCTCCTTCCCTCTTTCCTGATGAGGCAACAGTTTGTTGCGAAAGCTTGAATTTTGTGTGTATGTTTGTGTTTGTTTGTGTTTGTTTGTGTGTCTATCGACCTGCCAGCGCTTTTGTTCGGTAAGTCACCGCATCTTTGTTTTTATATATATATATATATATATATATATATATATATATGAGGGAAACATTCCACATGGGAAAAATATACCTAAAAACAAAGATGATGTGACTTACCAAACGAAAGCACTGGCACGTCGATAGACACACAAACATACACACAAAATCCAAGCTTTCGCAACAAACTGTTGCCTCATCAGGAAAGAGGGAAGGAGAGGGAAAGACGAAAGGATGTGGGTTTTAAGGGAGAGGGTAAGGAGTCATTCCAATCCCGGGAGCGGAAAGACTTACCTTAGGGGGAAAAAAGGACGGGTATACACACACACACACACACACACACACACACACACACACACACACACACACACACACACACATATCCATCCACACATATACAGACACATTTAAAATATGTCTGCTTGTGTCTGTATATGTGTGGATGGATATATATATATGTGTGTGTGTGTGTGTGTGTGTGTGTGTGTGTGTGTGTGTGTATACCCGTCCTTTTTTCCCACTAAGGTAAGTCTTTCCGCTCCCGGGATTGGAATGACTCCTTACCCTCTCCCTTAAAACCCACATCCTTTCGTCTTTCCCTCTCCTTCCCTCTTTCCTGATGAGGCAACAGTTTGTTGCGAAAGCTTGAATTTTGTGTGTATGTTTGTGTTTGTTTGTGTCAATCGACGTGCCAGCGTTTCGTTTGGTAAGTCACATCATCTTTGTTTTTATATATGTATATATATATCAATTGAATATATATATGAATTACATATGTAACTAGGCATAGTATTTATTTATGTAGAAAGGTGTAAAAGTAATATCTACTGGTTGTAATAACCTTCACACATCATAACACACAAAAACCTATAACATAAATACTGGAATTGCCACTTGATGGTGAAGCCAAAGCCTTTGTAATACATTGTAAATAAAAACTTAAAGTTTAATGATTAGTTTTGTTGTAAGTATGTATATTTAAATAGACATTAAAGAAAGCAGGCTACAATGTAAGCTTGCTGTACACAATGTTAGTTACTTACTTAAAAAGAGTACTATAAATACTGTAGAATTGGCACATGGTGTTCTTTTGACCTTCCACTGCTAACTATGAAATGGTGAATATGGTCCAATTCGGTGTATGGAACCAGCGCAGTGAGATAGCTTGACATGGAGATATGACGGAATCATGTTTGCCATTTAACACAGTTTAAGAACAGGGTTGTAAAAAGATACTTATCAAAAGATATTGGAAACAATCATTACACCTTATTAGTGGCAGTCAGTTTGAACCGGAAAGAAATTGCTTCTGTCAATGAATGCTGGTTCCTGTCAACCTTTTTCCGAGTGAAAATTGCAAAGGGAAATGCATGCAGTGGATTTTTGGAGTCAGGGTATCACACAAAAGGCCACCATTCTCATGTCTTTAAAAGACCATACTACAGAAACTGGACACTAGCTGACTGCAAATGTGCATTTTGCTTTGATGAGTAAGTATTTTTCCTCTTTATGAATGATGCAAGCTTTCGAGTGCACCAATGGCCCAATTAGGTGTTTAACGAGCAGCGTTTTTGAGGGTAATGTTTTGAGAGAGTTAATTATATGATGACTTGGTCCCTCTTGTACAGATTCCTGTTAATGTGTTAGGATGTCTTCTGATTTGACAAACAGTCAGGTATCCTCCCACACCCCAATTGGTGTACTAAATCACCTGATCTTAATCCCACAGTAAATATATAGGACCGTTTAGAACAGCAGGTGAAACAGAGCAATACACATCCATCAGTTTGATAGGCTTGTAGTGTGTAATCATCAGTGTGAAGCTACAGTTGGATATGGAATGCCTGAAGAAACTTGTGGACTCTCTTCTTCACCAGGTTGAAGCCATTATAAAGGTTTGAGGCCATGTTACATGGTGCAGTGCGATGTCTCCTTGTGGAGCAGGGACTACCGTATTTACTCGAATCTAAGCCGCACCTGAAAAATGAGACTCGAAATAAAGGGAAAAAAAATTTCCTGAATCTAAGCCGCACCTGAAATTTGAGACTCGAAATTCAAGGGGGGAGAAAAGTCTTAGACCGCACCTCCAAATCGAAACAAAGTTGGTCCATTGTAATATGAGACACAATTTAGGTCGAATGAATGACGATACAGCTACAGTAGTTTGGTTCGAGATGTAAGCTTAGCAGTTAAGCTTTACCAGGTAGCCATAGCTATGCGTCAGGCGCTCCATCTGTATTTATACAGGTACCCTTCCTTTTTCACGTGCTTCGTCTGGTTTGAATCGATTGCTTATTTTGCTTTGATCTGATAAGTGCCGTTTTCTTTGTTATAGGCGTCATGCATTGTTTGTCGCATTCTGATAGTGTGTGTTTACGGCCTGTCGCCGATCGCGGCATGACTCGCTTTTGTGCGCGCTACCGCTGCTTACAATAAAAAGAGAGGAATTGTCTCATTAGCGAAACAATGGCAAGAGAGTGCTATTTGTTGTTACTTCCACTGCTGCTTTCTTTGATAATGATCAACAAGAACCAAATAATAGACTGCGTATCATAGAATATGTTATGAACGAGAGTTAGGCGAAAATTTTTCTCCGTTTGAAAATCTTTGCGGCCGCTTCTTTAATACATTAAATTCTGCACAGAAACTAGTCATCTTAGAATTAAAAATCTAGTCAGTTACCGTGCTTCATTTCTGACTGTATCACTATTAGGCATAAGAATAATATGAATATAAACATGACACGATACGTATATTCTTCCGCGTTTGCTGTTGTCTCACCCTAGTTTCGTAGTTTATTAGGCAGACAGGGTTTAAACGAGATAGCAGCAAACACGAAAGAATACATGGCAAAATGTTTATATTCGTATTATTCTTATGGTGAAGAAGAGAATACTGCATGTGATTCACATTTCATCAGATTCCTATTAGCAACCATCTCTTCTCACAGGTAGGAAAAAATTCAGAACGTAGTGTTGGCCATATTGGCAAACATCCCAAACAGTCTTGCCAGTTGGATTTTCGTAGTGCATTGAAATTCTGCTACATTCGAAAATGAACAATACGGAATTTGTATTTACTTCGTTGGATAACGTATGAAAATGCAGTGGTCGAAACTCGGGGCGGAGAAAAAAAGCTCGTCTTCCACCTTTTTTTTTTTTTTTTAATTTATTTACTGATGCAGAGGTTTTGGCACCAGTGTTTATCTTTGTGCCTACAAAGCATGCCTGTGTAGCGCTACATATATTTGACGGCGGAAGTTAGTTGTCGCGGCACCTACCAACATTTTTAAGATCTTCCACTTGCTTTACACTCGATTCTAAGCCGCAGGCGGTTTTTTGGATTACAAAAACCGGAAAAAAAAGTGCGGCTTAGATTCGAGTAAATACGGTAACCATTTGGTCTCATTTGCTTATGTTTCTGTGTAATATTTTAAGACCTTTTTTTATACAAGCTAGGGATGCATCAGTTCATAAAGAGTAGGTCTTTATTGTTTCCTCAAAGCTGTTTTTTTTCCATCAGAAATTCATCCAAGGTTTTCTAATTTTTGCAAAATGTTTGCAGCTTCAGTGTCATCAGTTAGTAAAGTGGTGGCTGGCTGAAGTCAGATGAGTCTGTTTTTTCCATTAGAAATTCATCCAAAGTTTTCTAATTTTTGCAAAATGTTTGCATCTTCAGTGTCATCAGTTAGTAAAGTGGTGGCTGGCTGAAGTCATATGAGTCTACTTTTCAAACTGTTCCTCATGAAAGATGTCTCACACTGTAACCACAGATGGAAACATTGGGAAAGTACATAATGTCATTGCACAATTTGCAATAAAATGTGAATGAAACAACTGAGGCCAAAGGCATGTCAGAAGGAAGTACATGGTAAATCTTATCTGAAAAGTAAAATATCAGAAAATGAATTATTCTGTAATGTTTGGGGTGATTTAAAGAGAATCAAATCGTTTTCTGTGTAGATTTGTTACAGAGATTGAGACTTGTGTTCAATATTTCACACCAAAACTAAATCAGTGCAGTGTGGAAAGCTGATAGGTCAGTTAATGGTGAACCTAATTTCGTCTGCCAGAAGGGTTTGGTCAGACATTTTGGGATACAAAAATTATTCTTCCTATTGATTATTTTCAAACGTAAAACTGTAATTTACAAACACTAGGTGAGGTTTTTGGCCCAACAATTGAATAAATATGGGAGAAAAGCTCAAGTTCGCAAAAGAAAGTCTTATAGGTGCAATTCATGTCCCTCAATTGTGTTTTGACTGTGGGAAATAAATTTTGTAGCATCTACTCACAGGGAAAGACACTAAGCCGAAAAATAAATTAATCTTTTATGTAAAAATACAGTCTGTAACATCTTGATTGAGACAGTTCACTACTTTGCCCTTTACCTCTAGATATTTTGGGTCTTGTTGTAGTTTGATAAGTCATGGTCATAGCATACAGTTAAAGTATTTTTTTGATTTATGCTAATGCCATTTCATATGATTTTGTCTGTATTGTCTGTTCCAGATAACATTGGATCTCACATTTGCACAAGCAGCTCGTGGTGTTAACAAAGAAGTTGTTTTGAACATGGTTGATACATGCCCTAAGTGTCAAGGCAGCCGAGCAGAACCTGGAACAAAAGCAGCAAAATGTTCTTACTGTAATGGTACAGGGATGGAAACAATAACAACAGGTATTTCTATAGGAAGTTACATAAGTTATTGGCTCGTATTTGAGAAAGCTGCACAGGGTAGAAATCTATGCCATCAACAGTCTTAATAATGTGCATTCTTTCCTTAGAAATGTATTCAAATGGCAATTGTCATTGCTACAGTGAGTTTTTGAAAACATGTCTTACAAAATTTGTAATATCGCATTGTATGATATTGACAGAAAGTGTGTAAATTATATACAACAGGAGATGTAAGAGACTATGCTCACTGATAGTAAATATTTTTGTAAGAGGGGGAGAGGAGGGTGGGCTATTCTAATACGAGATAATGATGCCTGTGCAGTTGTGTAGTTTAATCAGCTGATGGTGAAGTATCATGGGTAACCTGCATATTGTGAGCACAGAAGAAATGTCAGAAATGAGGTGCAATGCTGCATGAAAGTGGTTCTAGAATTACAAAAACATTAGAGATATACAGTAACAATGTAAGAATGAGTTTGGAACTGAACCACAAACACTTTATACATTTCCAGTTTTACAGATAAACTTGAGTTTGACAGTCCTGTTTGCAGTGTCCATAAGCAATGATATAAAATGAACATCTCAAGATTACTCTACACTGGGGAGTGAGGATGACTCATATTTATGTGTGAGTACTGGAAGTAGGTTGAAGGAGTGAGGATGAGGAGTTTGGAGGAAAGTTATCTGGTCTGTTATAATACAATACGTAAGGAATGGTTGTGTAAAAACCAACAAGTAACAAGGCTCAATATGTTTGCATGGATAGGAAACTGAGTCTACCATGTGTTTTTGTCTGGTCTTGTCTGTCACTGTGAGGATTAATCAGTTTGTCAACTGTAGCCTGATATACTTAAATATTAAATTTTCTATGTCATTCAAGAGCTGTTTGATAGGAGAGATCTTGCATACAGCTAGATAGTGTTACACTGCACAACCATCCAGATACGTGGGTGGTACTCTTCGTGGATGATGTATGTATGTGAAATGGGCAAAGAGATAACACTTAGTGCAAACAATCGTAACAAAATTGTTGTTGAAAACTACATGTTTCTGTCAGTATTTTCTAGGTAAAAACTGTGCATCCACAGTTGGATAAGTAATACCAGTTTACAAGTAATTAGTCACAACAGTACTTGATTTGTGATGGTATGCACCAGTACACCGCACCAGTACCTCTGAGGAAAAAGATCAGAACTACAGATTTTGAGATGTGGCATGAGAGAACTTTTGCTGCTTTTGTAGCAGTATAAAACAAATGTTGTGGTCACACAAATGCTCAGAAAAGTGTTAATGTTTTAAGAAGTTTAAATTGAAAAAAATCCTGGAAGGTCACAGTACTGGACTTCTTCTTTTTACAAATCAAGCATCGAATCACAACCACACTTCTGATCAAGGTAAAGAACAGCAACCAAAGGCAGAGAGTAACATATATATCAAAGCAAAGAGATGATTAGCCACAACACCGTTATTAAATACATTTAATGTATTTGCAATTGCAAATGTGGACAACCATCAGCTGTAGAATGGAATGACGACGATGAAAATTTGTGCTGGACAGGACCTCGAAACTGGATTTCCCGCTTATCGCAAGCGGTTGCCTTATCATTTGGCTGTTTGTGCAAGACTCACAGCCAGACCGAAACTTCCATATGTTGTCAACTATGTGTCTACACCTTTACTGGAATTTACATAATGGATGTATATGTGCAGGTTGTAGACGCATGGTTGACAGCATATGGGAGTTTGGGTCTGGCCGTGAGACTTACATGGGTAGCCAAGTAGTAAAATGTTGCTTGCGATAAGCAGGAAATCTGGGTTCGAGTACCAGTCTGGCACAAATTTTCATTGTTGTCATTCCATTATACAGCTGATGGTTGTCCATACTCGCAGTAGGGAATACATTAAATGTATTTCATAACGGCTGTAGTCGCCACAGTGCCTATTTGTTTTAACATGTGTGCATGTCCAGAGGAACTTTGCATCATAATTCAGAATAAAAGGCACTGCAATATCACAATAATTAAATTTTTCATACGTCAAAACAAATTAATGCCACTTTTATTGCACCAGACACATTGTGTTCATAGTTCCTCTTAACTGAAAATGTTTAGATGCTGGTGGCCCTTCCACATCCACATCTACATCTATGTGATTGCTCTGCTATTCACAATAAATTGCCTGGCAGAGGGTTCAGTTAACCACTTTCAAGCTTTCTGTCTACCATTCCACTCTCAAACTGCACGCGGGAAAAACGAGCACTTAAATTTTTCTGTGCGAGCCCTGATTTCTCTTATTTTGTCATGATGATCATTTCTCCCTATGTAGATGGGTGCCAACAGAATGTTTTCTCAATCAGAGGAGAAAACTGGTGATTGAAATTTCATGAGAAGATCCCATCACAACAAAAAAGCCTTTGTTTTAATGATTGCCACTCCAGTTCACGTATCATGTCTGTGGCACTATCTCCCCTACTTCACGATAATACAAAATGAGCTGCCCTTCTTTGTACTTTTCCGATGTCATCCATCAGTCCCATCTGATGCGGATCCCACACCGCACAGCAATATTCCAGAATAGGGCGGACAAGCGTGGTGTAAGCAGTCTCTTTAGTAGACCTGTTGCACCTTCTAAGTGCTCTGCCAGTGGATCACAGTCTTTGATTGGCTGTACCCACAACATTATGTGATCATTCCAATTTATGGAATTTGTAATTGTAATCCCTAAGTATTTATTTGAATTTACAGCCTTGAGGTTTGTGTGACTTATTGCATAATTGAAATTTAGCGGATTTCGTTTAGTACTCATGTGAGTAACTTCACACTTTTCTTTATTCAGGGTCAATTGCCACTTTCCTCACCATACAGATATCTTATCTAAATCATTTTGTAATTCGTTTTGCTCATCTGATGACTTTAGAAGATGGTAAATGACAGCATCATCTGCAAACAATCTGACAGCTACTCAAATTGTCTCCTATGTCGTTAATATAGATCAGGAACAATAGAGAGCCTATAACACTTCCTTGGGGAACACCGGATATTACTTCTGTTTTACTCGATGACTTTCCATCTATTACTATGAACGTTGACCTTTCTGACAGGAAATCATAAATCCAGTCGCACAACTGAGGCAATATTCCATAAGCATGCAGTTTGGTTAGAAGATGCTTGTGAGGAACAGTGTCAAAAGCCTTCTGGAAATCTAAAAATATGGAATCCATTTGACATCCCCTGTCAGTAGCACTCATTACTTCATGAGTATAAAGAGCTAGTTGTGTTTCGCAAGAACGATATTTTCTGAATCCGTGCTGACTATGTGTCAATAAATCGTTTTCTTCGAGGTACTTCACAATGATCGAAAACAGTATATGTTCCAAAACCCTACTACTAAACGACGTGAGTGATATGGGCCTGTAATTCAACGGATAACTCCTACTTTCCTTTTTAGGTATTGGTGTGACTTGGGCAATTTTCCAGTCTTTAGGTATGGATCTTTCTGTGAGTGAGTGAGTGAGTGAGTGAGTGGTTGTATATAATTGCTAAATATGGAGCTATTGTATCAGCATACGCTGAGAGGAACCTGACTGGTATACATTCTGGTGCAGAAGCCTTGCTTTTATTAAGTGATTTAAGCTGCTTTGTGACACCAAGGATATCTATTTCTATGTTTCTCATCTTGGCAGTTGTTCTTGATTGGAATTCAGGAATACTTACTTCTTCTTCTTTGGTGAAGGAGTTTCGGAAAATAGTGTTTAATAACTCTGCTTTAGTGGCACTGTCACCAGTGATTTCACTGTTGTCATTATGCTGTGAAGGTATTGATTGCATTTTGCCACTGGTGTGCTTTATGTATGACCAGAATCTCTTTGAGTTTTCTGCCAGATTTCAAGACAGAATTTTGTTGTGGAAATTATTAAAAGCATCTTGCATTGAAGTCCGTGCTATATTTCGAACTTCTGTAAAACTTTGCCAGTGTTAGAGATTTTGCGTTCTTTTAAATTTGGCATGCTTTTTTTTTTTGCTGTTTCTGCAACAGCAATCTGACCTGTTTTGTGTACCATGGGGGATCAGTACCGTCACTTATTAATTTATGTGGACTATATCTCTCAATTGCTTTTGTTACTATCTCTTTGAAATCATTCCACATCTTTTCTAGGCTTACATAATCAGATCAGAAGGAGTGCAGACTGTGTCTTAAAAAGGCATTAATAGCATTTTTATCAACTTTTTTAAGTAGTATACTTTTTGTTTCTTTTTGATGGTTGTAGGAGTTTCGGTATTCAGCCTAGCAGCTACTGCCTTGTGTTCGCTAATCCCTGTATTTGTCACGATACTCACTATTTGCCCAGGATTATTTGTTGCTAAGAGGTCAAGTATGCTTTCACAACCATTTATGCTTTGAGTGGGCTCATGAACTAATTGTTTAAAATAATTTTCTGAGAAAGCATTCAGTACAATTTTGTATGACATTTTTTGCCTGCTTTAAAGGTATAACTTTTCCAGCATATCGAGGGTAGATTAAAGTCACCACCGACTATAATTGTATGAGTGGGGTACCTGTTTGTAATGATACTCAAGTTTTCTGAGTGAGGTATCTATTTGAAATGAGACTCAAGTTTTCTTTGAACTGTTCAGCAACTTTATCTTCTGAGTAGGGGCTCAGTAAAACAACCCAATTAATAGTTTAGTCAGACTGTCAAGTATAACCTCTGCCCATACTGTTTTGCAGGAACTATCTACTTCAATTTCACTATAAGGCAAACTCCTTCGGACAGCAATAAATACTCCACCACCAATTGTATTTAATCTATCCTTTCTGAACACTATTAGATCCTTGGAAAAAATTTCTGCTGAACTTATTTCCAGCTTTAGCCAGCTCTCTGTACCTACAAATATTTGAGCATCAGTGCTTTCTATTAGGGCTTGAAGCTCTGGTTCTTTCTCAACACAGCTACGACAAATTACAACTACAATACCGATTGTTTCTACGACTAACTTGCTGTGTTTTACCTGCCCTCTCTGTGGTTCCCTGAGGCCCTCTAACCTAAAAAAAAATTGACAGTTGCCAAACAGTGGCAAGAGAATAGTAACTACATTTTGTTTTGTTCTGAAGACATTGTCTATTCAAGATTGGCACATTTTTTGGATCCTACCTCCTGTGTATGATCACAGTTTTCCATTTAACATTATATCAACAATTAAAAAGTGTAAATTTTACGGCTCTCACAGCTTATTTAAACTAATTTCATAATGACAAGATACAGTAAGCGATTTATGAAGGTGTACAGGTTGTTTATTGCCAGACTATTCTAGAAAATGGAATGGAAGAAGAGATTAATAATTCTACAAAGTAACCTTGAACTTGGATGTAGTAACACTGTCAATATTTTTGGACATTTACTGCTCTAATGGACCTCAACAGTTTGGATTTATTTAAGTATTACTTTTCTGAAAATTACAAATTTTATTTTGGATGAAAACTGTGACTTATAAATCCAAATAAGATGTACAGAAGACTGTTGTGTTTGTTTCATTGAAGAAAGTTAGTGTGGACAATCCAAATTATCTGTTAGTGTATTAAAGTACAGAAAAGAATATGTGCAGGACTTTTGACTTTTTGAGTGAATTAAATTAAACAGTTGGTGATGCAATTTATAATTGCAGATGTGCATATACAAAACTAATTTGTTTGTCTTCTCTGCAATCTCAATATTTTCTTCACACTGTGCATGCCATTACCAACATTTGAAATGGAGTGAGGTCATCTCTGTAAAATACACTTATCAGTAACCACTCTTGAATTTCTTATAGAACCGTATAATCACTATAGTTGATGGGTTATTTCATGATGCATCATAATTTGTTAAGACATTTTAGACTTTCTTTTTTTAGGGGCCAGATTTAAGTCTTTTACTCATTTCAGTAAGAAAATTCTCCTAAAAAAACGTAACATTAGAAGTAGACTAAATTTTTGGACAGTATTTGTCTTCGGGCGGTAAGATTCAGTACAGTAAATAGACAAACACATGAGGTATAAAAATTATAGTAACCTTCATAACTGTTGTTCCCTTCCTTGGGGTTGAAAGAGGGGTAGGTTGGTGAACACTAGAACAGAAGGTTAGGTCAGTCAAACCCTTTTTATTTAGCAGCATATATGTTTTTTTTTCTCCCAAGGTAAGATCTGCCATGAACAGTTGGGCTTGTTTAATTTGATTGTGTTACTGCAGGACCATTTGTGATGCGATCAACTTGTCGGTACTGTCATGGTACGAGAATGCATATCAAATTTCCTTGCACAGAGTGTGAAGGGAAGGGAAGTACTGTGCAGAGGAAGAGGATAACAGTTCCTGTGCCTGCAGGTGAGCTTTAGCCATTAAATATCAGTATTATTGTGCATTTAATTTTACCTCACAGTTCTTATGCAGTCTTATTAATATTATTCTTGTCTGTAATAAAATGTAACTGATAATTCTCTTTCATGGGAGGAAGTTTTGTAGCTCTTCACTCCTTTGTGAATGATTTTATCATTTCTGTGTCCTCTCAATTATCAGTTTTTCTGTTTATTGGCATTTTATCATGTCTGAATCTTAGCAGTTACTGTTTTGCAGCATGGATCACAGAAATGACTAGGTAACATGAGAGAGTTTAAGCACCATGATTAGATTAGATTTACTTTCATTCCAATTGGTCCGTAGTGAGGAGATCCTCCAGGATGTAGAACATGAAATATTCATATTGTTGTTCCTGTTATCACTAATGAAAAATTACTGGCTTGCTTTCCCTTCAGTGCATGAGGAAATATCCTGGCTCCTGATAGTCATAAATATTTGTAGCTTTTTTTCAGCTCTCAATTTCTTTTTATATAATACTAACTGAGTAACCAGTATTGCCGAAGTATGTATTTATTACAATCTTTTGTTGGTTCATGTTCTCCTCCCTCCTTTGTCCATCTGCTCCTCCTCCCACTCTGTCCATCTCCTCCTGCCTTTCTCCCTGTCCATCTGCTTCTCTCCCCTCTCTCTGTCCACCACCGCCTCCCCCCCCCCCTTCCCCCCCACCAAGTACCCATCTTCTCCTTGCCCCCACCCCCGATCTATCTCCTCCTCCCCATCTGCTCCCATCTTCACCAAGTTAAGATCCCTACTCCAATCGCAGGCTTGTGGTTCTTACTGCCACAGTATTTCTTTTCAGGTAGTAAGTAATATGTGTATCATGTTTGGCTGAAATCGATCCTCCGAGGGTTAGGAGGAGCTTTTTACCCCTGGATTTGACAGATTACGCAGATGTCACATATGTTTAACATATTTCACACATGTGCGTACACACATTTCATCTGTATCTGTAGCAGTTTCATTTTCATATATCTCAGTCTTTATGACTTTGCGTTTCCTCAGCAATGTGTCTTACACTTACATAATCAGTGTATAGTTGGATACTGTCTGTGAAATGTGTTGGGAATAGTATTAATAGTAAATAAGTTAAAAAATTAAAATGTAATGCATGATACAGCAGTTTTTCATGCATCTCAGTGTTTATGACATCATATTTCGTGAACTATTTGTCATACAGTGCCATAATTTTGCAAGTAAATTCTGTGCTATTTGCAAAATGTATCATGGATACAGTTAGTAGTAAAGAAGTAACAAATTAAAACATTGTGCCTAATGTGTCAGTTTTACTGCATGAACAGTGAAAATGTATTAAACAATAAACTTTTTTCCTTTCATCATTTTATGGGCATTGTTCAGCAAGGAAGAGTCTCATAAAGGTTTGAAATAATGTGTAAATTGTTGCAACTCACTAAGTGTTCTCATTCTGAAATACTGGATGAAACTGGATATTCACATGTGATGAGTTATCTTTTTCACACCCACACCTTTGATGGGTACATGGTTTATACCTCCACAGCGATTCTTTCTGGACAATAAGTGGTATGTGTAGTAAGTTTGGTTGAAATCACTCTAGTGATTTAGCAGATGTGGAACATACAAATGTAAATACATTTTTATAATATATATAAACAAAAATTGTTTACGCAAAATGTGCTGTTGCGTTTTCATCCTCACAATCAGTTTTCATAGAAAACAGAAAACTTGAATTTATGGCTTATCAGCTTGTGATTAGAACACTAGTGTGGAATCTGAATTTGCAATAACAGTAAACAAGGCTCAAGATCAGAGAGGGGGGAGGAGTAGATGGACAGAGAGAGGAAGGGAGGAAATGGACACAGAGAGGGGGAAGGAGGAGATGGACAGAGAAGGGGGGGGGGGGGGAGACTATGACAAATATCCAATTCCCATACATATTTAGCAATCGCGAAGTGTTGCTAGGGTTGCTAGTTACTAATAGATGATGAAAAAAATCTGTGAGGTATTAGGTTCTCAGAGGGATTATTTCCATGTGTGTAAACCCCACCAAGCCATTTGTAAGAGCACTGCCTCACTTATTTTTGTCACTTTTAAAAACAGTACTTTGAAACAGTTTAGCTATTGTAAAATATTTTATTTATGTTCTTTGTCAAAACATATTATTGCCAAAAACTATTATTGGTTTATTGTAACAAAATCATGCTACAAGATTCAAATAAACCTTAAAGTTTTGTGAATGCTTCAATCTTAGACAACATTCCCTACTTGGGAATTACTGTTTGGTATTCTCATTGCCCTTCTTAGAAGGGCAGCCATAAAATTCAGTACATTACATGGCTACCATTCGAATGTTTTGTGTTATCAACCACATCCGTAGACTTGACTGTAAAGACTATGTGCTGGTGTGCACACAAAAACGGGGAACTGTTAAACCTCATTGTTGAGCCCAGAGATGCTTAACCATGCTCTGTAAAATCTTTCAGAGTTTGTGTTTGTTCTCTTATTGAAAGAGATGCAGCAATGGTGACCTCATATTGCCACTTTGATGTGGGTGACACCACCTTGAAGATCGATATACAGACATCTGTGATGTGACTGTAGTGAAGTTTATTATGGTTTTGTTCATGGGTGGTTGTCAAAGACAGAGCGTTACTTGTAGCAGCACACTTCTGACCATGTAATTCCTATTTAGGTACACTCTGTATATCAGTATTATTTCTCTCTACCAATGTGATAGTCACCACTATAAATTTTGCTTTTTTTCTCATTGTTTTGTGCATTGGTATATGACTATGTACAGCATATGTTTTAGTGTGTGTGTGTGTTTGGGGAAGGGGGGGGGGGGGGGGGATGAGGTCTTCTTGGAGCACTTACCATTGATTTTAGTCAAATTTGACACACTTCTGTCAGTTGATCTTAATGTGTTCATCATTGTGACAGTATACAGGTTGTTCTAGTAGAAATGTACTATTTTCTGGGAGATGATAATACTGGTCATAATGTAAGACAGATTGATATCAATCTATTCATGAAAGTTTATATGCTTTTGCGTACAAATTTCTGTTTATTCCCCACCTGCTTCCAACTAACAGATATTATGGCACATGCTTAACAATAGCAGCCTTTGTTTTGCTATAGGCGATGTCATTATCATGCAGCTGGTGGAAGTATGTTTTGTAGTAGAAATATGATAAATTATTTTGGATTGTAATAGGAGGGAACTTGTGGGCTACTGGACTAATTACACTTAATGACGCTGTGGCACAGATCATACTCAGTTTTGCAAAGTTGATGCTGTAAATGTGCTAGTTGTTTGCGGCTTCTGGTAATGCACTCAAATTTCATCATAACCCTACTGTCAGCACTTGATGAATTATTATGCTTTCTATATTGTATGGATAAGTTCAGGTGAACACTGCATGTGAAGAAGGGCAGTATCATTTCATTGTCAGTATGTGCAATATCTGCATACAAAGCACTAAGCACAAATTTTGCCATTGGGTACAAACTGGTTATTTGATTCCAGTGACACATTTTGGGGCTGAAACTATTAAGAAAACTGTAATTGTCATTTCTGGTTTTCCAGAAAATAATTTTGTAGATACACATTTTAATTTGTCTTTTTCCATCAATGTGTAAAAGGACTTAAGATATTAAAAGCTGCTGGTCTCATTATTTTGTATGAATGAGTATAAGTGTAATACTCGTTTGCTTTATAAAAAAAACCTTTGTTCCTCAAGGGAATGTTACAGTGATCTTTGACAGTCAACACGTTGGTTTCTGAAAGTTAAAAATATGTTTTAAGAAACTGGTGAACTTTTCTCAAGAAATTTGACATTTGATAATATCCATTTTACCAAAGAAATGTGCGAGTATTGCTCACTTGAGTTCAGACAAATAAGTAGCATTGTATATTTTTTATATTCCAGCAGATAAATTTCAAGCAGTGCCAGTCAGTTTTTAATATGCTACTTGTCACACTTCTGGCAGTCTCATAATACTGTGTTAATGCCTTAGCCTAGTCCTAGAATTCTCAGCCTCAGTTGCAACTATTTGTTTAGTAACTTCAATTCTACATCAGGGAAGTTTGATATTCTGACATTTATTAGATCTGCTTAGTTGTTTGTAGGATTTTTGTTTATTACTACAACAGTGTGCTTAATGAGTACATAGTTTGCAAATTAAAAACTGATGTATTAAAATGATAGAGCGAAGCAAAAGTACCCAATCTGTGAACTAAATAATGTGTTTGTGAAGAACTAACAAACCCATTTGATGTTATTTTAGTACTTATATAAGGCCAAAGGCAATGTTGGAGGAACAAAATATTTTTGATCTTGACAGCCAGTTCTAAGAGTTGATGTATTTGACTAGTCAACATAAATTAATTTTCAGTCTACATAAAGGATTGAGGAATATCGTTTATTGAAATTAAGTGAAAATAAAAGTTGAAATGTGATGATTTATACCTTTGTTTCACTGTCATCAGTTAATACAATTGTATTTGGGAAGTATGGAATGTGAAACCTCACCTTCTAATGTTTTCGGACGACAAGAGAGAGTGTGGTATTGGGTTGCAAGGCACACACGTCTCTCAATTCAGTTGTTGTGTGTAGCCGATCCTCTACTCTGGGTAGTCATCTACGACGATCTCCCACAAGCTTCTTCTTCGAAGACTATAGTGGGTTAACGAAATTTATTAAAATACTTCTCTATCCTTGAAATAATTTCGGTACTCGTGTAATACTTTTCAGTTCCATCACTTTATATTTTCATCTTTCACAGATAATAACTTCTGCAAGCTATTTTATTCCTTACACCTTAGACTTGTTTACACGTATTCATACATCTGTCTTGTTTCCTTCATAGCCAATACATAAAATAATTTAAAAGTCTCTAGTCTCAAGCAAGTCCAATACATGAATGTGCATAGCAGTTCAATAGCAGTTCAATAGTCTTTTTTACAACCACCACAGACACTAACACATCAAAGAATACGACAAAATTATTCTTTGAGTTCTCCTCACGTCTTCTGTGGCGCTGGAGGCAAACACTTGTCGTTGTCAGTGACTCACCCCTTTTACAGTCTTGTAATAACAAACTTCCGACCTGCACGTAGAAACAGGTGGATCGGTAGAAATGTTCTCACTCTCCTGCACTCATACTCTTAAGGGGTGTTTGAGACGGTTGAAGGCCGGGTGTTTCTAGAATTTACACCGAAATTCTTGAGGCACTACAACATCTCCATTTAGATTGAGGCTTTCTGTGATTTCGCAAAGTGGTTGGAATGGTATCTTTGATCAGGTTAAGCCAATACCATTCCCATCTTTGTCCTCCGTGCACATGCTCCATCTCTAATGACTGCACATCTGATGAGACATTAAACTCTAATCCTCCCATTCATTATCAGTAGCTCGTAAATGTCACCAATTCTCGTCTAACATTGTTAGTGGTGACAAAAATAAGATGCTTTTGGCAACATGAAGAAGGGAGTGGAAGTTGGGGTGTGAAGTGTGTTTAAATGGCTGATGATAAAACATTGCCTATAGTATCAATATTTGACTGTGAATCTAGGTCTGACACAATTTTAACTTGGCAGTAAGTTTCGTAGCAGTTAACACTGGATTGCAGATTGTGCTTCAGCTTTTTTTGATTGCCATCTACATCTACATCTACATGATCAATCTGCAATTCACATTTAAGTGCTTGGCAGAGGGTTAATCTAACCACAAACATACTATCTGTCTACTATTCCACTCCCGAACAGCGCGCGGGAAAAACGAATACCTAAACCTTTCTGTTCGAGCTCTGATTTCTCTTATTTTATTGTGATGATCATTCCTACCTATGTAGGTTGGGCTCAACAAAATATTTTCGCATTCGGAAGAGAAAGTTGGTGACTGAAATTTTGTAAATAGATCTCGCCGTGACGAAAAACGTCTTTGATTTAATGACTTCCATCCCAACTCGCGTATCATATCTGCCACACTCTCTTCCCTATTACTTGATAATACAAAACGAGCTGCCCTTTTTTGCACCCTTTCGATGTCCTTCGTCAATCCCACCTAGTAAGGATCCCACACCACGCAGCAATATTCTAACAGAGGACGAACAAGTGTAGTGTAAGCTGTCTCTTTAGTGGACTTGTTGCATCTTCTAAGTCTCCTGCCAATGAAACGCAACCTTTGGCTTGCCTTCCCCACAATATTATCTATGTGGTCTTTCCAACTGAAGTTGTTCATAATTTTAACACCCAGGTACTTAGCTGAATTGACAGCCTTGAGAATTGTACTAGTAATCGAATTCCAACGGATTTCTTTTGGAACTCATGTGGATCACCTCACACTTCTCGTTATTTAGCGTCAACTGCCACCTGCCACACCATACAGTAATCTTTTCTAAATCGCTTTGGAACTGATACTGGTCTTCGGATGACTTTACTAGACGGTAAATTACAGCATCATCTGCGAACAACCTAAGAGAACTGCTCAGATTGTCACCCAGGTCATTTATATAGATCAGGAACAGCAGAGGTCCCAGGACGCTTCCCTGGGGAACACCTGACATCACTTCAGTTTTACTCGATGATTTGCCGCCTATTACTACGAACTGCGACCTTCCCGACAGGAAATCATGAATCCAGTGGCACAACTGAGACGATACCCCATAGACCCGCAGCTTGATTAGAAGTCGCTTGTGAGGGACGGTGTCAAAAGCTTTCCGGAAATCTAGAAATACGAAATCAACTTGAGATCCCCTGTCGATAGCGGACATTACTTCGTCAGTGTTTAATAGTAACTATTTAGCAGCATGGCAGCAGTTGCCACTTCCCATTCAGCGGACATAACCAAACGCTTAAAAAAAAGAAAGGAATTGCAGCATCAGTGTTCCATTAAACTTATTTATGTACCTACTGTATATCTAAATAATTTTATTGCTGATTTAATACAAGTGTGCACTGCAACATCAATATTGTTTCAGATTATTAATTTAGACAAACAAAAAGCTCAAGATTTTCACCAGTTTCTTGTGAAATCTGTATATTATTATTTATTGCTACATTCCCTTACGATTTTGCGGTCTTGAAGCTTTTCAGTTAGACTGTCAGGTCTAATTGTCCATCATCATTTTAATTATCATATTACTGTTGATATTAAATTCTTCAGCTAATTGTGTACTGTTTCATTCACATAGTTTTTACTGTGCAGTTATTAGTATTCAGTATTTGATTTAATTTAGTAGTATGACTCATTGCATGGTGCAAGCTCTTCTTGTTGAAGCAGATAAAGCTCACCACTCTTATTTCCTTAAGTTCAACAGGATTTCATGCACACTTCTGTATACAACAGGTTTTCTTGTCCCATAATAATAAATCTAACAAAATCAGTGACATTGATATACAGCCTTACAGTTAAAGATGTGCAACAGAACTCTACTGTACTTCACAATGAATATCAATCTTATACAATGTTATGAAGAAAAGGTCATCTTTCACAATTTATTCCAAGTGTGTTCTTCAGAGTCCCTCATTAAGATGTCTGGTAATGACTGGCAGTCACAAATTGGTACATGCTGGGAGAAATTTTAAGGCTCCCTCTTTTAACTCTATTCAGGCACGTTATACTGTGTAAGTAACCACATGTTGAAAAAATCAGTTTCAAGAAATATTGTCTAAGTTGGCAAATATGAGGACACTTTGATAATCCTTTTAATTTATGTTACACAAATTTGACTTAGCCTTTATCATTTAGATCTTATGTCCCCTCAGATTAGGTTTGTATTATGTAGTATGGGCTAATGCGGTGATGTAATGTTGGGTGACACCTAGTGTCCGCGTATAGCCAACTCCTCTCAGATAGACTAGGGAGACTTTTAAGCTTAACATTCCATTTTGGACAGACCAATATCAACTGTATGACATGCTTCATCCTATGGAATACTACGGGGCTGATTGGAATTTAACACACAGTGGCTCAGAGTATGGTGGTCTGAATTCTTATGTCGCCATAATTCCCTTCCTTGCTGTTTAGATTCTGGTTGCTATGGATTTGAGAGAAATATTTAACAGTTTTTCACTGTAAATGTTAGTGTTTAACATATTTATTTTCAGGTAATATATATTGCTTTGTGTTTTTGCGGTACATATGTTTCTTGAAGGTTAAGAATAATGTCAGTGTTATTTGGTAACTTTTTTTTTTAAAAAAAAAAAACACTCTGCTAGAGGTGTAACAGGAGTGAAGGAACAGCTGTTTCTAAGTAACCAATGATTTTCAGACAGATGACAAATTTCGTAGCACTGAATTTATTATAATGTCTCATGTCCCAAAATAACAACCACCTCAGACTGTCTTGTACATTCAAGATTTAAAAGTTTTTGATTTCACCCCTTAACACATGTTATTTCTTTTATCACCTTCTATTGATTACCTCAGACTATCCTCATATTGCCATGGGTAGCAGTAAACTTGCATTGGTCTTATTTTTAATTTTAGAGTGTGATTTGTGCCTGCCTCTTGTTCCACGATTTTATATATAAGATTTTATACACACCAATTTTTGTTGCTTGATTCATGCTCATGTTGCTTTTCAGTGTATAAGAATGTGTTAATTGTGACTAAACCACATGTCATTATGGGATGTGCCTTATGTTTTAGGTGTTGAACATGGACAAACAGTACGAATGAATGTAGGTAACAAGGAATTATTTATAACATTTAGGGTAGAAAAATCTGATTATTTTCGAAGAGATGGTGCTGATGTCCATACAGATGCTACTATTTCCTTGGCACAAGCTGTACTTGGTGGTACTGTGCGTGTACAGGGTGTGTATGAAGATCACACTATTCAGGTGAGCTAATTTAATTTTAAAGTTTTGAACAACTTTGTCATCTATGGTGGTGGTGGTGGTGGTGGTGGTGGTTATACACTGAGGTGACAAACATCATGGGAGAGCGTTATGCACATATACAGATGGTGGTAGTCTCACATACACAAGGTATAAAAGGGCAGTGTATTGGTGTTTACTCAGGTGATTCATTTGAAAATGTTTCTGAGTTGATTACAGCCGTGTAGTGGGAATTGATGGACTTTTAATGTGGAATGGTAGTTGGAGCTAGACACATGGTACAGTCCATTTCAGAAACCATTATGGAATCCAATATTCTGCAATCCACAGTGTCAGGAGTGAGCCAAGAATTCCAAATTTCAGGCATTACCTGTCACGACAGACAACACAGTGGCTGACGGGCCTCACTTAACATCTGAGAGCTGCGATGTTTGCTTAGTGTTGTCAATGCTAATAGACAAGCAACACTGCATAAAATAACCCAAGAAATCAATGTGGAATATACAGTGAACACATTTGTTACGACAGTGTAACAAAATTTGTGTTAATGGGCTATGGGAGCAGACAATCCATGTGAGTGCATTTGCTAATAGCAAATCACCTGCAGTGTGTCTCCTGGGCATGTGACCATATCATTTGGCAGCAGATCACTGAAAAACCATGGTCTGGTCAGACGAATCCCAGTTTCAGTTGGTGGAGCTGACGGTAGGGTTAGAGTGTGGTGCAGATCTCATAAAGCCATGGACCCAAGTTGTAAACAAGGCGCTGTGCCAACTGGTGGTGGCTCCGTAATGGTGTGAGTCTTGTTTACATTGAATGAACTGGGTCTTCTGGTCCAACTGAACCTATCATTGACTGGAAATGGTTATGTCTGGCTAGTTGGAGACTGTTTGAAGCTATTCATGGACTTCATTATTATGGCTGACAGTGCCTCATGTCACTGGGCCACAGTTGTTCACGATTGCTTTGAAGAACATTCTGCATAATTTAGGTGAATGATTTGGCAACGCAGATCACTGGACATGAATCCCATTGAACATTTATGGAGCATAATCGAGAGGTCAGTTTGTGCACAAAATCTTGCACCGGCCGTAGTTTCACATTTATGGATGGCTGTAGAGGCAGCATGGCTCAATATTTCTGTGAGGTATTTCCAAAGACTTGTTGATTCCGTGCCACGTCAAGTTGCTGCACTACGCCAGGCTAAAGGTGGTCTGACATGATAATAGAAGGTGTCCTGTGATGTTTGTCACCTCACTATATACCTCCCATTTGCCTCTCTACGTGCTTCCTCTTGCCCTTTCCACCCCTTCTTTCTTTTTAATTTCATTACAGTCACAACCATGTCTTCTGCTGAAGTCTTTTCCTTGTCCGTTTATTTGTATTACTGTACTATCTCCACTAGCAATCCTGTCGTGTTTCTCCATTGTTCACTAAGCAATCATCAGTTTTTGAACAGTTTTCACATTCAAAGTCAGTGTCTCATTACCATTAGTTATAGCTGGTGACACTCATTGATTGTAATTTTGCCTTTCCAGAGAATTTGGTAGGTTGGCTCAGAAAAGCATATATTAGAAGCACTCCAAACCACTTTTACTGTTCTGTAACTTTTTCTCCCTATACACGTGGCCATCCTCACCTATCCTAAGTATGTTTCATTTTTTAGGTGCTGATGCTCTAATTTAAACTTCAATTGATTTTAAGGCTTGCTTTCAAATTTACTTTATTTTCTTCTCCTATTCATTGTTTATCATAACTAGAGGCAAATTGTACGATCTCATCAGCAAAACAAGTCAGAAAAAAATGTTAATAAATACTCAAGATGCAAAAGGGATGTTCACCTATGTGGCCTAAGCTGAAATAAGTGACACAAGGTCAACAGTCATAAGTGAAAAACATTGGTTCTCTAAACGTCAGAGCTGTTTAAAATGCATTCATTCTGTGAAAGGGAAATTTACAAAATAAGAAAAAATGATAACATGTACCTGACATACAGGAAGCAAGTTCCACAGAAGATTTTGGGATCAAGATACAGATCACACAGGACAGATGGAGAAGTAATTATATTTTGTTCTGTAGAAGCAACTAGAAAGTAAGTCACTCCTGCTCAGTAAAAATGTTATTTATTTTCTCTCACAGTCGCAATTATCTTTCGAGATTATCGGTTTCGACCATCTCAAATGGCCATCTTCAGATCTAAAAATTAAAATTAAATTCTCTATGTAGTTTAACATGTTACATGTAAAATACGAGGTGTTCAAAAAGTCTCTCCACAGTGCCGTATGATTGTTCACCTGCTTGGGTTACTTCCCTTCAAGTGGACTCTCCCAACATTCCACTGTTTCGTTTATCTCAGCCAGCATCAGTAGTATCATTGGTGTGTGTTGTTACGCATTGATGTGAATGTTTAAGTTTAGTTCTTATGTTTGTTTGTTCTGTTTTTGCCACTGTTAAAAAGCTAGCCATTGAAGAACATGGTTTTAGTCGAAACTTCATCCAACAAAATGGAAGGGATATTCTTAATGAAACGTTTTTCACTGATGAGGCATGGTTTCATTTATCCAGGTACGTGAACTCACAAAATTCTTGTATGTGGAGTACTGCAAATCCATTGTGTATTCATGAGGAACCACTTCATTCTATGAAAATAGGAGTTTGGATTGCAATTTCTAGACATCCGATTGTGGGTCCCATATTTTTCAACGAAACAATAAACGCACAACGATACTGCAGTGGTATTCTGTACCCATTCATCGGAGAACTTGTGTTAAGTGAAATACTGAACCATTATTTTTTGGTGATCACGTAATTTCACAGGGACTTTGGCCTCCACGATCGCCTGACCTAACACCACCTGACTTTTTCTTATGTGGTGCAGCGAAAGCAGCTGTCTGTAAAAACCGTCCAGAATCCATCGATGAATTGAAAACTGCAATATCCACTTTCACTGCTTCTGTTACAGAAGAAATGTTACAGCTTGTGTTTGGAAAGATGATTAGACGAATTGAATTGTGTATTCAACAACAGGGGAGACACTTTCGACTTTTAATGTGAAAATTTGTAAGTGAAAATGAATATTCAATAAATTAATAACTTGTATTTCACTGAGTTTCATTTTGGCATATTCACTGCGGCATACGGCATGCGCGGCTAACAATCGTACGGCACTGCGGAGAGACTTTTGGAACACCCCGTACAATTAGTACTATAAATAATAAAAACAATGAAATAATAAAATTCTCATATCCGGTAACTGCACAGGAAGGTCATGCGTTTTCATTAGCATGAAAGTATTCTGCAATATTTCCTATAGTAAAATTCAGAAATTAAAACCAAAATATCACTTTTGTAACCACTACCAGATATTGATAGAGGATGGATTTTTATTTTTCGATTCTACTATATAAAATGAAATCCTACCTGACTCTGTTTCAGTTTCCACTTTAAAACTGAATTACTCGCAAACTAGCACACACACACATACCATCGTGCCAAAAGTCTTGCACATGACTGACATGAATTTCAACTTAATAATGCCAACGTAACGCTTGCGCGATCACAGTGTGCTTGGCTTTTGAAATGACCCTCGTAGTTGACACTGCAGAAATTAAAAAAAAAAAAAAAAAAAAAAAAAAAAAAAAAAAAAAAACTGTCAATATACATTACTGTAATCACATGCTTGAGATGGTGAACTTGCAGTTTCAAATTGCTCAGCATTTATAAAAATTGTAGAAGGCAGATGATCTTGAATCAGCACAAAAAATGAACTCTGAAATCTTGTGTTGTAGAATTGTTAATTTCAGATTACTTGACTGTGAACTAGGATCAGCTTATGTTAATAAAATTTTGCATGTCACGTAAAGTTCATTTGCAGAAGTCAGTCCACAACCAAATGACACTACAAAGAATAGATTTCATTTTGTGCAAATGCAAATTGAGAAGAAGTAAATAATGAAGAAATTGTTGGTAAAACTCTCTCATTGCTGAAGTTTTAAATATTTTTTTCAGTCTGTAATGTTAGGTTAACAAGAATATCGATGTTATAAGTAATGAGTGCAGTTAATAATTGCTTAAAAAAATCAAATAATAAATATGAAAATGTTTAAAACCATTTTGTAGATGGTTAGCTTTAGAGTAAAGTAGGGAGATTCCAACACAATAAGTGAAAAGCACCAGTTTGCTTTTGTTCTACAATATTACTTTTATTGTTAACCGGTTTTCGGCTTAAAGGCCATCTTCAGACATTTACCAAGAACCAACAGAAGATTCTGTTAACATAAATTCCAACATATATCAAAATTTCTATGACAATGCCATGTACATTAGTGAAAAAACCAGTAAGCATATGAGGATCAATTAGCAAAGTGATAACTAAATGTAGTGTGACTCTGTGGATTCGTAGTTCAGAAATTCAATCCCAGGTAAGCCCTAAGACTTCTACCCGCTGCCTTGGGCAACGTTTGTTAATGTGCTAAATGCTGAATTGCATTGTGGTTTGGAATCCACATTACAAGGTAGGTGCTCTATGTATCTGGATGGGTAAATACGTTCAAAGGTCTGAATAAGGCAAGGGTATGCCACATCCAAAAGGATCATGCTGATCAAATCACTGTTGTGGTCAAATCAATCTTTAGGTTGAAGAGAGCTCTACCTAAGCAAATGATAGAAATCTATACCACTGCCACTCTCAGCATTGATACTTTCTTTAGTGTTGCATAATAATGACTTTAAAAGCTGTGAACTGTTGAAAATTTTGTCCACACAGAAAGCTACCTAACTCCATGGCCAATGATGTGTGTATGTATGTTTCGTCATATTCAACAAGCTTCTGAAAGGTGGACGCTATATCACGGTTGTCTACAGTTTGTGTTCACAGTCGAATTGTCTGTGGCACTTAACAGCTGTCTCCAGATGGCTAGGATTATCATCTTACAAACAGTTCATTCTCTCGTCTCGAAGATTTTGATTATTTAGAAACCACATTGCTTGAATACACAATTCATGTTTTCGTAACATTCTAAGTAACTGTGGTGGAGAGCGTGCTGTGGTCAAAAGTCTTTAAGTGTTGAGAATCATATTGTTTCTTTTCATTTACTTTACAGATATCTGTTTTGATGTTGTTTGACTGTGGAGAAGTTTCTTGAAGTTAGAGAAGTTTTTTCTGCTTATTTTCCTTCTCCTCCACAGCAAAAAACTTCCAGTAAAAAATACAGTGTGTCTGTTATGGTGTACAATTGATATCTGCAGTTGAAACATGATAATTGTGTGTGTTTTGTGGCTGATATTTGATTGAATGCTGCCAATGGCTCAAAAGAAATGCAACAATGCTGGACCACCAGTCAGGATCTGTCAACAGTGGATTGCTGAGTGCAAACACAAAATACAAACAACGAGGAAATTTACAAGTTTGGGTAGCAAATTCCAATGAGTAATCTGACTAAAGAAAACCTGAGACATCGTGAAAGCAGAGACCAAGAATGCATGGCACACTATGGCAGAGAGACTGTAGTGAAGCAAATACATCACTGAGTTTTATGTTACTGCGCAACATAACTTATAGGGTGACCACAAGCTGTAATTGGCTGGCAGAATGGTGTGTGGCTCTGTGGTGGGTGATACTAGTGTTAGAGGTTTAAGTGCTCTGTCCAGATAGAGTTGATGCTCTCTGGTCGGCTTCTAAAGCCGCTGGGCTGGGGTACCACAGAATTGATAGCTAATGTAATGCTGTTGTAGGCATGTCTCATGCTAATTTAGATCAACACTGAATCTTGTTGAGCTAAAAAGAGTTCAGTGTAATAAAAGATAGTGAATTTGTGAATTGGGTCAGCAATGTTTATTCAGTTGGCCATTGAGATTCACAGTGAATGTAACATAGTTCTAAGAGTGTCAATGTTAACACAGGTTTTTCACATTTATATTGCTGGACCAAGAATGAATTCCACTGCATATGAACAATAGTGATTATGTCTTAGTGGTGACTAACGTTAACTGTCTGTAATGTTGCCTACTGTGCCAGCTCACAGACGTAGGTAGGATATTGTATATGTATTATTAACAAAAAAAAATAAAATACAGCTCAGTTACATTTCAAATAGCAGTACTGAAAACAGGAATATTTACATACATTCAGAAATGAAGATATTTTGTTTAAATTTGGGTCAGTATTCTTTAGTGATCTTTTATATATAGTTTTACTTCTGTGGACAGATTTTTAACCGCACTGTTTTCTTATATATTTTATTTTAAAGTTCACCAAGATTATTCCCGATACAAAATGTTATGCTTGAAATATTTAAGAAACCATTACATGTTACCAGTATTTTTTATATGCATTTCTAGAAAGAGAGAAAATTGAGGTTACAAAATGGTAATTCTGGGTTTTTAATAGTTATGTTTTATGAGATGTACAACCCTGTATTTCTTACATCAAAATTTGTACATAGTGGTCTTCGTTAAACTTCAAAATTTTCAAAGAACACAAATTGCTCTTTTAACTGAGGAAAAAGAAAGTCTTTGTAGTGAGATGTATTGATCCTGTAGCGTACACTTATTAGCAGAGACAAACTATTGAATGCACAAGATGACATTGAAAATTGGTTATTTAGATAAAATGTGTATAGAAAGATTTTTTGTGTCATGGTAATCCACTAAATGTAAATTCTACTTTGAACAATAAGACTCAGAAAGCTGTACTTCATAAAAGGATTTTGATGTGTGTGAGACCAAGGCTTGACTACTTTAAGCAGGTTCGAATGGATGTAGGTTGCAGTAGCTGTTATCAGAAGAAGGGACTTGTATAGAAAGGTGTAGTCTTTGAACTGCAGCCCATGACAACAAAAAATTATACAATGTGTCCCAGGATGAATGGACAATGTTCAGGAATATTACAGGAACTATTATTTGTAATAGAATGTCTAGTAAACATGGGCTCTAAGACATACACCTCAAGAGCTACGAGCACTTCATCTTTGATACTGTCAAACAAATCTCTTCTACTGCAACCTCTTTGCTTTCCATATTTTGGGAGGAGTTAGTGTGGACCAAAACAAGAAAAAAGGGTCTCTTAAACATGGAGTATAAAATACATATCATATTGTTATGAGCAGCACTTGTTAAATAGACATGATGGTTCACAGTATTGAAGATAAAATAGTTTCACAGTATTGAAGATAAAGTAGTGTTCGTAGCTCTTAATGTATGCACTTTAGATCACATATTTACTAGACACTTTTGCTTCGAATGATCATTACTGTCACATCCATGAATCTTTCCTCCTTGAACACCCTGTATAACACAAAGGAAAGGAGAAAATAATATTCTTGCTACATTTCTACATTTATTGTGATTTGGATGTTGTCAGACCTTGTTGTAGTCATCACCGTGATAGAGAGCAGCATGGGTGAGACATGATATCAGCTCTTTTTATCGTAGGTGCCTGAAACCTGGAGTACTGCATCCACAAGGGTTTGCTGGTGGTTGACTTTTCACTTGCCACATTGTCAAGGTTGTATCAAGAATACCTCTGTGCCAAAGGAAACTGCTGTTGGCAGTTGATGATGTCACAATAAATTTTTGCAAATAGCAGCAGCAGATGGACAGACTACAATACAGCATATCACTTGTCAACGTAATACGGGAAAACAACCACCAGTGGACAGTGATACCAGCCAGAACTACTGCTTTGGATTGGGCTACACAAGCCACCACCATGTCCCTGCCTTTGCCCATCGCATGTCACAGGATACAGGGATTAACATGGATGCAGGAACACTGCCATTGGGCACCTGAAATACTGAAAAAGATGCCCTATATTGATAGTCTCATCACATGTTTGTACGTATTTCTTATGGGTATGAGTACATGAAACCCATATGAGATGATGCAGTTTTACAGCCTTGGCACATGCAGCCAAACTATTTTTCAACTCGGTTGTTTCTGGAAAATGGGCTACAGTAGCGAGCACAATTGTAAGGGCCGTAGTCTTCACCTTTTAGTAGTTGAGTCCTCGCCTTCTTCTTCAGAATGTTGTTCCTCTTGGTCACTTAACAAATGGTCTGTGATTCCTAGTTTGGAATCAAAGTACTGTAGGATACTCCTTTTTTGGCTCATCATTCTTAATTTGCTCAAGCCTACTGTGAAGTGAAAAATAATTTTTGCTGTCCACTTTCTGGTTCTGGTGCAGATCCCGTAGAAACTCATTGTCCTGTCAAACAGGTGTATGCTAACCATACTTTTATTGTAGGAGCTGATTACAGCTGAACGAGGAGCCTGAATGTATGTTGCATTTTTCTTTGACTATTTTTTACATTGATCCAAAGGCTGCTTCCAAATCTTGGTTGAAGTAGTTAGGTTGGATTTTGGCCCAACCATTGTACAATAGAAATTAGTCTTCTCTCACTGTCTGGTCAACAGACCCGCATCCTTGATTTGTAAGAATCTTGTCTGCTATCTGATGGACTGCTCTGGGTATCCATGACTTCATTATTGTTCCAGAAAGTGACTTTGCATGCAAAAAATAATAACAACGTGACAGGTAGTGCCTTTTAGAAACAATCATGAAAAGAAATGTATTGTAAATTATCGAAGATAATCATCACTGATGCCTAGGAACTACTGCTCGAAAATGTGGCACTAGTTCAGTGTGTCCATTATGGTGGGCATCACTGTCTTGTAACCATAATTAAAGAATCATGCAGTCCTACCAAAACTTATTACACAGCAAAGCCACAAAACAACATTTATAGGTATTGTCTACAGTAGGTACATATTTTTCTGAAGTAAGTTTTGAAAAATACACAGTAATGGAGTAATACGCACCTACCATGCTAACATGTCATAAACAGAGCTGCTTATCAATTAGTATGAAGTGATAATATACACAAAATTCCAAAACAAAATGGTGTTTACACAGTCTTCTTCACATTGTAGATAATAGGTGTCATTTCTTAGGACAACCAGCCATTAAATAATGTGATGATAAGTGTGAAAGACTTTTTGAATTATTTCTTTCATTACAAACAGAAGGTTTACTGTGTAAAGCATGAGTGTTAACTGCATGGTTATAGTAAGGAAAATCTTGCAACTGCACAGGCATTTCATTGACATGATGATGTCTAGTTTCACTGATTTGATGCTAATTGCTTGTTTCCTGTTTATGTTGTCCCACCTTTCCAATCCTAACTAACCATGAAGTGTTTCAATTGTTGGGAAAATTCATTTCTTGTGGTAATGCTCTTTCATGGGATTATGAATGACATAAAATTTCAAAGGAATTCATCCAATATCATCTGTACCTCAGGAAAGAGACGTCAAATAATATTCTAATTTCAAATCTAGTGTCAAATAAAAATGATTCACTTAGATATGTACATTGGAAGTTACTCCAATTACTTTGGGATCATATAACTCTCACGTGGAATTTGTGTGTCAGCCCTTATGGTAAAATGGTCACTGTTGAACATCACTGTCCTAAGTAGACAGTGGAATGTTGCTGTTAAGGTGGATGTTATTATCAGTCATTACTAACATAAAATGACAAAGGATCCTTCATGTCATAGGGAGGGGGGATAGCAAATTCATCAACTAGTGCAATCTAAGCTATTCTCGACCCGAGTTATTCTCCACCAGGTAATTTTCATTACCTTCTGGATGCCCTTGCCCAGGCGCAGCTCGTAATTAAAGGCACTGAGGCAGAGCCACCATAAAATATATATTAAAATAAATTTCTCAGAAACATATTACAGAATTTAAATTATCAGAAAGCCGAATGAAATTTGTTCTCTGCAGTGGAGTGTGCGCTGATATGAAACTTCCTGGCAATTTAAAACTGTATACTGGACCAAGACTTGAACTTGGGATGTTTGCTATACTGTGATGTATAACAGTACAAGTCAAAGAACTTCTTCTGTATTGCTATACATCACATGTTGTCCTTTTGTCATTGGGTCATTGTATTGTAATCTTGCTACGATCTTTCACTCTTATTGGCAATTACGGTTTTCAGTAGTAACTTATGTCAAAGCATGTATGACATGTGATAAATTTGCAATATCGTTATCACATATAACACAGTGTTAAGCATTTTGTAAAATCGTACATGCTATTGACCAGCACCTAAACAAGATATTCAGTTTCACAAACGGTTAGAGGAAAAAGCGCACGAAATATGTACTGTGCATGGAATATTCCCTGTTACTTTAGTTTCCTTGCTTGCTGACAGTGGGTAAGATGCGTTATTAGCAAGCTTCAATTTTTGAGTGTATTATGCATGAGTTTAGTGATACAAGCTGTGATACGGTTGCAAATGGAACAGTGATCTGAAAATGTAGAGTAATTTACTTTTATTTCACGTAAATGGACACAAACTTGCAGGTCCTCAGACTAGCAGTTTTGGTCACCAATGACCAACATCAGATCTGTTTTACAAGAACTTGTCCTAATGTCCTGTAAAACAGATCTGAAGATGGTCATTGCTGACTGAAACCAGTAGTCTGAAGATCTCCAAATTTGTGACCATAGACATAAAATAAAAGAAATTTATTCTGAGTTTAGTGAGTTATATTTTGTTGTGAATAACAGCAGCATACCATGAGTTCGAAAAGAAAACCATATGAATTCAGTGTGCAGTTTATCTAGTATTTTTTGGAACATGCGATTAGGATGAAAGTGAAGGAACCAGATTAAATGAAAACAGGGTACACACACAATTTTAATACAGCAGTGTACAATGCAGCTGAGTGGTTGTGTGCACTGTATCACTTAAAATGCATATTTTTGTAATTTACAAGTGTAAATGCGGCATGTTCATTTCCATGGCAGCAGTTGCTCAGGTTGCTCATGTCAGCCAGTCACATGACAGGATTGGTGACGTCATGGAAACATCACTGTTTCATCACACGAACTCATAAACACTGTGATTTGAATGCACACAACATTAAACATCTAAAGGTTAGAAACAATAATACCAGAACCTGTAAGCATGCAATGAAGTTAATATACACGAGATTAAAGATCTCTCCAAAATGCATCTTTTAGTGTGATTTATTGTGGAAACTATTGGAAAATGTAATGTAAGCTACCTATGGATTTTATCTTGGAGTTAGCTTTATTTGTTATTTAGTAGCCAATTATGAAACAGAAAGAAGATGCCGTAGGTAAACATTTGGCTAGTGTGTTACATTGCCCTCCACCCTCCTGAAATCGTGGTTGTCATGACAGACTGATCTGTAGCGTAGCCTGAGGTCTGGGTTAATTCAGATTGATAAATGTCGCAGTCTTCCCCAGTACAAAAACCATGGGCTGCACCTCCCTTTGCCCCATTAGACTGGTGTCCTCAGAGTCTTCCATCTGGTTGTTTTTCAATTATTCCATTGCAACATCAGTTGTGCCCACCTCTTCTCTTCATTTTTTACTTGGCTTAAAGGCAATAAATCTAAATCACCATTCACTGGTGAATTAGTGATCATTCATATGAATCAGTCTTTGATAACTGCCTGTGGATATTTGACGTCAAGTCTGTGCAGAGATCAGGTCTCAACAGCTTTGTTTCAGTAATGACTTAGTGGCTGCTGCCCTGTGTCATATCCTCATTTTATCCCCAGGGATTGTGTCTCTCATATCGTCTTTGCTCCCCCAGTCTTCCATCTAAAAACAGTAAAGTAAAGCTGTCTGCCAAGGAAATGTTGGTTTGAACTCTGCAGTACTTTACAGGTGAGGTCCTGTTGGAGGCGCCCTTGACATGTTGCGACCTTTTTAAATGACATGCCTAACCAGTTTAACATGGACTCTGAACTCTGGTGCAACTTGATATTTTTCATGAACTTTGAAAAATTCACATGTAATGGCAGTCTCTCTTTTCAGTTTTATTGTATAGATTTGGAAGAATTATGATTTGTTTATATTTTTGTTGTACACTGTGAGATGCAAAATTACAATAGAAGTCCAGTAATATCTAACTTGTGTATCTAATGTCAGGCTTCAGTATTATGAAAAGGATAGTTGTTACTCACCTTATAGCAGAGTTGCTGATTCGCAGATAGGCACAACAAAAAGACTGTCAGAAACTGAGCTTTCAGCCAACAAGGCATTCGTTGAAAACTCAAACAAACACGCACACACACACACACACACACACACACACACACACACACACACACACACACACACAGTCTCTGGATGTTGAGGCTAGACTGTTTGACCACAGCAGCCAGAGACTGTGGTCGTGTGTGTGTGTGTGTGTGTGTGTGTGTGTGTGTGTGTGTGTGTTGTGTATTTTCGATGAAGGCCTTGCTGGCCAACAGCTACTTTCTGACAGCTACTTAGGATCTCTGCTATATGGTGAGTAGCAACTATCCTTTTTCATAATATTGTTCCATTCCATCCTGGATTTTCCATTGTGTAATGACAAGTTTCCTGTTTTTAGATTCCACCAGGCAGTTCCTCTCACACACGCATTAGACTTAGTGGGAAAGGCCTGAAGAAAATGAATACATTTGGTGGTTACGGTGATCATTATGTTCACATTAAAATAGGAATTCCGAAAAAGTTAAATGATAGACAAAAAGCCCTATTGCTTGCATATGCTGAACTGGAGGAAGATACACCTGGAACAGTAAGAGGTCTTACTTATAAAAATGATGGTAAGTTCTGTTCAGTACTTAGCAGCATTATATTGCATGTGCATTATTTCTTTGGCTATGATTTCAACAGGTATACTATGTCTGTTAATAAATGGATAACCCTGATACGGCAGGTATCAGATTTCGAAGCTCCATATTTCAGATATTAATTTGTGTTAATGAATGTCCAGTGTTAAGTTCAACAATGAAGTAGGATGCTACTCACTGTGGAGAGGAGGTGTTGAGTGGCAGACAGGCCCATTTAAATGCAGACTAACTTATCTGACAAATTGCTTCCTCAGAAACAGAAAAACCACACACTTACATGTGTACTGATGTTACAAGGCACTGAGACCCAAATTCCGTACTGTGATAGACTTTGGCCATGTTGTGTCTGTGAGCTTTGTGTGGACGAATGTGTGTGTGTGTGTGTGTGTGTGTGTGTGTGTGTGTGTGTGTGGGGGGGGGGGGGGGGGGGTTGTTCCCCCATCTATGTCTGAGAAAGCACTTGTCCAATAGCTTGGTCTACCTTTAAATGTGCCTGTCTGCTGCTCAATGCCTCCTCTGTGAGGTATTTCAATTTCATTGTTGTTTTTCAATTGTGGATGTTCCATTGTTTGATTTTGCTGTTTGTACAGGATGTAGATATAGACATTAATTCTGCATTTTAAAGTAATGACAGACATTATTCTCATTTCATGAAATTATATGTGAAAGTAGTTTTACAAGCACATCAAAACATGATATATTAATTACTTCAAGTGTGTCAAAACACGATACATGCATGATTTACACACCAAATATACCTTGAAAGTTATGGAACATGTTTGGATAAAACATAAAGATAATTATGTTAAATAAATTAGAACTCTCATTTATGGCCTGGAGCAATTTTTATTTCCCTCTGTTGGTATGCTGATGGAAAGAAAGAGTTGCTTTAAAATGTAAATCAGCGTGCTGATGGATTTGAAATAAGTTGCTCCAAACTTTAAATGAGAGTTCTATGTTATTCAACATAATTATATTTATACTTCATATTGACACTTCTTATAACCCATCTGTTCCTTCCTTCTCATAAAGAAACTTGTAAAAAAATTCTTAAGTCTAGCTATTGAGCTGTATTTGATTATATTATCACATGCACTTAGCCACAAGACATTGCCTGTTTAAGGTTTTATTGCAATGTGAAGATTGTGCTAGAACATCATTAATTAGATAGTACACACTAAGTTGTTTAGTTATGAGAAGAGAGAATTCTCATTATTATTGAAGTTTTGGTAGCTGTAACTTTGTACACATTATGGTTACACTTTCATTCTGCTTGCAAGAATGTAATTTGGGACCTGAACTGCAAGTTATTAATTTTATGTATTATGGCCATTCTCCTTCAGTTGTTTCAGTTGAGTTTTTTCTTTGCCCAGCCATTTCCAAAGTCAGTCACAGGAACATAGTTTCTGCTGTAACAGATGTAAATTGACTTCAGAATTGATTAGTTATGCCACTAACTGATGGTAACAGGAATAATCTACTTCTTCACCAGTGGTCATAACATATTGCATTGCATACCTTTACTGAGTCACTATGTTGGGTGATAGGAAGTGGACATTCTAACAGATAATCTTTTTGGATGTCTACCTCACCTTCTGTTTGAAATAAATCAAGGCATAACTCATTTATTTTTTGTAACCATTATTTGGCCATGTTGCATCATCTGAACATCATGTTTGTGTTTGATAATCTGTGAGTTGGAAGTTGTCATCCAGTTCTGGTTGTCAAATCTGTGCACTGATTAAGTCTGTGCAGCATATTTTATGGAAATATATTATAGAGTTTCTGATTGCATTTCACTTCCGTTGCATAGGCTATGTCAGTCTGTGGAAATTCCAGCCATTATGTTATCAGCTGACTAGCACTCACTGTTTTCACATTAGATACTGCTGCTCCCAGTGCTGTGAATACACAGTTTGTCTTTGTTTGTGTTCAGGCATTTCTCTTATCTGCAGCAGCATTTTCTGCCTGGTCTATGTCTATCCACTCACAGTAGCACAGTGCTTAATAATATGCAGACTAGTGTTCTTCACTACAACAACAAATGAGTCAAAGCCCATATTTGGTCAATGCAAACACTTGATTCAAGATACTATCTTCCAAAGTGTCATTGTTTCCATTATTCTGATGAAAATTTGTATCTTCAGCATGATGTCTCAGATAGACTTTGTTGACAACATGGTTTTTGTCTGTGCAGGGTCAAAGAAAAAAGATGCTATGGCAGGCTCAGAAAAAACTCAATTGAAAGAAGATGAGTCTGGCCTCCTTGGAAAGATTAAAAGAGCCATTTTTGGATAGCGCAAATGTTCCAGTATACAACATGTAAGTTAAATATTGCTATTTTTTTCAGGTTTTCTAAAATGTTTCTATAAAGCACCTATTAACCGTGTCCCACGTCTGTCATACTGAACAACTGGCCTTGCAGTATGCCTATTCGAAAGAATGCTACAAAAATTTATGATGCACAGCGTCTGACACATTTGAATTTTTTTGTAGACAACAATGATGATGATGCTGATGACAGTAAAGAAATTTGTATATGTTTTGTCCAGTTTATTTTTATTGGCAGCAATTCAAAGACTCCCCTCTTCACAGTGAAATAAAAACTGAGATTCTATTTGTATTACCTTTATTAACTTCACATTTGTAATCATAGCTGAGCTGATGGGTAGAAAGCATTGAGGGAAAGAATTGTTAGTACATAGAGAACCTTAAATCATCTTTGTGAAACTTGAACCATATTATTGTTGATCAATGACCACCAAAAAATTACATTTTTCTAGTTACGTCAGTTATTTCTCCTTGTCTCATCTGTACTTCACATGAAACATTTTAGCTTGCAAGGGCCACAAGTGTTATCAGTGCGTGAATGACATTAGAACACTCTGAATGAAATAAAAGCAGTAAATAATTGATCACTTGCTCCTTAACGAATATATACAAATTTTTTTTAAGTGAATCCTTATGAAGTAATCCGTTACTTTGACCTTTTAACCCTTACTTTTGTTTGAAAACGTAATGATGGAAGACACAAGCAGTCTGCTCTTTGAATAACTCAGTGGTTCATTAAGCCATTTTATGTCCAGAGGGCAAGACTCTTGTCTTTTAATTTCATCACAAATGTGAATGTTTCATCCTTCATAGTAGTGTAAGGTGAGTTACCAAACAACTGTAAGAAAATAACCAAAATAAATAATTTATAACAAATTTGCTTTGTTAGTATAAAGAAATTTAACCGTAATTTATGAGACATTGCAACAACAGTATGCTGGTAGGGACATTTGTTATAATTCTTTTTTAATTTTTGTATCCTTTGTTTGTCCAGTTATTGTAGTTTTTGCTCTTTATTTACTTGACCAAGAATAACATGAGAATCCCAGCACTTAATTTACTTATGTCATCTATTTTTCATCATATTGTACTTATGTCTTTCTGAAGTGACATGTGTATACATTATTTAGATTTATACACAGCGACAGATAACCAGCAATCACATGTACAAGACACTGAGTAGCAGTCAGGCAAGTAAGAAAAGGGCATAAATGGCAAAGCTTTCACTGATCATCCTGCATCGGAGTGCAGGCATGCACACTACTCAGTATGAAACACATTCCTCCATTGTCATTACATGGAGTTTCTTTGTCAGAGTATGTGTATTATTTTGGTTAGTAAACAAAGTGGCCAGATGTATGGCAGAAAAGGTAAGATAGACAGTGGATGGAATATTTCTGTCCGCAAATCTGTGTCTGATGATTCAAACATGGAGTTCCTGCCATCTGTGAGATATCTGACTACTACTACTACTACTACTACTACTACTACTATTTGTCTAATAGCAGCAGCAGCAGCAGCAGCAGTAATATTAATAACAAGAATAGGTGCTCATTAAAACGTTAGAGCAGACAATTTCAAAAGGCATGCATGACAAAAAGGATACGACATCTGCAGCAAAATGATAAGTACAAAACACCCCAACCAACTTCATCATTGTCTGCCAGAGAATACTAGTACTCTTTTATGGTGTATATGCTGTGCAGATTCCATCTCACAGTTTAAATCCGTGTCAGACTCTTAACTCAACCCTGGATTTATTCGATGTACTTGCCACAAACTTCTCCTCCTTTCTTCTAAGCTTTACAGAATCTCTTCTACAATGGTGTGAGACTAGCACCTTGGTAAGAATGCATATAATGGGTAACATGGCTTCTGCACATCCTCAGGGCTACTGCTAAGTGGGGTTTTCTTATTAGTGTTTATTAAGTATTCAGGTCAACACTGTATACACTTAATAAAGGCATAGAATAAATTAATCTCATTACAAGCACTGAGACAGAATAATTCATTCTTCCACATCGTAATGAGAGAGCCTTTGTGCAATTAGAGGGTAATATAGGTAATGATCAGAAGCTGAAGGGGAGAGATTTTCAAACTTTTGGGGCCCAAACTACTTTGACCGAAACATAACCCGCAGCTCCTCTCGCATATGAATCTGATATGAAGTGTGGGCTAAACTTAAGCTCTGAAGAGAAAAAAAGAATAGTAGTAGTTATTTCTCTAATAACTGTTGACATAACATTTTAATCAACATTCAGTGTTATTAGATCTTATTCTTGCAACAAAATCAATGCAAAGGATGAGCTTGCTTCTCCATCATCAGTTCTTCAAATCCCTGCACAAAATTGGAAATTACGACACTCTTTCTCAATATTCCTTTGTAATCTATATTTTATGTTGCTGGCTGCCAATGCTGAAAAACATACATCATGTAAGTAGGGCGTTGCAAAAGATCTCAAAACTTGTAGGGGCTTGTTCCCTGTGTGCAGATACTCATGCTTCACCATGCTCCAAAACTCAAGCAGTGAGAAGGAAACAAAGTTCAATTTCAGTGAGGTGTCTGAAGAAATATCAGTAATTGCTCTTGTTTGTCAGTGGAAGTTCTGTATTGAAAGGTTCTTTGTGGTCCAGTTGTGCTGATCAGCTTCTTCTGGAAAGTACTTTAGAAAGTAACCACTGATTTCATTGAAATTATCCACAAACATAGATTTCAGTTTCTCCCATAAATAAGTCATTGTCTTCAAAAACTGTTTGAAGAGCAGGTTAAACATAATGTATATCTTTATCAACATCATCCACTCATATGAAGGAAAGGTATGTAAACATATCCTCAGCACAGCCATGGGCACCCGCATGGCACCCTTCTATGTCAACCTTTTCATGGGCCATCTAGAGGAGACCATCCTAGCCTCCTGAAACACCAAACCCCTAGTCTGGTTCAGGTTCATTGATAATATCTTCATGATCTGTACCCAGGGCCAAGACACCGTATCTTCATTCCTTCACAGCCTCAACATCTTCTCTCCCACCTTCTTCACGTGGTCCTTCTCAACCCAGCATGCCACTTTCCTAGATGTTGACCTCCTGCTCTCTGTTGGCTTCATCCGCACCGCTGTCCACATTAAACACACCAGCTACTAACAGCACCTACATTTTGACAGCTGTCATCCCTTTCACACCAAGAAGTCTTTCCCATGTAGCCTGGTTACCCAGGGACAGTGTATCTGCAGTGACAAACACTTCCTTGCTCAGTGTGCTGAAGGCCTCACCAAGGCCTTCACAGTCGGGCACTATCCCCCAGACCTAGCATGCAAACAGATCTCGCATGCCATTTCCACTAACAACCCCAATCCTCCCACCACCCCCAAAACCAGCCACAAAGGAATGTCCTCGTTGACACCCAGTTCCACAACGGACTGGAAGAGCTGAACCAAATCCTTCACCAGGGCTCTGATACCTACCATCATGCCCTGAAATGAGGGACTTCCTACCTGAGATACTTCCCACCCCTCCTAAAGCGGTGTTCCACTGCCCACCCAACTTCCACAATATCCTGGTCCATCCCTATGCCACTCCCAATCCCAACCCAAACACCATGCCACAAGGATCATATCCCTGTGGAAGACCAAGGCACAAAACCTGCCCAATCCACCCACCCAGCACTTCCTTATTCCAGTCCTGTCACAGCTTTATCCTACTCCATCAGGGGCCAGGCTACCTGTGAAAGCAGCCATGTCATATACCAGTTCTGGTGCAATCATTGCACAGCTTTTTATTTTGGTATGAGTACCAATCAGCTGTCCACCAGGATGAATGCCCAATGCCAAATTGTTCCCAAGACCACCCTGTGGCAGAACATGCAGCTGAACATAACACAGTTGATTTCAATGGCTGCTTCACTACCCGAGCCATCTGAATTCTTCCCTCCACCACCAACGTTTCTGAACTGCACAGAGGGAGTATCCCTAGAACACATTCTCCACTCCCGTAATCATCCTGGCCTTAACTTATGGTAACATACAATACCCACACTCTCCACACAACAGTTTCCACCCCCTCTGTCCTATCATTCCCCCCCATTCTCGTCTCCCACCCTGTTTATTTGCAGCCCTCTGCCAATGCATCTGTCTGTCTTTACCTGCTCCTCTCCTTTTTATGTTCCTTTTTCCCCTGCACCTCGCAGCTCCACAACCACCTGACACTGTGCCTGTCGACAGTGTAGTCCCTGTACATTCCACCAGCATTCATCTGTCCCCCCACCCGTACACTACTAACCCTTCCCCACCCCCACCCCCTCCCTCTCCCTCTCCCCCTCTCCCTCCACCTCTAGATTGCTGCTTGCATCCCACGTGATGTTGCATTTCGGCCTGAGGTGCTGGAATTGACAGTGGTGTGTATGTGTGTGTGTGTGTGTGTGTGTGACGGGGGTCATGGCCAAAAGCTATACGTGAGTGCCTTTTAAGCGTGCCTGTCTGCAATTTTGTGTGTCTTCTTTGCGATAAGTAGCAATCTGTCTTCTCCTATAGTGTTGATAGTCTTACGTGGAGTTTCCATTGTTTGATTTTTGCTGAACGTCTTCCTTCCATCTTATAACCCTGTGATGTTTTCCTTTGTTACTCTTCTCTATAGCATTACTCTTCTCAGTGTTCGTGCTTTCTCTTCTTTCCTGTGTTTATTCACTGCTTTCTAAACTGCATCTACCTCCGACGCACACTGTATCAATGACAGTCCGCACACAACATAGACTTTGTGAACGTGCAGATTGTTGATGCAGCATATAATTCCCCAGATTCTTTCCTCAGATAGTTAACTGCATTTATTCCTGTTCGTATTGATCCCACTTCATCTCTCATCCTGACTTACTTTGTTTTTGTTTTCCCCACCTGCCCGTGGCACATGAACTTTCGATCCTGGATCTAACTGTTCCCCTCTCCCTCTCTTTTCGCTTATCACAACAAACACACATACACTACCATATTTCATCATTTTTTTCACCATGTTTCTGTACGTTTTTAACGTATTTGTGCTTGGTTTTATGTGGTTTCATATATTTTTACGTATTTATATGTATTTTTACATATCTGTGCGTATTTTTACATATCTGTGCCTGGTTCTGTATTCCTACATATTTTTTAGGCATATTTACACGCCTTTTTGCTTATACAGTTCCTCTCACAATTAACAACACTCATTTTGCCCATTTCTGCGTCATTCCCATTTCCTGTGCATTTTTCCTGCCACAATGGTCCCTTCCTCCATTTTTCTGCACCAATTCAGAAAAGTATCTTTCCTGTCTAAAACCCAGTCCCACATCCTGTTTCTCAAATGCAGCCCAAACCATGGCATTCCCCCCTCCCCCCCCCCCCCCCCCCCCCAAAACGGCCTAACTGTAAAAATTGCTTTCTCTGGATCCCACTCCTCCTTTCACAGTGACCTACACCTTTTCAGATCCCACCAATTGCTGGTTCTCATAAACCTGGTACTGTAAAAACACTTCTCTATGACACAGGCATCCTAGAACCACCTCTGCTCCCTCCGCAAGATACCACTACTCTGCAATCTGTACTTCGTACGTCACATCTCTGAAATTGAATCCCTTGCTCTCTAGCAGCTGGAGGAGCATTCGAGACACCACCTCCATAAATCATCCAACCTGATGACATGCTACTGCCACCTCGGGGCACCACTCTCCAACCCCTATAGTACCCATAGTGTTTCTCCTCGTGCACCCCTCATAGCAGCTAAACCCTGCCTAGTTGACCTTTTCAACTTGCCACATCCCCCGAAACTCCCTACCAACTGTCCACCAAATCTAGAGCCAAAACATTCCTGTAACAGTGATGACCTTTCCACCAAAACCCTCAGCTCCCCAATTTCAATCCCATCCAAAGGCCTCACCTGTAGCCCTACACCCAAATTTAGCCATGCTGGACTTGTCAAAGACCTACTTTCCTTCTCCTGATTGCTGCACATCTTTGCTGACAATCCTTCCAACCAAAACCACCCTAACTCCAACATGGAACCTTGCCTCTTCCAATGCGTGCCACCGTCCAACCATGATACTCACCCCCTCCCACCTAACCACCCGCTGATCACCTTCCAGAAATTCCTTACCTTCAACTTAGCCTCACCTTCCTTCTCAAGGCCACCAACCTTTCAGTAGAAGAAAGAACATCTATACACAGCCTCGAAACAAATCATGAGCTCATCATCTTACCTGCAGACAAAGGTTCCACCACTGTTGTTGGGTCATTCCATGTCAAGTCACCCAGGCCTTGACACCAACCATGTCAGATTTTGATGAAACTTGCAACAATTTCTTCTTTTATCATCCTGAAAGCACTTGTAAAATTTTCTTATAGTTTTTTTTTATAAATTTTTAAAGTTTTTAGATTTGGCTTTGTTTCAGCAGTCGGAAATTGTAACTTAAACGTGTCCTCACAACTAAAAAAATTTGTATATTAAAGAATACTCAAGATATCAGTATGAAATTTTGGAATAAGTTTGTGTATTATATCTAAATGTTAAAAAAATTACCATAAAGATGTATTAAATTCTTCCAAATGAAAAAAAATTTATAAGTTTTTTATTTTTATTTTTTTAGTTAACGGATGTTTAGTTTTACAAAAACTGCAATATTTAGAATATCAGACCTGATAGAAAGCTCAAATTTGTTTTAAAATACTCTTAATTGTATAGGCTATTAGATAAAAGAAAAATTATGTTGGCTTTTTAACCTGTTTAATAGTTATATAATTTTTAAAATAATATTAATTATATTTTAAAAATAAAAAATGCCAAGTGACTTAGACACCGAAAATAAGTTTTTGTCTTCTTGGAGTAACAATGTACACTTGGATTTTGTATTGTTACTCCTGTGTTTTGAAGTAAAAAATTATTACAGTGTTAAATAGTGCTTGGATAGTATTTTATTAAGTTTATTCGAACTCTCAGTAAGTACTGTTGCTTAGTTTACAGAGATTCTTTTCCAATATCCTACAAAAGTAACCAGAACAGTAATCAGACCAAAAGTGAAATCAGTATGTCAGATATTCAAACCTGTAGTGTAGGGTTATTTAAAAAATCTGACTGTTTCCAAACAACCTACACACCTTCAAGAAAGTTACAACCGGTATCAGAATTGAGTGAGGAAGAAAAAGATTTGATCCACTTACGAGCTGGAATTAATCTGTGTGAATTTAAGAATATATGTTCACACCACAGCTACTACTTTTTAAATGTTTTTGAAAAGTATCAAACAACATGTGTAAACCCACTAAAAAAACACAAAAAGCCCACCAAAAAATCGTTGAGAAGTGTAGGCATGGATCTTTCTAAACAATTACTGACAAAAAATATTAGCATAAAACCTGGACAAAAGCTTTGCTCAACATGCCGTAACTTTTGTGAGGAAAAATTAAGAGTTGAAGTCAATGAAAGTGAAACAGATGATGAAGTCATGGTTGAATTAGAATCATTGCAATCCAGAAATGAATCCCTCGTACAAACAAACATTGCTCTTGATTATTTAGGTTTAACACCGATAAAGCTTCATGGCTTGTCAGAACAAAGTAAAAGGTCTTATTTTAAAAGGAAGGTTAGCAGTATTGAAAAGACTGCAAAAAAGGCGGTTTCAAAAGCATTAAAATATGATGCACCAAGTTCTGATGATGACGAAGAAGATAAAAGTGTGGTTGAGAAAGCAAAGGATTTTGATGTAATGATTTCTCTTATGAAAGAGAAGATTTCATCTGTTGGGAGGTCTAGAAAAATCCAGATTCTGACCTTGGCTCCAGATTCTTGGACTCGAAATAAAGTGATGAAAGAATTTAATGTAAGTGAGTACATGGTGCGACAAGCTAGAAAGCTAAAATCTGAAAAGGGTATTTTGGAAACTCCTGGTCCAAAAAAAGGTAAAACTCTTTCTGAAAATACAGTAAGACTTGTAACAGATTTTTATGAAAAGGATGAAAGTTCCAGAGTGCTACCTGGAACAAAAGACAAAGTAAGTGTTCAAAAAAATGTGTACATGCAAAAAAGACTCATTTTGTGTAACTTGAGAGAACTCTATTATTCTTTCAAATGGGAGAATCCCGAGGTAGAAGTAGGATTTTCAAAATTTTGTTTCTTGAGACCTAAATGGTGTATCCTTGCTGGTGCTGCAGGCACACACACTTTATGTGTATGCAGTATCCACCAGAATGTTAAACTATTACTGGATGCAGTGAAAATTGAAGAATCTTATAAAGACCTAATTAAGATGCTTGTGTGCAACACAGAAAACCAAAACTGTATGCTACATCATTGCAACAGCTGTCCTGCAAATACTGCACTAACTGAGTACTTAACTGAAAAACTAAGTGAAGATTATGATTTAGAAGAAGAAATTGTAATCAGTCAGTGGGTTAACACAGACAGGGCAGAAATGATCAAACATTCTATCAGTGTTGAAGACTACATTTCTTTATTGGTTAGGTCATTGGAAAAGCTCACCCCACACTCGTTTATAGCAAAATCCCAATCAGCAGCCTTTAAAAGATTGAAAGAAGACCCACCACCCAAAACAGCAATTATTGTGATGGATTTCAGTGAAAATTATTCCTTTGTTACACAAAATGAGATCCAAAGTTACCAGTGGAATAGAGGTGGTTGTACTCTACACCCAGTTGGAGTTTTTCTAAGAAATGAGGAAAACAATGTTTTTGTTTCCAACCACTGTTTTATTAGTGATGACCAAGAACATGACACTGGTTTTGTTAACTTTGTACAAAAAGAAATTACAAAGTGGCTGTCATTACATCATACTGACATTGACTCAGTTCACTACTTTACAGATGGTTGTGCTGGGCAGTACAAAAATAGAAACAGTTTTAAAAATTTGACTGAACACTTGAGAGACTTTAATTTGAAGGCCCAACACTCTTTTTTTGCAACAAGTCATGGGAAGTCAATTTGTGATGGCCTAGGAGGAACTATTAAAAGAATTTTAAGGAAAGCCAGTCTACAGCTTTCAGACAAAGAACAAATAATGACAGCAATCGATGTGTATAAGTTTTGTGAAAAAAAAATATTGAAAACATTCATTTTCACTTTATTGACAAAAAAGAAGCTGATTTGCTACGGTTAAAACTAGAAGAACATTTTTCAGCAACCCGAACCATTTCTGGAACAAGAAGTTTTCATAACTTCAAACCACTTCCAACAAACAACCTTGAAATTAGAAGGGCTGCAGATAGTGTAAAACCCTCCTTAGTCTTTTCTTTCCATTCTTCTTCTGATTGGGTTCGTGTTGAACCATCCATAAATTGCTATGTGGCTGCAAATTATGATGGTAACTGGTACTTTGGACTGGTAAAAACAATATTCAATGATGAAGAAGATGCAGAAATTCTATTTCTACATCCTTCAGGACCCGCTGCATCATTTTATTGGCCTGAAAGAGAAGATTCCTGCATAGTGCCTTTGGAGCACATAGTCTGTGTAGTAGACGCACCTCAATCAAGCGGCACTGGGAGAATGTATTACTTCAAAAAAGACTGTATCAAAAGAACTGAAAGCTCTTGGATGAAGTGGAAAAACAGTTTGAATCAGCATTAATGTTTATTAAAAAGACAAAATTACTCAAAAAATTCAGTGTTTCAAGCAATGTTTCAAGCAATCAGTTGGGTTATACATAAGTAAACTATCTTTGTACATAATTCTAATGTAATCTACTATAATTAATAAACATGTTAAAAAGCCATCATTATTTTTGTTTTATCAAGTAGCCTAAATGTTTAAGAGTAAATTAAAACAAATTTGAGCATTCTATCAGGTCTGAGACTCGAGATATTGCAATTCTTATAAAACAAAACATCCGTTAAAAAAAAAGAAAAAAAAATACACACATATATTTTTTTTCATAGAAAATATTAATATATTTTAATAGCATCATTTTTATCTTCAAATATGCATAATAAATAAACTTGCTGCAAAAATTCATGATGTTATCTAAAAGAGTTTTTAAGATAAGCAAATTTAAAGTTTTGAATACAAACTAAACTGACCATTTCCGAAGGTTCAGAAAACGCAAAACATAAAAACTTTCAAAATTTATAAAAAAAAAAAATTGCAGGTGTTGTCAGGATGGTATTAGAACCATTTGAGCCAAATTTCATGAAAATCTAAGGAGGTGGGTGTAAAATTTATTTTTTATTGGGTGATTTGATATGGAATGACCCTGTTATGAATCACAGTGACTACCTGGCAGAAGGCCTCTGCCAGACTCCTACACCCATGAACTTTGCCAGAGTGAGGTACTGGCAGAAATAAAGCTGTGAGGATGGGGCGTGAATTGTGCTTGGGTAGCTCAACTGAGCTACCCAAGCATGACTCATGCCCCATCCTCACAGCTTTATTTCTGCCAGTACTTCGTCTCATGCCTAGGAGATGAGGTACTGGCAGAAATAAAGCTGTGAGGACGGGGCGTGAGCCGTGCTTGGGTAGCTCGCTTGGTAGAGCACTTGCCCGCGAAAGGCAAAGGTCCCGAGTCTTGGTCTGGCACACAGTTTTAATCTGCTGGGAAGTTTCATATCAGCACACACTCCGCTGCAGAGTGAAAATCTCATTCTGGATATCACAAAGATTCTCCATCTTCAGAACAGTCACTATCTACGACTTCGTTCCTGAGTTCATACACCCTTTCCTGTTTCCAGATATTCAGTGAAAGCCATTGAGAGTTACTGTAATGAATTATACACACATTGTTGAAAACCCCTTGACTTAAGTGACAGGCTTTCAATGGAATTTATCACTTCAATAACCGATTGAATGAACCTAATGAAGCACGGGCTCATGCTTTATAATGCCACTGCTTCTCAGTGAGTAAAACGTGTGTCGAAATAGCATGAGGAGCCATCAGAGCTAGCAATCCAGTGCAGCGGCCAACCGTACTGCAACCTTCATCTGTACACAAGTCTACGATTTTCCTAATTGATGATGTTTCTTCTTTAAAAGAATGTAGTATTACAAAGAGATATGTCGCTTTTGCTCTAACAGTTATTTTTGTACAGAAAAGAAAATCTTTATGAAATTTGTTATTTATAAACTGCACGTAACAAATTAGATGTGCATCACTGTCGTTGTCTGTAGCTCCATCCAACTGAACAGTGACAACGCCTTTTCCTGTGATTTTTTTTCCTTCATTTTTGTGGGCATAGTGTCCGTAGTTGCTTTATAATTCATGAGGATTTTTTGTCTGTCGTTGCAATGATGGATCAAAAATACCCCATGCTTTACCTTTGGGTTTGTCAGTTAATTGATCATTAACGCTGCCATTTGTATCCAGTTTATGAAGATTAGTGGCGTTGTCTGACAAAGGTACACTTTATTGTAGCTTTGCAACTGGCTCACTTATCATAATAGGTACTATTTCCAGAGCAACTGATGAAATAAGGGCTTCCGATGTGCTGTGAGGTTTGTTGCTCTTTGCTACACTGTATACAACTTTGTTAGATGAAAGAAGAAACCTCTATATGGCTTCACTTGTTTATTGAAAGTTTCTTTTTTGTTCCCTTATTTCTTTAAACCTGTGGGTAAAGTATTTTCAATGTTTATCAACCTTCTGTAATTCGACTCCAGATATCATGTCAGCAATAGCTTGAGAGTGAAATCAAAATTTTATTCATATAAGCAAGTAAGGCAATCTTGTACGAGGTTCTGTTACTAGACTTTTAAGTTACATGCAGCTAGAGGAGACGGACTGGAGGAAATCATTCAAAAGTGAAGATAAGTGCACCATACATTGGCACTGTACATAATCACCTATGCACATGTCTTTTGGGAAGATTGGTATCCTTCCGGTTTGACATTTAATGGATGACATTCATAAAAATATAGGCTCTGTTGACACTCAGGGAGGTGATGTGTTGGGTTCAAGAGGACCATGTGAAGCAGATATGAGGGGACGTTTTGAGATTGTGAAGGAATGACGATAAATATCCTGGCCCTGAATCCATATCATGAAAGTATCATCAATAAATCTGAACCGTCAAGAGATTTAGGATTGAGTTACTAGGAAGGTTTCCTCTGTATGAGATAGACAGTAGTTCTGGATCAGTAGGACATTGAGAAAAGTAAAGTTCAACAGTGGCAAGGCAGTGGACGTAGGAGATGTTGGTATGCAAGGAAATCATGTCAGTAGTGACAAGTAGAATTTGGACGGTAATGTGATGGGAATGTTTGAGTGGTGGTAAAGGAAGTGTTTGGTATGGGAAGCCAGGCGGTGGGTGATGGATTGGAGCTGTTGGTCAACAAGGGAAGTAGACAATGGAAACCGATACAGTTTTGATTGGAGTGAAGGTGATTTTAATAAATAATTTTGAAAAATATAGTACAGGCTTTTCTTCCAGAACTGTTGTTCCAGTTCTATAATTATGTGATGCAATGAGTAATGACAGGTTTTGTTACATTGCATTGATTTTCATTAATTTCATGTATAAGCCATTGTTCTCTAAGTTCTGATAAGTGATCTTTTTTTCTCCAGGGAAAAAAGAATATACTCTGGAGCCTCATCGTATTTTGCTGCTGATCCGAATGGCATTGGAGGGAAAAAATCCAGTCAGTCACACTAGTGAAGTGTCAAAGCAGAATCAGAGGAAGCCGCGCACTGATGATGAAGGAAAAGAATCGTCAGACAGCAATTCCAGGAGTACAGAGGAACCTAAGAAGAAACTGGGGGCACAGAGATGAAATATGTAGTCAAATTCAGAAGTCTATTATTGAGTTGGTTATAGATGCCACTTGCATAATACCTGTGTATAGCCTCCTTTGTTGCTATAAATACAGAAACTGATATTTTTATTTTACAAGATTTATTTGTTTTGTACATATATATGGCAACAGTGGTGTTAATAAATACTTGTTATGATACACTGCTATCTTTTGTTGCAAATCATTGGTAGTGTATTAGTACATTGTTTACCTGAAACCGCATCAACAGCAAGGCAATATTTTTGGCATGTGGAGATATCAAAGAATTTAATGGCTTTTGAAATAGTGGGAGGCTGGAGGAACAACACTTTGGACATAAAAACAGCATTTTTTCTGAGTAATACTGCCTCACTGGCTGTCGTTGTTTGAGATTTAAATGTCCTTGCATTTTTTATTTTTCATTTCTGCTGTGTAGCCGTTTTCAAGTGTCTGTGCCCTGATGACTCAAGCTTATTTCCATGTGGTACATATATGCTTGTGGAAATAACCTTGAGTCTTCAAGATGCAGGCAGTTGAAAATGGTTACACAGCTGAAACTGTACAATTGTGAAGAGCACAAAATAAAATGAGTGCAACATATTAGTGTAATTTAGATTTTTTCTGTGGATTACATTGCAACTTAAATTCAAAAAGAGCAGATTTGAGGGACTAGTGTCAGTGAATGCACTGCTGCAGAATAGCCGGCCACTCAACAGAATGATGTTCAGTACAACTACTTATCCCAAAATCCCTTGTGCTACACATGTGGTCTGTTCCTACAGATATGCACTGTGTCACACATGCCTCTTTAATTCATCATTGGGGGGGGGGGGGGGGAGGTTGGTGAAACAGGTATATTTATTAGCTAATTTACAACTGGGAAAACGTTGTTTTTATGATCTATTTTGTGGATTAATATATTTGCATTTCATCAAATGATGTCATGAAACAATTTTGCTGGCCAGCAGTGGCAGTTTTGTTGTGTAGAGCATATTACATGGCATTTGATCTGGTGGTGAAATACACAACATTAAAATGGTTCTTTAATCATTTGTGTTATATGAATGACTGTCTTAAAGAGGACATCTGAAACACAGTAGTATACCAGAGATTTGTATCAGTAATAAAGACTAATCTAGATGGCTAGTTGAAGCTATTAGTGTGTCAGGGCGGTGCAGCCTTGGATTGAAAACATTCTGGTAGATGTCAGTAGTGAAATAGAGATGAGTTCTAGCTACTAGAGTACCATTGACTGCCAATACAGGAGATTTTATTCAGTTGTGACAATTTGCAGCTTAGGTGCAACAGGGTTTTGAAGAGGTGCATGCAGGAACATTGCACACCTCAAAAGTTGGGTAGAAACAGAAGCTTCAGTAAACCTTTGAAAAAGTTATGCTTCACAGTTTATTTCTTATCAAACAATGGAAAATCCAGGATGGAATGTAACAATATTATGAAAAGGGAAGTTGCTACTCGCCATACAGCAGAGATGCTGACCTGCAGATAGGCACAGCAAAAAAGACTATCCTATTATAAGCTTTCGGCCATCAAGGCCTTTGTCGAAAATAGCCCCCCCCCCCCCCCTCACCCTCTACACACACACACACACACACACACACACACACACACACACACACACGTGTGCAAACGCAACTCACGCACACATGACTGCAGCCCCTGGCAGCTGAAGCCACACTCAAGCCTCTTTTACAAAATTTTATGATTATGCTTGGGCTACCCTCCAGTTTGGTTCTGTTCTATGCAAAAATGTGTAGGATGAAATTTTGACTCTGTAAGATATGAGGAAGGGGGTGCCACTGTGCCTTCAAGAGAAATCCATAAAAATAATAACAGTTAACTTCACAAAATATTACTTCTGCATGACAAATTCATTCATTATCTAACTTGGACAGTTGTTCACTATGGCTTCTTGAACTGAATATGGTCTCATGTCACAGACTGCCTTGATTGGGTGATGTGTTAGTCACCCCTAGACAGGCAGGCAGTGGGTCAAGAAAGCCAGTGTGTTCCCTTTTACAAAACTAAAGGAGGTGGTGCAGTAGTCAGCACACTGGACTAACATTTTGGAGGACAATGGTTCAAATTCCTGCCTGACCATCCAGGTTTGGGTTTTCCATGGTTTCCCATAATCGCTTAAGGAAAATGCTAAGATGGTATCTGTGTAAAGGGCATGGCTGCTGCTGAGACTCACAGAAAACAGATGCCAAGGCTGGAAACAATCATCTTACAAGGCCCCCCTGTTGTATGTGGCACATGCTCTGCCCATCACAGGTGCTGCTCCCAAGATGGGGCTTTTGGCACAACTTGTAATGGAAAACTGGTGCCGTTATGTAGTACACGTGAAGACTGTCCTCAGACACACAGGCCGGCCACACCAAAGAAAGTTGTGTTTAGATATTATGAGATTGTGTACTGTTTCATGACGTACTAAGAGAAAAGTGCTTGTCTCCATTAATCAAGTTGTCTGCCAAACCATATTTCAGTTGCCTCCCTATAAACAGTCACAAAAAGCAGACATACAGCCACCTATCAGAGTCTCGTCAAATTTCACCTTGAGTCCTTCATTTGAAAATGTTTTCAGGCTGATGGGGCCTTGTGTGATGGCAATGGTTTCACTCACCATTTTTGGACTGTGCAAATAGACTGGCCTTCCCACATTGACAGGTTTCCTAAGTCCCAAATCATTCTTAACAAGAGATGAGTAGTATCCTAATCTTGGTAGGTGCACAGAACACAAGCTTAATGTCGAATCTCCTTAAAATTCTTCCAGTTGTTAGGGATAAGCTCCCAGTGTAAGGAATAAAGGCCACAGATCCATGCTGCTCTTCATTCATCTATGGAGATGGTCCACAATCCATTATCAACAAATTTGCCTCTTGGAGTATTCATTTTCCTTAAACATAGATGCCAAGTATGCAAGCTCTTGATTTAGACTATCCATATTGGAAATAGTGTATTCTCTTGTGTACCAAGAGTACTATGGATGTCATTGGATTGGTATAGTGGGTGTGTCGTTTATGGTGAACAATATGTTCCAGATTACCATCATGTTTTATGTAAACCATTACATCCAAAACTGGAAGCTTGCAAACTTTTTCAGCTACTGCGTTAATTTAATTGTGGGATGAGCAAAGCTGAAGTAGTACAAAAACTGCTTGTGAGCATGGTGCCAGGCAAAAAATATGTTGTTGATGAATCTCCAGAAACATCTTGGTTACAAAGCTGAAGTCCTCAGTTCCTTATCCTCAAAAGTCCTCCATGAATAAATCGGCAACTATGGGCGTAGCCTCTCCATCAGTCCGTTAAAAAGTATTATTAAATGAATAATTGGATGTCAGCACATAACAACAAAGCTTAACAACTTTTCATCTGGTTTCTTGCTAATCAAACTGTAGAACTATCCAAATGATACAAACTCAAAGATTTCAGCTATTGAATAAAATCCACATAATTATAAATATGATGCTTGCACTTGGCAATAAATGGGCAAAGAACAGGTATTGAGTACTTCACTAGGTTGTAAGTGGGCACATCCAAATGACTTACAATAGGGCTTAAGGGCAATCCTTCATACTGAGTCTTTGATAGGCCATGCAATCGTGGTGGAACATAAGCACCACAATGAAGTTTCTTGCACAAATCCTCCAAAAATGTGCACTCAGTTTTTAAAAGTGAAAGAGTCTTGTATTTAATCCTTGCTGTGAGGTTATTACATAATCTTTTGTAAGCCAGCTCATTGAGTAGTGAATCCATCTCAAGGACCTAATTATCCCATGTTCAAATAACTGTGGCATTCCCCTTATCAGCTGGTAAAACTACTACCAAGAACTCGTCATTCATAAAGGAGTGAATAGCTGCCCTCTCCACAGGAGAGGTGTTAATCTACAATTGTGACATAATAAATGTATCTTAAATACAGTTGTAATGATTCTTAAGGCTACTAAATGCATAAGTTTTCAGCCAGAAGGCCTTCTTCTGAAAAAGGCAATATAACACACACACACACACACACACATTCACGCAAACGCAGCCCTTACGCACCTGTGACCACAGTCTCTGGCTGCTGGGACCAGACTAAGTAACTGCGCAATATGGGTGTTGGGGATAGCTGGGGTGGGGAGGGGGAGGTAGAGCATGGTATAGGTGGAGTACAGTAAAGTGCTCTCATTGGGAGCATACAGGGTTGAGATGGAGAGAGGGTAGGGCTGTTAGGTGAAGTCAGGAGGTTAGATGGTGGGGGGTGGAAAAGGAAGGAAGTAAAAAGACGGTGGGTGTGCTTCTGGAACAGAAGGCTGTGGCTTGGGAATGGGGAAGGGAACAGGTGGGTGAAGGACAATGACTATTGAAGGTTGAGGTCAGGAGGGTTACGGGAATATAGGATATATTGCAGGGATAGTTCCCACATGCACAATTCAGAAAAGCTGGTGTTGGTAGGAAGGATCCAGATGGCACAGACTGTGAAGCAGTCATTAAAATGACAAATGTTGTGTTGGGCAGTGTGCTCAGCAACTGGTCTAGCTGTTTGTTGCTCAGCAACTGGTCTAGCTGTTTGTTGGCCACAGTTGTCTGTGACCATTTATGCAGACAGATAGCTTATTGGTTGTCATGCCCATGTAGAATGAAGCATAATGGTTGCAGCTTAGCTTATAGATCACACGACTAGTTTCACAGGTAGCCCTGCCATTGATGGGATAGGTGATGCTTTCGGCCGAACTGGAGTAGGTGGTGGTGGGAGAATGTATGGGACAGGTCTTACATCTATGTCTTATTATAGGGCTATGAACCATGAAGCAAGGGGTTGGGGGCAGTGGTTGTGTAAGGCCTGATGAGGATATTATGTAGGTTCAGCAGGTGGCAAAATACCACTGTGGGAGGGATGTGGAGGATAGTGGGTTGGACATTCCTCATTTCAGGGCATGAGGAGAAAGTCAAAACCCTGGCAGAGAATGTGATTCAGTTGCTCCAGTCCTTGGCAGTACTGAGTCACAAGGGGGGGGGGGGGGGGGGGGGAGATGCTGCTCTGCGGTGAAGGTGGGACTTTGGGTGGTGATGGGTGACTGGAAAGAAAAGGTATAGGATATCATCTATTCCTGTACAAGGTTAGGAGTGTAATTATGGTCTGTGAAGGCCTCAGTGAGACCCTTGGTATATTTAGAGAGGGATACTCATCACTACGGATACAACAGCCATGGGTGGATAGGCTGCATGGAAGGGATTTTTTGTATGGAATAGGCAGCAGCTTTGTAGTGAAGGTATTGCTGGTGGTTGGTAGGTTTGATATGCACAGAGGTAGTGATGTCGCTATCTTAGAGGTAGAGGTCAGCATCAAGGAAGGTGGCTTGTTGGATTGAGGAGGACCAGGTGGAGTGGGGGAGAAGGTGTTGAGGTTCTGGAGGAATGTAGATAGGGTGTCCTCACCCTCAGTCCAGATCACGAAAATGTCATCAATGAATCTTAAACAGGTGGGGGTTTGGGATTCTGGGTGGTTAGAAAGGATTCCTCTAGGTGGCTCACTAACAGGTTGATATAGGATGGTGCCACCATGCTGTTGCCCATTGCCATACTCCCAGATTTGTTTGTAGGTAATTCCTTCAAAGGGGAAGTAATTGTGGGTGAGGTTGTAGTTGGACATGGTGACCAGGAAGGAGGTTGTAGGTTTGCAATATGTAGGCTGTTGGGAAAGGTGGTGTTCAGTGGCGGCTAGGCCATGGGCATTAGGGCTACTGGTGTAAAGGGAGGTGGCATCAGGAGTGATGAGCAGGGCACAATGTGGTAAAGGAACAAGAACTGTGGAGAGTCGGTGGGAAATGGTTGGTATCTTTTATAGGGGGTAGGCTTCCATGTGTGTGTGTGTGTGTGTGTATGTTGTATCCTCCTTCCAGGCTCACTTGAGGGTGTCTTTTTCATACCTCATCCAGTTTAGAACTTGCAGGTAAGTTCTGTATGCATGATGTTGAACTGGTCCTTTTTTGGAGGTAGGTGTGCCAAATTGAATTTGGTGTTTGTAGCAGCTTTAAGAAAGCAAAGATATACAGCTAATCTATACAAGTTTTGGAGGTGGATCCATGAAGTGCCACTATGAAATTTTCAGTTGCTTCCACAATCTTCACTTTTACTGCAGCTGGATCTTTGAAAATCAGAACATTTTTATCATGGAAAGCATCATTGTCAGGTGTGGCACAAAATTTAGTTTTCCACTGTCCAAACAGAGCAGAGATGCTATTTCAACCACTTATTGCACGGAGAAATAATGCTCTCCACAATATATTTATATTTGAAGGATGTTTGGAACACAATGTAGCTTATGTTACCCATTCCAGGTTTGCAAAACAATACATTGTTTTGCATTAAAGCCATCACCAAAATCACAAGCTCAATGTCTTCTCCACTAATAACAGAATCATGTTCAGGGGACAATGAAATGGAATTTCTCACAATTAACAGATCTGTATCTTCTATTGCCTGCTTGGTGTCCACTTGTGCTCAATGAAATTCGTTCTGAAGCAATGAGATGGAGCGAGACTTTTTTTTCCAATCACAATTTATCCTTTGGCATCTGTGGAAACATGGTACTATCAAAGTGAACGTCTGCACAAGATTGTAACCTGGAACAACAAGCTCCTTTGGTGTTTTTCATGCTCTATTTATTTGCTTCTGTGGAGTACCCATCAAAGATTACCACCCATCAAAAACTGCCACAGAATTTTGACCATGATGTCACTGTACTTAGGTCACATCTTTTAAAAATAGCAGAAAAACATTCACTCTGATTCCAGTAAACTCTTGTGTAGGAAATAGCCACCATCTATTACATCAACTTTGGTGTTTGCCATTTCTGTGGTAAGGGCAAGAAGGCAGAGTGAAATGTGGACTTTGTCCCATTGCAAGTGTGGTCCCTACTACACGTAGAGATTACATACATAATGGTTCAAAGATATTACATTTGGGAATACTATTTTTGAGTGAGAGTGGTATTTTCAGTTTCGAGTCCACTTTCACTAAAATTTTTACATAACGAGGTGGCACAGCAGTTAGCACACTGGACTCGCATCCAAGAGACGGTCATTCAAAGCAGCATCCAGCCATCCTGATTTAGGTTTCCCATAATTTTCCTAAATCGCTTCAGGCAAATGATGGTATGGTTCCTTTGAAAGGGCAGGGCCAACTTCCTTTCCCATCCTTCTCTAATCCAATGGGAATAATGACATCGATGTTGGGTCCCCTTCAGTCAATCAACCAGCCAATCAAAATTGTTCATGCAATGTTTCTCAGCATGTATAAGGGAGTAATTACAAATATTTTGTATGAATCTTGATGAAAATTAAATACTCTACAACACTGGTTATATGCACAAAACCGCAATAATAAAGTTAAGGCAAAACATCTGACATATCTAACTTTCTGCAATTTCTTGACATTTTTGCAGGTTTCCATAGCCTTGTGCCTCAGTAGCTGTTCCAAATTTTCAAACATGTTATATACAAAACTTGCAAGAAGTTTCATGCTCTTTGAAATGGATAATAGCATATTTTTGCCTAAACTGCACTGGAAGAGAGTTACTGAGGAAAAAATGAAATAAGTGACTTTTCTTAGTGGATTTTTCAAGATGACAAGTAACACACATTAAGGGGAGGTGGTCTAAAACTTGGATTTTTCCCCGAGATGGGTAATATATGAAACATACCTGAAAATCAAAATTACTCCATCCTTTGCAACCCAACCCCTTTTTCAGAGCTCTCTCTACTGGGCTATAAACAAACCTTGAAATCATAATAATAAAACTTTGTTTGAATGACCAAATGTTATAATAAAGTATCAACAAAATAACAATACACATACACCATAAGAATTTATTTCATTTTTCAAATCTTGGGGAACTCAAGTTAAAAAAAAAAAAAAAAAAAAAAAAAAAAAAAAAAAAAAAAAAAAACAGTTCTCAGTTACCCCTATATTTTCTTGTGGCACTTAAAATGAAGCTGATGTCTTTTATTGTTCAACAAAGATAAAATGCCTGAATTCAGATTTTTTTCACTAAAGAATAAATAAAATAGCAATTAACACACTGATTGGTACAAGGCCACAGCAGAGCCTTAGCCTGATGCATACACCCACCAGCGGCCACAGTAGAGCCTTGTGACTGATGCCGTGACCTGACCTGACCTGGCAATGGAACATCCATTGCTATGAATGCAACAGTCAATGTGTTAAGCAAATAAGAGAAGACGATATTAGGGACAAAAAGAGGTATCAGTTTCATAACAACATTTTGTGGATGAAGTGCACTTGAACACCCTAAGATTACAAAATGGAACAACATAATTGCCTTACAGTGTGCATTATTTTGTGATTTAAGTGCATTAATAAACAATTGGTTAACTGTGTCTAACTATTTCCCAAATATAGTTAGTTTATGATTAAAAAGAAGCTAGCTTTTTAGCTGCCAAAAGTTAAGATATCTTTGTGTTTGCTACTCTAATACTTTTTTCCCACACTGTTGTGATTTATGGATTAATGCCTTGTCCAAAAGTGTCTAATGTACAGAACACACTCGGGTCCATGAAAATTTCAGAGAAATTTTGTGTACTCAGTTCATTTCAGCAGAAAGTTGCCATCTCATTACTTTTCTGTTATTTTTATTTTCACAGTGATTTGAATCTAAGACAAAACTTAAGAGTTTTGTTTTTATTTCAGGAGTGTGGGAAGGGACTACTGAATAAATAATGTATTACACTGAGTGAAAACTGTTTATTGTCAGAAGTGATCACAGAAAGATGAGTTAAAATATAAATTACAAATGTACAAAAAAATGATAGCTAGCTAGTGAACAGAACATGTTACAACAAGACTGCATTGCTTTTGGAAGCATGCTTTAACACCACGTTAATGATTTCATGAATATTATAATGTGGATTTTCACCAAATACAGATTACTCAGTAATGATAACCGTAAAATAATTGCAAAGAAGCTTTGGCTAAATACAAAGGGCTGTTCTGTAGGAAAGAGTAGAACAGTCATTAGAATGGTTAGACACACAGGAGGCCTTCTGGTTATAGTGATCTTTGCAGGTGCCAGAACTTAATTTAATTATGCTGCTTTTATCATAATTTGAACAACAGTTTTATGCTGGGATGTATATGTATGCCTTTCTGTTTTACTAATTACATATCAGTTACCTCCTTGGAGTCTTTCATGGTGGCATACTTCAATTTCCTGTTGTTTAAATGAATTATCTTGGTGTGTATCACTGTGTCACTAGAGCCAAGATCTCAATACGCAATTAACACAAATATATTTGTAATACAAAATTAATGACAAAATTGCTCTCTGTGTGATATTTCGTCATTTAGTACTTTGAAGCAGTACCTCAAAATAAAAATGGAAATCAATTCTCACAGCTTTGTGGAGTATTGTGGATAGTTTTACAATAGGAAGAACACCAGTGTATTGAATCAAAAGGGACATGCACACAGGAAAATTATAAAATCGTGAGACAGGATTTCTGGCCAATACTTACATTCAGGATATGAAATTTCAGTACTGCTGATATAAAAAAGAACACATGGTTTATAATGTGCATGTAAAAGTATATACTGTTGTAGAATGGACCATGAACCAGGGACCGTGACAAGACGAAGTGGCTTGCATGCCTCAATGACGTAGATTGCTGTACTGCAGGTGCAAGTACAATGGGAGAACACAAACTAGCCAGTGGTTCCTGGTGAAAGGCTGCAAACTTTTCAGTAATTGCAGGGGCAGCAATTTGGATCATTTACTGATATGATTTCGTAACATTAGCCAACATGGCTTTGTTCTGGTGCACTGGCACTGCAAGTGGCTGTATGCCAGGAGAAACTACAGAAGATTTTTATTTTTGCCCCAAAGGGATGCAAGTCTACTGTATGGCATAATAATGATGGCATCCTCTTTTGTAAAATATTCCAGAAGTAAAATAGGCCCTAATTTGGATCTCTGATTGGGGACTACTAAGAATGATGTCATCAGGAATAACAAAACTGGCAGTCCATGGGTCTGAGTATGAAATACTAGATCCCTTAATCAGGTAGATAGGTTAGAACTAGTAATGAATAAGAAAACAAGAGTGCTGGTAGACTACTATGAACAGCATATTGAACACATTATCATAGCCAACACCCACCACAGCAGTACAAGTTAATATAATGATTATAAAGAATCTGCCTCAATTGCAAATTGAAACCAGAGGTTGACCTAGGTTTCGGCACAGATAACCACGCCTTCTTTGGAACACACAAACTAAAAACTGCCTAAAGAGGCATGGTCCAACTTTAGGCCGAAGAAGGCGTGGTTATCTGCACCAAAACCTAGGTCAACCTCCCGTTTCAATTTGCAACTGATTCTTTGTAATCATTAAATTATTCTTGATTGCTGACATGCTGCAATGTTAAAAGTTCACAAGTTAATATGCCAACCAGACTCAATGATGGTGAAGAGATTGAAAAAAATATATATATATGATTAAGTAAATAAATTTATTCTGATAGTTAAGGGAGACAAAAGTTAATTGTGGTAGGAGACTAGAATTTGGTAGTAGCAAAAGGAAGAGAAGAAAAAATAATAAGAGAACGTGGAATGAGGATAAGGAATGAAACAGGAATCCACCTGGCAGAATTTTGTACAGGGCATAATTAAATTATTGTTAATATTTGGTTTAAGAATCATGAAAGGAGGTTGTATACATGGAAGAGATCTGAGGAAACTGGAGTGTTGCAGATTGATTATATAATGGTAAGACAGAAATTTCTTAACCAGATTTTAAACTATAAGGCATTTCGAGGGACAGATGAAGACTCTGGCCCCAATTTATTGATTATGAGCTGTAGATTACAAGTGAAGAAATTGCAAAAATGTAGGCAGTTATGTAGGTGGGATCCGTATAAATTTGAAGGAACCAGAGGTAGTAGAGAGTTTCAGAGCATTCATTAGGCAACATTTGACTGAATCAGGGTGAAGGAACACTATAGAAGACAAATGGGTTGCTTTGCGAGTGACGTAGTGAAAACAGCAAAGAATCACATAGATAAAAAGGCAAGGCCTACTAGAAGTCCCTGGATATCAAGGGGAAATTGAATTTAATTGATGAAAATAGAAAATATAAAAATTCAGCCAACAAAACAGGCAAAAGAAAAAAAAAATGAGACTGGCAGATAGTGCAAAGGGACTAAGCAGAAATGGCTAGAAGACAAATGTGAGGCTGTAGAACAACATGTATCTGTGGGAAGGTTAGATGCAGCTGATAGAAAAATTATCGAGACCTTTGGAGAAAATAGAACCACCTGTACGAATATGTGTGTGTGTTGGGGCTTATGGGCGCTCAACATCGAGGTCATCAGCACCCTGTATGAATATCAAGAGCTCAGATGGCAAGCCAGTACTATGCAAAGAAGGGAAATCTGAAAAACTGGAAGTTTTATATGGGGTAAACTCACTAGTATTTCCTAAAGATATTTGTGTGGAGTGTACCCTTGTACAGAGATGAGACAGACAAGAAGAGAATAAAAGCTTTTGAAATGCGGTACTATAGAAGAATGCTGAAGATTAGATAGATAGACCAAATAATAAATGAGGAGCTACTACATCGAATTTGGGGGGGGGGGGGGATTTTGGCACCATTTTACTGAAATAAGGGCTCAGTTGACAGGACACATCCCGAGGCATCAAACAATTGTCTTGTCTGGTAATAGAAGGAAGTGGAAGTGGGAGGAGGAGGAGGGGGGGGGGGGGGGGGGGGGAAGATGTAGAGGGCGACCAAAGTTTGAATACAGTAAGCAGATTCAAATGGATGTAGGTTGCAGTAGTTATGCAGAGAGGAAGAGGCTTGCACAGGATACGTTAAAATTCTCTTGGGTAAGTCAAAAGGATGGGTTGGTCACCCAGAATGCAGGATGAGGACTCACCTCATACAATGTCAAGGTGGAAGTACTAGCTCCATAAGCTAGGCTAGTGTATCCACTTTTGTGTGTGTTATCACCAGTACTGAAATTTTGCCACCTGGTAGTAAGTAATGGTAGCAATTCTGTTTCATAATTTTATAGTGATTTGAATTGCATGAAATCACAAATAAATGGTTGAGTACTGTCAGTATTAAAGTATATTTTGGTTGTAAGCTGGAAGTTTTCATAAGACAAAGTCTGCGTATTTAACAGAACATTGTGCCACAGTGTCTTACAATTTAGGAATACTTTTATATATTCACATTTATAAATTAAATACATAATGTTGTTGCCAATTGTAATAGATAAGCAAGGGCTAATAAATTGATTGCACTGAATCAGTTGTGACACTGAAATGTCAAAAATTGTTTTCTTGTGAACTTCATAACCTAAATTCTGCAGCTAAAGACTACATCTATTAAGTACATGACCTCGACTTAAGTATTTGTGCCAATCTTTCTGGAAGAGAAATAAAAAGCCTGGTGGGTTTCATAGTATCCTGCTGTACTTATTTGTGTTTCTGAGCCTTTTAGTAATTGGAATGTATGAGATTTTTATGGTTTTCTCAGAATGATTGACTGATGGTATGTTTTGGCTTCCTTAAATTGAAACCTCCATCCTTATTTATAGGGTTGTATGATATGCTGCTTCTTTATAGGCTTGTTGGTTATGCAATCCCAAATGCTTATACAACAATACTTGGGATCTGGTACTCACTGTATTAAGATCTCACTCGTCATCTCTTTCACTAGAGCTAAGGAATGTGCATTCTATGAAATAATGACACAGAAAAACAAAAGCACACCAATTCAAAATATTGTGCAGAAAACCGAATTTTCACTTCAGCTATAAATGTGGAAACAAATCAATAATGGGAATAAACATAATATTCCTCCGGAATGTTGGACACAGATGTAATATCATAGTAATTGATTTAAAACTGAAATACACCCATTTTTTCCATTATTATAGGTATTTGTACAAGCTATTAAGATGAGATAGAAATCTGAAGTGGTTTTCCAAATTTTTTTCATATCACAGGCTTCAGGGTCTTATGATGTACTCGTAACATGCCAAAAAACTATGGGATATTACACTGCACCAGAAGAACATGGAAAAAAGTTTTCAGTTCTCAGAAACAAATTTACTGATTCAGATGATTCCATACTTACATAGCAAAAACAACAGACAAATAAATTGTATGCTAAAATATTATGAGAAATGGCCTCAAACAGAAAATTAATGTGTAACTCTCATAAATTAATTTTTTGCTGGGCCCAAAAAAGAACATTTGCACAATGTCTTAATTTTATCAGAAAGACACTACCAAATACATAATTTCTGTGGCATATACCAGGAGCTTGGACTAAATGACAAGAGATACAATCATTTTTATCTGTTTGTATCATTATAACGATCTCCATTTACTATCTATGTCCAGTTCAGAACAAGTGAGGTGGTACAATTTTTATAGGGCTAGAGTCATTTGCAGAAAGAGTGCAGGTCACCAGCTGACAAATATCATGCATTTGCATTAAAGAAAAGAGTGTTCAGTTCATCTTTCCGTATTTGTACAACTTAGTTTTTGTTTCACACCCGCAATGTTGCTGCAGCAAGACAGTCTTAAGTTTTTTCCTCCCATTGATGTCTTAATCGAATTCAAGACTTGTTACTCAACTGGATTTTGCAACACCAACATTGATCTCCTTCCAAAAAATTCACACCTAAGTTTACTAACCATCAATGTTTTACTATTGTATAGAGTAAACTAATCCATTATGATTCTAGAGTGATCAAATTTCTTCAACATCTCAAGTCTGCTTGATAAGGACCCCAAACAATACAGCAGGACTCTCATATAGGCCACACTAGTGTCTAGCAGGCAGTTTTCTCAAAATATCCACTCATTTTTCCAAGAAATTTGCTGACAAATCCATTGACCTTCCCTGTCCTCATCAATTCATTCCATTTCATATTGTATAGTAGCGTTACCCACATATATTTATATGAACTCTCTCACAAGCACATGCGCCACCCTCTCCCCTCCCCTCCCCTCCCCCCCCCCCCCCCCCCCTCCCCACACACACACACACACACACACACACACACACACACACACACACACACACAACACTGTTTTTGAAGCTACGAGTAAAGGAACTCGTACTGAGAAATGCTGCTACAGTAATGGTATTTAATCCCGAATAACAACTTGTCAACAAAAATTAAACTTTTTTTACAAACTTGCAGTATGCTGCAAGTGAAAAATAGGTCCACAATTTGTTTTATAACTGAAGTACCTGGTTATAGATCTGACATAAGTTGCATTAAGAAGTATCTTTTTTATTTCTTGATGGTGACTAGTTTCAGAAACCTATGTCCATCTTCAGACCATATGCATCGTAAGTGTGACACTATAGGCAAAACCTGATGAAAATGGACATAGATTTCCGAAACTAGTCACCATCAAGAAATTAAAAAGATACTTCTTAATGCAACTTATGACAGAACTACAACCATTTATTTCAATAAATTAAACTGTTGCTCTGATTTCTGAGTCCTTTCGATTCAGAGGGAAAACATTTATAAACATCTATAAAATCCAAAATACAGTTAATGTAAATGCGTGAATACAACCAATCACAAATGATGACCACAGAAAATTAAAATAAAATAGTCCATTGTTGGAATATTATTGTACAAAATAGAAATAAATCTTCATTTATTGTAAAATCAATACCAAGTAGTTAACAAAAGACCTTTGATGTGTGCAGCTGGATAACAAGCTAACATTGAGTAACAGTTAGATAAATGTATCAAGAAGCTCAATCTGGCCTGTTTTGCACTTAGATATATCTGTTATTATGTTGACAGAAAGACAAAAGTGTTGATTTATTTGTACCCTTTCATTCCCCATTATCTCAGGAACTTATCTTCTGGCACAATGTCTAATGTCAATGAAATATTTAATTCAGCAGATATAACTAGTAGCAATACTCTGTAAAGTAGATAATATACATGCAGCAGAGGCTTCTAAAGTCTTGGAATTCTTACCATTACTTTCCAATACATGAATACAAGTATAATATCCATATAAGCTTTGTCTCCTTGGCTAGGGATTGCAGTGAAGTTCTGTATTGCGGTACCAAAGATTTTACGGGCATTAAGCAAGAGATTGGGAATTTACATCAATTCAAAAGAAAATTAATAATATACTTTATTAGCCTCTACTTCTGCAAATTACCTGATTGTGTAGGTCCCTAGATTGAATATTCCTGTCAGCTGCATGACAAGGAGGAATATAAATTGTAAACATGCCACAGTTGTTATAACTGTTGTATGCTAATCTCAGTGTGGTCAAGTAAATATTAAGCTAGGAGAAAAAGAGCTATATAATTGAGGAAGCTGCAATTTTGTGTAAGTAGTTCTATGTTACTATGTTAAACTAGCATGTATACTAATTTAACAAAATTCACTTATTACTGCAGTCTGTAAAAGTTGCTTCCCTTGGCTACTGTATACCTTGAGTCATTCCACATCCCTCAAGATTCTCCATCAAGATGGAATGTTCAGAACACAATGAATGAATGAGGCATACTTTTTTCATCTGAATGGTACAGAGAAGACTGGAATACATTGTTTATCATCCAGGTAGTGAAACTTTTGGAGTGTTTTTATATTCAATTAGGTGTATTTAGTCTTGTAATCCCTACCTCATATACTGCTGCCATAAATACACATAAGAAACTTAAATTTCAATCATTAATTAAAAGAAAAAAGACCAGAAGGATCAAGATAGACAAGGGGTGACAGTAGAAAACCATGCAAAAAAAAAAATTGTGAAAGGAGTAGCTTCAGAATTTTTGATTATCAAAGTCCCAACATCCCATCTACTGTCATTGAAAATATCAGTCTGAATAGGTATACTATATAGAAATCCTGAGACAGAGGAGTATTTCTGGCAAATGATTTCACAAATCGAGTAAAGTAGTGAAACAAAGTCATACTACAGAACAATCAGGAACTGGAACAGTCATTGATTCGTACCTGTAAGGTGCTTATCTTGATATAATAGTCATTGTTGACAGAATAAGCACTATTAGGAATAGAGTATTTAAAAGGCAAACAAATAACCCACAAAGTAGCAGTAAGTGGTAAACTGCCAGTAAGTGAAGAGATACTCCTACAGCCAATTAAAACAAATGAGGAACATACTAATCCTATTTATCACATATAAGAAAGATATAAAAGAAATACATCAGTGTTTGATAAAACCGTATTGATATGCTCCTGAAGCAGAAAATAAATAAGAGTATGGAATCCAAATCTCAAAAGAATACACTGAGGATCTACTTGAGAATGGAAAGAAGTCAAACTATGTTTAGTTTCTCAATAATGGAAGTAAGAAAATTGAACACTTCAAAAATGACCTGCACAAGCATGGTAGTCCGCATAAAATTATCCAAGAAGAGAAAAAGATTCTAAAATAACAATTTTTGATACAACTGAAGTGGTGAGTTCGAGAACATGTCATCATGTGACCCAAGCGGTTAATTCAAAAGTAAGGTAACAAGATTTATTTCATAAAGTGGATTACTGAATAAAATATACAGGGTGATTTTTTAAAGACATATTGCAGTTCATTATCTTCCTAACGAACAAAGTTATATGAAAACAATAAAGCTGGTTACTGTCCCCCTGTTGCTAAACATCATTTGCTATGGAACAAAAAGTTGTGTTCACAAAAGATATTTTTATTTATAAACCAATAATGTTAGACTGACACTGAAAACTAAAAATCTAAATGTGCAAAGAGAGGAACTGAGAAAATCCTGTTGGATATCAATAAAAGTAAGCAATAAAAATGCAGTTAATTAATAGCCCTTGAACTGTAGAGACAAGAAATACACATTAAAACATTTGTTCAGTGTTGGAGTCACGTGTAACACTTTCTTGCTTGCAGGACTTCACATTTGATCATGTTAAAGGATTATTTTCATGACTTCTAAATTTTAACATTGACTGGCACAATTAAAGGTTAGTAAAATGTGTTTTGGAAGCTGCTTTTTGGGTTATTTGTGTAAAGTGTAATCCAGGACCAGCATTTTATAAGATGAATGTAGGAAACAGAGCTCCACATCTGACATTTATGCTTGCTCAAATTTCTTGGTGCATGTAGTTTTGCTGAGTCTGGCAGATGTCAATACAGTGCTTTGGATGCTGGGAGCAAATGCACTCAATTTCCTCTGTGCTCATTGGAGCATCTCATGACTGAATGGACATATGTCTACTGTAGTTACCCGAGTGCTGGCCAGTAGATGTCTATATGATCGTGGCACTTGAAAGTGAGATGAAGGAGACAGTGAAACAGAAACTTGATTCAAAAGAATATACCCTGAGTGAGGAAGACAGTGGCCATGACAATGTTTGGGAGAAATTTTCATTAGTCAACTGATAAAGATTTTGCCTGTGTGTACTGTGTCAAGTGCTCTGTTCTCCTGTCTCACAGATCTGCCACCACACATCTGAAGACATACGTCTACAGAACATGACAAAGTGTAAGGTCTGCAACATTACCAACCTCCGTGAATGTGAAACGTATGGTAATTAAGAAGGTGCATAGAAATGTGGCCAGATGTTTTCATCCATTTACATTAATATCAGGTGTAAGATTTTGTATTTTATGTCAGTGATTTGCAAATGTTGGTTCAGAATTGGAACATGTAGGTGTCTGTAACGTTTTGCCTTGTCCTACAATGCTTTCAACATCATGCATCTATTACCCATGTTTTGAACTCAGTCCCTTACACACATTTTGGATAATAATAATTTGAAAAATGAGGTTCCAGTGGTTTATTCCATGACCTGTGCTGCCAAAAATACTGTCCAATTCATGAAGAAAGCTGGTGGTATGAATTCAATACAGACAAGCTTGAAGCATGAAATAGAAACTTGTTGGAACAGATTGTTTTTAATGTTAGTCTGTAGTTAGGCAGTATAATACAATCATGGAAATGCTTCTGGACAGAGGTATCCCTGAAAAACATACTGGTTGTGACAACAACACTGCAAAAGAACTCTTTGATATTTTGAACCATTCAGAGATGCAATTGAAGTGTTGGAAGGCTAGAAGTTTCTAACAGTCCATTTTTTTTTGGGGGGGGGGGGGGGGAGGGCGTATGGATGCACAAACAGAAAAATCATTCTAATACAGCACCTGAAGATACAGAGGTATGTTTAAATTACTATAGACTCATTTTTTTTTTAATGCAAGGCCTGTGTCCAGCAAATGAAAATTTCATTAAATTGCAAAATGCCTGTTTATTTTGGCAGCATTGTCATATTATTGTCTATTAACTGTAGATACTACACATGCTGAAAGAGCACTGTCTCCATCTCATAGAAGGGAAAAGCCAAAGATCAGATGTTGCTTAAAACAGTGACATTTCTGTGGTTGCCCTGGTTGTTTGTGATAGAGGAGGGTCATTAAATGCTGTGTGTCAAATAAGCAATGAAATATCAGTTCCTGATCAGCTAGAACAAAATTATAACATGTCTCTGAGTCTTTCATGGCAGAATGTCTCAATAAAATCATCTTGGTTTGAAAGCTGTGTCAATTCGAATAAAACTCTCGAGCTTTCATTGGCCATCTCCGCCATCGTTCTGGAGAGAGGTATCCCTGAAACACATACTGGTTGTGACAACACTGCAAAAGAACTCTTGATATTTTGAACCATTCAGAGATGCAATTGAAGTGTTGGGAGGCTAGAAGTTTCTAACAGTCCATTTTTTTTTGGGGGGGGGGGGGGGGGGGTATGGGTGCACAAACAGAAAAATCATTCTAATACAGCGCCTGAAGTAAAATGATTGACTGCTGGGGTTGGCCAGGTTTTCCACATACATAGCCTGATCGCAGCCTCAGAGATTGGTGCCAAAGACCACAATCATTGCTACGTAAGCGGAAAAGCTGCGCTAGCCCCAGTAGTCAGTGGTTTTACTCCTAATGATGATGTCCATCGAACGCTCAAGAATTTTATTCAAATTTATTAGGCTTCAAAACTGAGAATGTTTTATTCACATAATTATAACATGACAATAATATGTTAATCTGTTTTTGTGGTAACTAAATATTTCAGGCTACCAGGAGAGTGTCAGTCACACCTGCAAAAAAAAAGAAAAAAAGTTATTTGTGACAACAGTCCACTTGAGAGATGGAAGCATAACAGTTGTCTCTTTCCCAGGCTAACTTAGTGTGAAAAATGTTTTGTATTTCAGCCTCAGATGTGACAAGTGACAGACATTTCAGTGTGTTAGGGAACCCTATCTCAGACTGACGAGGCAGGGTTGACCCAAAACGAGTTGCTTCATTGTAATTATGCTAACAGAGAATAATTTGGAGACAGTTTTGTTTTTGTAGCTTCTAAAAATGGTTGTAATGAAACGTATGGTCTGTAGGACAAAAAAACCTTTGTTTTCTGCCTTACGGCAGGTCTTGTCATGGGGGAAGCCTCGTCAGCGAGGTTCACCGCATAAGCGTCTAGGGAAGTGACTCCAGTGGTGGTTTCCCGTTGCCCTCCACTGGTGATGATGAACTGGTAATGAGAACAACAACACAACACCCAGTCCCTGATCGGAGAAAATCTCCGACCCAGCCGGGAATCGAATCTGGCCGCCTTGGCGTGACAGACCGCCGCACTGAACACTCAGCTATCGGGGTGGACTGTAGGACAGTAACAAGCTTTAATATTATTTATTAATCATGCGTTCACCTGATTTTGACATTTATGTCATTTTCAAGCACATGTGAGTAAATTGTGATGGTTATCCACGTGTGCTTGAAATGATATAAACGTCAAAATTGGCCAGTCGCACAATTAATTAAGAATATTACAGTATAATATGGATGATGTTTCCCTTTATAAAATTTTGTTCATTTTAGATTTTTAATTCCTTAGGTGATCAAGTGCAAATTTGAACCAATAAAGCAGATGGTGCTACAAAGAACAGCAATGTGATTTTTCATCATTACAAACGTGGACAATTACATAGTTTTCGTGTGAAACTCCCGACTGTTTCCAAGTTTTTGTTATTGTGTCACGCAAGCTATTTTCTCTTATGGATCACAGTGATACTGCAATTAGACCCTACCACCCAGGAATATATGTCTACAGCATAACTAAACTGATCTGAGTTTAATTCCATCAGCTGATGAGAGTATGTCAGAAGTGACAACAGCTCACAGACACACAAAGCTGCTACTAAAACAGTCACAACAGCAGCACAGCAAGCGTACCAGACCAGGGGCCTCTACCTTCCCTCACAGTGTACATGCACATGCACAGGAGGGAGGGGAATGAGGAAGGGGAGAGGGAGAGGGGGGGAGAGGGAGTGGGAGAAGGGGAGACTGACTACCAGTGACAGGGGTTTGTGTAACATAGCTCTGAATAGGGACTTTGTCTAAAAACTGAACAAGTTGTTACACTTTTTGTACATCTTATCACAGATGAGCACTTCTTATATTTTCATCATCATCATACACAAACTGCAGTCCATTGTGAATTTCTCACTGAAACTGGAACTTTGATAATCAAGTTGTGCTTTGAAAAACTAACAGAATTAGGGGATGAATATAAGGAAAGTAATTGGAAAGCCAGTTGCAACAAATAATGAGATGAGACTATTATTATTCATATTTTGTAGGTGGATGTTACATTAATGAGACAAAGAATCTAAAGATGGTATAGAAGTTAAAGAAAAGAAATACCACCACCATTGAAATTGCAGCTTTCAGAGTCCATGGTGTTCCAGTATGTTATATATAATATTAATGAACAGGTATGAACAAGATGTCCACACTGGATGTATTAAGAGTGGATATGACAGTTTCTGCAAAGAAAAAATGGTATTAAGAAAAGACAAACTAAGCAACAAATCAAATAACCACAAAATAGTAAAAAAAAAGCATAGAATTATTATTAGGGACAAATAGCAAAAAGAGAATTTTCTTGAAAATTATGTAGGTCAGAGACTCATTTTATCAAATATAGGTAACCTATCACATGCGCATGCTGGTAGAGTCTGAAGTATCTTTACTGAAACACTTGTATTTTGTTTTCTGAAATTTATTTCATGTCCCTTTTACAGCATCCATGATTGTCCATATGTCCAGTCTTTCATTTATACCTACTAAAACCAAATGAATACTTTTGTCCAGTGTTGATATAGATATATTAATTACTGAAAATTATATAGTTTTAATTTACATGATTTTCTTAATAAATATGTGCAACAATGTAGAATCAGAGTGTTCTCAAGTATCTATCAGAAAAGAGGAAGGTTGATCAAGGAAGTTGGAGAAGAGAAGCAGGAGAGAAATAAAAAAAAAAAAAAAAAAAAAAAAAAAAAAAAAAAGAGAGAAGTAAAAATAAAACCATGGCATTTAAATAATATTAGAAGACAGAAATATAACACAGTTTCATTTGTTAGAAAGTATACAAGAAATGACAAATTTGTGATCTGCTGCAACTAGTATTCTTAGTAATGACAGCAGTAGTATCTCCAAAAATATAGCCTCATTAGCCTCGGTGTAAATGAGATTTACAATGCATTGTGGCAATAACTTTTATTACTGATTTATGGTAAAAATCCTGTCAACATTTGATGTGCATTACATGAAGATTCAGTTTATATTCATCAAACTCTGTGATTGATGAAGACTGTAACAGCACAAGTGATAAATTATCACTCAAAGATACAAGTAATGGTTCTGATAATGATAATATTTAAAACTAAAACCATGGAAATAGGACTGCAGAAATATTGTTCAACTTTAGCACAGTATCCTGAGGAATTCTACATATTAATGATGGGAAACTGCACAAATAATACATAAAGATTACACTTTAAGTTCATGTAACAGCAATAGTAACTGTACACTGGCATACTTACAAAAGTTTTTAAATCACTATAAACAAATAAAATCCTTTATATTAACAGCCAATGAAATGTTTACTTTGAATAACTGAGTAGAAATGGTCCATAATCAAGTACTGCAAAATGAATTTTTCTTCAGCAACTTTCAAGCTATAATTGCTACACTGTGATGCACTAATCAGATAACCCGTGACAAATTTTAGAATATTGCCTTTCTTTCCCTTAAATGATCAGAATCAGTAGTTCAAAACAAGTATCACATTTACAACATATTTAAACAACATATAAATATATAAATACTATATTACTTCTTAAAATCTTCAAATATTTTAACTTGTTTCAAAAATATCACAAAAATAGTTTGATATTGTTACTCTCCTTTGCATTCAGTACCATGCTGTTTGCTGATCTGCAGTGTGCTTTGCTTGGTCAAGAGTTAGTAAGCAGCCCCAACTTTAGACCAAGGTTTGTTAGTCCCTTTGTTGCAGAAACCTGCCACACTGCTACTGCGCTAGCCGCTAGTACAACTGCTCCTTCCAGGTAAATAGCATAACATGTACGAACTGTACTTGATGTGAGTCCCACACCTCCAGAGGCTGTAAAATCCAGTGGGAACAGGAGGCAGTCAGAAAATGGGCGTGACCTGGCGGCGCCAAACACAATCACCCCAAAAATATAATAAGTTGCAATTGCAGCAGCAGGGAACAACTTCATCCATCGAGGAGCAGTGAAATGAGTTTCTCGATGTATGGTGCAATCCATACCATCTCGATGACTTGGAGTGCAGCGGCCCTCTTGATGCACTGTAATATAAAGTTTCTTAGCTACAAATCACATACAAGCACAGGAACAATTATGAAAGTGAACTGAAACTTCCTGGCAGATTAAAACTGTGTGCCCGACAGAGACTCGAACTCGGGACCTTTGCCTTTCGCGGGCAAGTGCTCTACCATCTGAGCTACCGAAGCACGACTCACGCCCGGTACTCACAGCTTTACTTCTGCCAGTACCTCGTCTCCTACCTTCCAAACTTTACAGAAGCTCTCCTGCGAACCTTGCAGAACTAGCACTCCTGAAAGAAAGGATATTGCGGAGACATGGCTTAGCCACAGCCTGGGGGATGTTTCCAGAATGAGATTTTCACTCTGCAGCGGAGTGTGCGCTGATATGAAACTTCCTGGCAGATTAAAACTGTGTGCCCGACCGAGACTCGAACTCGGGACCTTTGCCTTTCCGGGCAAGTGCTCTACCATCTGAGCTACCGAAGCACAGCTCACGCCCGGTACTCACAGCTTTACTTCTGCCAGTACCTCGTCTCCTACCTTCCAAACTTTACAGAAGCTCTCCTGCGAACCTTGCAGAACTAGCACTCCTGAAAGAAAGGATATTGCGGAGACACGGCTTAGCCACAGCCCGGGGGAGTGCTAGTTCTGCAAGGTTCGCAGAAGAGCTTCTGTAAAGTTTGGAAGGTAGGAGACGAGGTACTGGCAGAAGTAAAGCTGTGAGTACCGGGCGTGAGCCGTGCTTCGGTAGCTCAGATGGTAGAGCACTTGCCCGCGAAAGGCAAAGGTCCCGAGTTCGAGTCTCGGTCGGGCACACAGTTTTAATCTGCCAGGAAGTTTCATATCAGCGCACACTCCGCTGCAGAGTGAAAATCTCATTATGAAAGTGAACTGTTAAATAAACTGCCCATCTATACATATAATTAGTGTAGACAGCAAATTAATTGTCACACACACACACACACACACACACACACACAGGGGTGGACAAAAACATGGTACCAGTACGGCTTGAACAGAAATGCACATGCTACCCAGTCTGCAAGTTGCACCTGTGCAATGTCCTCAATATATTGCAAGTGTTAGTGGTCAGAAGAGTGTCCTGTGTAGTTGGGAGGGCATTTTGTTGGAGCTCAGTGCATTTGAATGTTGGCGAATTGTTGGTGATCATATGGTGGATGCTTCCGTAATCACAGCAGCTGAAGTGTTTGATGTTTGAAGAGGCACTGTATCAAAGCTTTATACTGCATACAGGTAATGCAGAAAATCATCATTTGCTAAGTTACAATGAGGAAGAAATTATGCTGACAAGGGAACCTCCCCATCGCACCCCTCTCAGATTTTGTTATAAGTTGGCACAGGGATAGGCCATGAAAAACTGAACACAGATCAATTGAGAAAACAGGAAGAAGTTGTATGGAACTATGAAAAAAATAAGCAAAATATACAAACTGAGTAGTCCGTGTGTAAGATAAGCCACATCAAGGTATGTGCACACTGAGGAGCACCGTGGTCCCGTGGTTACCGTGAGCAGCTACGGAACGGAAGGTCTCTGGTTCAATCCTCCCTCGGGTGAAAAGTTTTAATTTATTATTTTCAGACAATTATCAAAGTTCATGCACTCAGACATGATCAACTTCGCTCTCCAAAATTCCAGGACATGTTCAGATTTGCTTGGACACATGCAGGATTTGACGGTCTACACACGGAAAAACTTGAAAACGTTAAAAACGTATGTTTTGACAGAGCACAGTGAAAACTGTGCGACTGTGAAACTGTTGCATTCATTTGTTGCCATTTATGTGACAAACTCTTATGTTTTCATCACTTTTTTGGGAGTGATTATCACATCCACAAGAAAACCTAAATCGGGCAGGGTAGAAGAATCTTTTTACCCATTCGCCAAGTGTGCAAGTTAGGTGCGTCGACAACATATTCCTGTAATGTGACGCACATGCCATCACCAGTGTCGTATAGAATATTTCAGACGTGTTTTCCTGTGGAGGAATCGGTTGACCTATGAATTTGCAATCAAATGTTGTCGGTTCCTATTGGAGAGGCACGTCCTTTCGTCTACTAATCACACGGTTTTGCGGTGCGGTCGCAAAACACAGACACTAAACTTATTACAGTGAACAGGGACGTCAATGAATGAACGGTCAGATCGTAACTTTGCGAAAATAAAGTAAGTAAAATTTTTATTCGAAGGAGGACTCAAACCAAGGACCTCTAGTTCCGCACTTGATCACTCTAACCACGGGACCACGGCGCTCTTCAGCTTACATCGTCCTTGATGTTGCATATCTTACACTTGGACTACTCAGTTTGTATATTTTGCTTATTTTTTCATAGTTCCACACAACTTCTTCCTGTTTTCTCGATTGATCTGTGTTCAGTTTTTCAAGGCCTATCCACTGTGTCAATTTATAACTAAATCTGAGGGGGTTGCGATGGGGAGGGTCCCTTGTGAGAAATCATGACAGATGGTCACTGAACAGGACTGTGACAAAAAAATAAGTGGACAACAGCTGTAAAAGTAAAAATTCACTGTAGAACTGAACATCACACTCACGAACCGTGTCAACACCAAAACAACACAAAAGGAGCTCCATAAGCAGGGAAATGCAGGATGAGCTAGAATTCCAAAACCACTCATCTCAGTGAGGCAAATCCCCCTAAGAGGGAAACATGGTGCTGAAGCCATAAAACCTGGACTATGAAGCAGAAGAAGAGTCTTATTCCAAATTTTGGTCAAGTTTACATCCCAGGAGTGAAGCATGGTGGGGGTTCATTGATAGTTTGGGCAGCCACATTATGGAATACCATGAGCCCCAAGGTTACTCTCTAAGGTCACATTACTTCCAAGGACTATATGACCATTCTGGCTCATCAGGCCCATCCTGTGGTACAATATCTGTTCCTCAATGGAGATGCTGTGCTCCTTGACAACAGGGCTGCTGTTCACACAGCTTGCATTGTCCAGGGCTTGTTGTGTAAGCACAAGGATGAATTATTGTTCCCTGGCCTTCACAGTCACCATATTTCAACATTACTGAGCCTTTGTGGTCTACCTCGATGTGAATGCTGTGAGATTGCTATCCACCTCCACTGCCACTACCTAAACTAGCCATTATTTTGTGGGAAGAACGGTATAACATTCCCTTGTAAACCATACAGGACCTGTATTTATCCACTGTGAGACAAATGGAAGCTGTTTTGAATGCTAACAGTTTTACTACTCTGCATCAGGCATGGTAATGTACTGCATCTTGGCCCACACCCAGAGGGAAAAGAGGGGGAGGGGCAGGGAGAGGAAAACAGATAGGGAGAGGCAAGGGGGAGGGGAGAGGTGGGTCAGGAGGAGAGGGTAGGGAGAGGGGTAAAGGAAGGGGCGAGAGGGAAGGGCCAAGGGGGGTGGTGGTGAGGGAGAGGGTGTAGAGGGAGGGTCGAGAACAAGAGGGGGGGGGGGAAGGGGAGAGAGTGAGGGTGGGGGAAGGGGGATGGAGGAGGGGAAGGGGGTGAGGAGGAGGTGGAGGGGATGGAAGGGGTGGGTGTGGGGATGGGGACTGAGAGGGGGGCAGGGGTGGAGGAGGGGAGGGTGAGGGGAAGGGGAGGGTGAGGGTGAGAGGAAGGGGAGGGTGAGGGGAAGGGGAGGTGTTGGGAGGGGGGAGGACGAAGGGGAGGGGGCACAGGGGTGGGAGAGATAATTTAGTAAATAGTTGTGAAAGAGAGTACACAACTGTGTAACTTTTAAGTGGAAAATCCAGGATGGAATGTAACAATACGAGAGAAGGAAAGTTGCTACTCACCATACAGCGGAGATGCTGAGCTTAATGGCCGAAAGCTATGACTGTGTGAATCTTTTTATTGTGCCTATCGCGGCTCAGCATCTCTGCTATATGGTGAGTAGCAACTTTCCTTCTCTCATATTGTAACTTTTAAATGGTGTATTATTGTTTTAGCATTTCATTTCTGTTTACGGATATTAAAGCTTTCAGTGAAAAGATAACAGTGCTTTAACCTGAAATAGCAACTACTGAAAATATTGCACTAAAATGTCTATTTTCTCCATTTTCATATAGACCCTTCTAAGATGAAGATCTATAGGGTCATTCCATATCAAGTCACCCAGGCCTTGACACCAACCATGTCAGATTTTGATGAAACTTCGTACAATTACTTCTTTTATCATCCTGAAAGCACTTGTAAAAGTTTTTTGCTCTATCTCTTATAGTTTTTTTTTTATAAATTTTTAAAGTTTTTAGATTTGGCTTTGTTTCAGCAGTCGGAAATTGTAACTTAAACGTGTCCTCACAACTAAACAAATTTGTATATTAAAGAATACTCAAGATATCAGTATGAAATTTTGGAATAAGTTTGTGTATTATATCTAAATGTTAAAAAAAAATTACCATAAAGATATATTAAAATCTTCCAAATGAAAAAAATTTACAAGTTTTTTATTTTTATTTTTTTAGCTAACAGATGTTTAGTTTTACAAAAACTGCAATATCTAGAGTCTCAGACCTGATAGAAAGCTCAAATTTGTTTTAAAATACTCTTAACTGTATAGGCTATTAGATAAAGGAAAAATTACATTGTCTTTTTAACCTGTTTAATAGTTATCCAATTTTTAAAATAATATTAATTATATTTTAAAAATAAAAAGTACCAAGTGACTTAGACACGGAAAATAAGTTTTTGTCTTCTTGGAGTAACAATGTACGCTTGGATTTGGTTTTGTTACTCCTGTGTTTTGAAGTAAAAAATTATTACAGTGTTAAATAGTGCTTGGATAGTATTTTATTAAGTTTACTCGAACTTTCAGTAAGTACTGTTACTTAGTTTACAGAGATTCTTTTCCAATATCCTATAAAAGTAACCAGACCAAAAGTGAAATCAGTATGTCAGATACTCAAACCTGTAGCGTAGGGTTATTTAAAAAATCTGACTGTTTCCAAACAACCTACACACCTTCAAAAAAGTTACAACCGGTATCTGAATTGAGTGAGGAAGAAAAATATTTGAACCACTTAAGATCTGGAATTAATCTGTGTGAATTTAAGAATATATGTTCACACCACAGCTACTACTTTTTAAATGTTTTTGAAAAGTATCAAACAACATGTGTACACCCACTAAAAAAAAACACAAAAAGCCCATCAAAAAATCGTTGAGAAGTGTAGGCTTGGATCTTTCTAAACAATTACTGACAAAAAATATTAGCATAAAACCTGGACAAAAGCTTTGCTCAACATGCCGTAACTTTTGTGAGGAAAAATTAAGAGTTGAAGTCAATGAAAGTGAAACAGATGATAAAGTCATGGTTGAATTAGAATCATTGGAATCCAGAAATGAATCCCCCGTACAAACAAACATTGATCTTGATAATTTAGGTTTAACACCGATAAAGCTTCATGGCTTGTCAGAACAAAGTAAAAGGTCTTATTTTAAAAGGAAGGTTAGCAGTATTGAAAAGACTGCAAAAAAGGCGGTTTCAAAAGCATTAAAACATGATGCACCAAGTTCTGATGATGACAAAGAAGATACAAGTGTGGTTGAGAAAGCAAAGGATTTTTATGTAATGATTTATCTTATGAAAGAGAAGATTTCATCTGTTGGGAGATCTAGAAAAATCCAGATTCTGACCTTGGCTCCAGATTCTTGGAGTCGAAATAAAGTGATGAAAGAATTTAATGTAAGTGAGTACATGGTGCAACAAGCTAGAAAGCTAAAATCTGAAAAGGGTATTTTGGAAATTCCTGGTCCAAAAAAAGGTAAAACTCTTTCTGAAAATACAGTAAGACTTGTAACAGATTTTTATGAAAAGGATGAAAGTTCCAGAGTGCTACCTGGAACAAAAGACAAAGTAATTGTTCAAAAAAATGTGTACATGCAAAAAAGACTCATTTTGTGTAACTTGAGAGAACTCTATTATTCTTTCAAGTGGGAGAATCCCGAGGTAGAAGTAGGATTTTCAAAATTTTGTTTCTTGAGACCTAAATGGTGTATCCTTGCTGGTGCTGCAGGCACACACACTGTATGTGTATGCAGTATCCACCAGAATGTTAAACTATTACTGGATGCTGTGAAAATTGAAGCATCTTATAAAGACCTAATTAAGATGCTTGTGTGCAACACGGAAAACCAAAACTGCATGCTACATCATTGCAACAGCTGTCCTGCAAATACTGCACTAACTGAGTATTTAACTGAAAAACTAAGTGAAGATTATGATTTAGAAGAAGGAATTGTAATCAGTCATTGGGTTAACACAGACAGGGCAGAAATGATCAGTCTATCAGTGTTGAAGACTACATTTCTTTATTGGTTAGGTCACTGGAAAAGCTCACCCCACACTCGTTTATAGCAAAATCCCAATCAGCAGCCTTTAAAAGATTGAAAGAAGACCCACCACCCAAAACAGCAATTATTGTGATGGATTTCAGTGAAAATTATTCCTTTGTTATACAAAATGAGATCCAAAGTTACCAGTGGAATAGAGGTGGTTGTACTCTACACCCAGTTGGAGTTTTTCTAAGAAATGAGGAAAACAATGTTTTTGTTTCCAACCACTGTTTTATTAGTGATGACCAAGAACATGACACTGGTTTTGTTAACTTTGTACAAAAAGAAATTACAAAGTGGCTGTCATTACATCATACTGACATTGACTCATTTCACTACTTTACAGATGGTTGTGCTGTGCAGTACAAATATAGAAACAGTTTTAAAAATTTGACTGAACACTTGAGAGACTTTAATTTGAAGGCCCAACACTCTTTTTTTGCAACAAGTCATGGGAAGTCAATTTGTGATGGCCTAGGAGGAACTATTAAAAGAATTTTAAGGAAAGCCAGTCTACAGCTTTCAGAAGAAGAACAAATAATGACAGCAATCGATGTGTACAAGTTTTGTGAAAAAAATATTGAAAACATTCATTTTGACATTATTGACAAAAAAGAAGCTGATTTGCTACGGTTAAAACTAGAAAAATGTTTTTCAGCAACCCGAACCATTCCTGGAACAAGAAGTTTTCATAACTTCAAACCACTTCCAACAAACAACCTTGAAATTAGAAGGGCTACAGATAGTGTAAAACCCTCCTTAGTCTTTTCTTTCCATTCTTCTACTGATTGGGTTCATGTTGAACCATCCATAAATAGCTATGTGGCTGCAAATTATGATGGTAACTGGTACTTTGGACTGGTAAAAACAATATTCAATGATGAAGAAGATGCAGAAATTCTATTTCTACATCCTTCAGGACCAGCTGCATCATTTTATTGGCCTGAAAGAGAAGATTCTTGCATAGTGCCTTTGGAGCACATAGTCTGTGTAGTAGACGCACCTCAATCAAGCGGCACTGGGAGAATGTATTACTTCAAAAAAGACTGTATCAAAAGAACTGAAAGCTCTTGGATGAAGTGGAAAAACAGTTTGAATCAGCATTAATGTTTATTAAAAAGACAAAATTACTCAAAAAATTCAGTGTTTCAAGCAATGTTTCAAGCAATGAGTTGGGTTATACATAAGTAAACTATCTTTGTACATAATTCTAATGTAATCTACTATAATTAATAAACATGTTAAAAAGCCATCATTATTTTTGTTTTATCAAGTAGCCTATATGTTTAAGAGTAAATTAAAACAAATTTGAGCATTCTATCAGGTCTGAGACTCGAGATATTGCAATTCTTATAAAACAAAACATCCGTTAAAAAAAAAAAAAGAAAAAAAATACATATATATATATTTTTTCATAGAAAATATTAATATATTTTAATAGCATCATTTTTATCTTCAAATATGTATAATAAATAAACTTGCTGCAAAAATTCATGATGTTATCTAAAAGAGTTTTTAAGATATGCAATTTTAAAGTTTTGAATACAAATTAAATTTACCATTTCCGAAGGTTCGGAAAACGCATAACATAAAAACTTTAAAAATTTATAAAAAAAACTATAAGAGATACAGCAAAGAAAATTTGCAGGTGTTGTCAGGATGGTATTAGAACCATTTGAGCCAAATTTCATGAAAATCTAAGGTGGTGGGTGAAAAATTTATTTTTTATTGGGTGATTTGATATGGAATGACCCTATACACAGTCAGCGTGACAGGTACTGGTGCTTAGAATAGATATTTTACTCTGCAGTAGAACATACACTGCAATGAAACTTCTTGACAAATTCAAACCATCATTTGTGTCAGGAACTGAACTTGCGGAACTTGTGTCTTTATTTGCTTTCTAATTATGTGCACAGACCTCAAGTTTTGCCCTGCCAGTAGCTGCCTCCCATTTTTCCAAATTTTGTAGAAGGTATTAAGTGTGGGAGTGTGGGAGAAACACTCTTCCAGATTGGAATCTGCGTCATACTTTGAGATCTGTTTAATGCCTACAAAAATCTGTGTACGTAGATTAAATGCTTCCAAAATAAGGAGCGCAAATGAAATCAGAATATCATGCAAAACTTTGATACGACTACTTAGCATCGAGAAGGCCAGATGATACCAGAATTAAATCGTATTATAAAATTCTAGGTAAAGTCAACAGAGCATAAATTACAAGGAATTTAAGCTCCTCTAGCAACAAACCTATTGGGAACATAGTAAATATGTGACAGGGAAAACAAATCAGGAAAAGGGAAATTTTATTAAAGGTGAATTATGAACTGATCAATGATACTCTCAGAATTACAGGTACCTTTAATAACTTTTTCTCTGTCAATAATTGGTAATTTAAGACTGACCACTTTAGTGGTAGGTAGCCTACAGATTGTAAGAAAACATCCTGAAACAATGTTGATAAAGTTTAACTACATCCTACATCTAAAAAGCTTTCGATACTGCTGGCTCTCTTAAAAATAAATATTTAAGTGGTTATGAAATTATTAGTAAAACAATCAACTGATGTTCAACTCAGCTTTGTAATATACTAAGTTACTTATGTAAACAATCATTTCAGAGCAATATTTTTCAAAACAGGGTTTTAGTTACCAACACATCTCATTATTGGCAGTATTTTACAATGTTGAATAGATAATTTAAAACAGAATTTACAAACACATAGAAAAAAATTCTTAGCAGCAAACAGCTTGGATTTTGAAAAGTACTGTACGTAATCAGACTACCTTTATCTCGACACACAATGTGCTAGAGGTAATCATAAAATTTTGTCACCTCAAAACATCAAGGTGTGATTATGAAACTCGGTGATGGTGTTAGTCCTCCTCTAGATATTCACTCCACAGTGTGGTAAAGTGTCTCCAAAGATGGATGGTGAAGAGGAGACCTTGGTTGTAGAAGTTTGTCAAAATGGCTGCCACACAATGGTTTCTTCATCTGAGGAAAGTGGAAGAAGTTACTGGGTGCTATACAGGGTGAATATTTTGGTGGGGAGAGGGGGGAAGGCCAAATTTTGGAAGCACAAAGAAGAAACATGTGTGACTGGATTCTGTGCAGTCACACATGCTGTAGAGCAAAAACATCCTCTTGGACAGCTCCTGCATTGCTTCTTCTTGACAGCCTCCCATGATTTTGTCAGAAGGTTTTGAGAGTATGCTCTGGTGATAGTTTGCCCCTTTATGAGCATAATCTCTCAGCACCACACCATGGCAGTCCAAGAAACACTCAGCTCCAGCTTGCCTGATAATGGGTAGGTCATCATCTGTTTTGACAGAGGTGAATCTACATTTCCATGCTTGCTTTGCTCCTTTACCTTGGGATCACATTGTTACATCCAGTACCTGTCCATGGTGATTAGGCCACTGAAGAACTAATCTGAATAGGCTTGACACAACCACAGCACTTCTGTTGCTGCCTATGACTTTTTGAATAGATGTGAGCAGTCACAGAACCCACTACTTAATGAACTTTATCATAATAAATAAAACTCTTCTGGGTCCATGATGCATTGTCAGTGTGTAAAACTTCTGACATTTTCGCCACTATTGTAAGTGGCCTTCCTCAGGGTGTTTCTTTTGCTAATTGTTGATTGAGAAAAGTTTGGTTCTTATATACTGGTGGAAGAGGCTGTTACTGATCTCCAATAAGGTACTTGTGATTATATATTGATTACAATTTTAATTTAAAAACCCACAGTTTTATATTCTTGTGTGAAAGTCTACAAAATGTTACTGCATCAAAAAGAAATTTCACTCAAAAATTATGACACAAATTGCTGTTCATTACTTACCTTCAAGAGGCAAAATACCACAATCATTGACAGACACAGTAAAAACATATGACACTATCATGACTTTCAGAACCAATACTTCCTTGCTTGGAGGTGGAGAGAGGGATAGATCTGGGAATGTTAAAAATGAAGGGCAGATCCCTTAGGGGATGAGAGGACAGGGGGAGACAAAGAGGAAAATTAGAAGAGGAGGAGGAGCGGCTCTTTTGAAAGAAGCCAGTTTTCTTCGAATTTACATGATGTATGTGTGTTCAGCATCTCTTTCTAAACCACTGGACTGATTTTTAGCAGCTTTGGTATGAGAATCAGCACTGTGGCAGTTAGAATCTTCTAGCTCCTGTAGGAACAGAGGTATGGGCTAAAAGGCTGCCTTCCACAACAAGTGTCTTGTGCAGGTAGTATCAGAAAGCCTCCTAGGGGTATACTCTTGCTGATGTGCAGGGGAAGGGGATGGCCAGAAAGAGAGGGAGGAGGAGATGGATAGAGAACAGGTGTAGGACGGGTAGATACAGGAGGTAGGTGGCACATGTAGAGAAACAGTGGCCAGGTTGAAAAGGAAGAGGGGAGGGGGAGGAGATGGACAGAGAAAAGGGAAGGAGGAGGTAGCCAGAGGGAGCAGGGAGTAAGATATGGTCAGAGAGAGGGGCAGAGGAGATGCAAGAAGAGAGGAGTGGGAGGAGATGAAGAGACAGAGCTTGTGGAGAGGAGATAGACAAATAGAGGTAGGAGGATGAGGTGGACAGAGAGGCAGTAGGAGGAAGAAGTGGACACAGAAACGCTAGGGAGGGAATGTGTGCAATATATGTGTTGAACACATACATGGGCAAAGCCTTGGGCAAAAGGATATATAGTGATTCCTATAATTATCATTGTGAATAGATTAGCACTAGTCATAATCTGTTGTTAGTATATTTTACAAAAGCAGGCCGCAGTAGCTGCCTGTTAATTTATAATTTGATGGTTCCACACCACTGAAGGCTCTCTTTCATTATGGGGTTTATGAAACAATACAACTATCTGAACGAATGAATGAAGGAATGAATGAACAGTTCTAAAGAAGTTTTGTTTAAGTGTACACTCAGCTGCAAATGAAAGGACAGGGTTCATGGTAAAACTTCATATATACATTAATTGAAAAACAACTTACTGATCATGACAAAATCACATTTAAGAGGACTAATATAACTCGTGAGCATATTGAAAGTAACTGGTGAGTGATGAATATGTCTAGAGAACACATTATCAGTAAAGACAGTGTGGTAAGAACTGTTGAAACAAACTGTTTTCAAAGTAAGTGAATGGTAAATGAACTTTCAGTGGTGCAAGGAATATAAAATCTCTACTACTAGCAACAAAAACTTGATTGACCAGATTACTTTTACACTGTTGTGTATTGCAATACATGTTTGAATCTGAAGGGCATTGTGGGTATTGTCTTCTTCCAAGTATTGAAGCTTCTGTATTGGTCTAGGATGTCATATCATGAGTTTCAATAGTACCTATGGTCATATTAATGGAAAGGTAAATGGTAACGTGTATAAATGTGTGTTAGGTGACATCATTCACTCAGAGGTACAGGCATTGTTCCCTGTAGGGCATCACATCTTCTAAGATAATTATGTCAACACTCACATAGCTGGTTAAACATTGGTTTGAAAATCAAATAACAAACCTTTCTTGAACTCCACAACTGAGCTAGTGTGATATGTGTTGGAAATACAATTACGTATCCATTTTCCTCCTTCAACATCTCTCAAGGAGTAGTACAAAATCTCACTGATCATCTTTCATAATTTATATGAAGTGATCCCCAAGAGGAGTCAGGGTTTTGTGGATGAAACAAATGACCATACACTACAGTAATTGACTCTGCTTTAATGGGTATGTTGGTAAGAGCACTGACTAAAAAAGGAAAATATTATGGTGTGAAATTCAATATAGCACACAACTATAATCTGTTAGGATGAATTGTGAGAGCAGTTACTATTCCAATAAAGAAGGTTCAGCAACTTTAAGAGCATATCTTTTCTTGAGTTTCATTGACATTTAGTCTATCATTCCCATAATTTACAATTTCCTCTCAGATTACTACTAACTCATCTCAAATTATTTGTAACCTCGGTGAATTCAAAATTGTAAATGACTGACGTATCCTTAATTAAAACTTTTGTTGTTACTGTTGTCATCATTATCATTATCATCTTCAGTCTGAAGACTGGTTTCCTGCGGCTCTCCTTGCTAGTCTATCCTGTGTAAGGCTTTTCATCTCTGCATAACTACTACAACCTACATCCATTTGAACTCCAAGACACTATCCATTCTGTTCAACTGCTCTCCCAAGTCTTCTGCCATTTATGACAGAATTGCTATGTCATTGGCAAAACTTAGTTTTTATTTCTTCTCTCTTCACTTGAGTTCCGTTTTAAAATTTGTCCTTGCTTTCCTTTACTGCTTGCTCAATGTACAGACTGAATAACATTGGGGATAAGCTACAAACCTGCCTCATTCCCTTTCCAACCACTACTTCCCTTTAACATCCTTTGACTCCTATAACTGCAGACTGGTTTTTGTACAAGTTGTAAATTATCTTTTGCTCCTTGTATTTTATCCCTGCTACCTTCAAAATTTCAGTGAGTGTAGACCAGTCAACAATGTCAAAAGCTTTCTCTAAATCTACAAATGCTATGAATGTAGGTTTGCCTTTCTTCATTGTATCTTCTAGCAAATGTCACAGATTCTCAGCATTGCCTACCGTATTCGTATATTTTTTTGGAACCCCAACCAATCTTCCTCAAATTCAGCTTCTACCAAGTTTACGGTAAAATAAACGAAGACTGGGTGTTAATTTATTTTGTTAGTAGATAAATGATAAGAAAAGTTTCATAAAAACAAAAAGTGGGAGGATGTGTTAGGGAATTGGAGTTGATGCCTCAGAGGGAGGCAGCTTGTGTGTGGGATAGGTATTTGGGAAGGAGGGGCAGCAGGTGCATGAGACAGGAAGCCAATACACGGTTACCACAGCTGGTGAGTTTGTGTGGGGCACAATGAAAATGATGTGTACATGTCGACTGGGAGGGGATGACAGGCCAGAGGAAGAGAAGACTATTGGGTAGAGGGTCCTGTTCACAGTGCATTTCTCATGAAGCTTTAAAATGAACATTGCTTCTTGACATGCAGCTAACCGAATTTTTCGGTTCTTGGACGCAATATTCACATCACTTCGAGGAAGAGAGGCTACTGAGATAAATTTTTAATTTAATTTTGAAATGACAGAGATTTCCAATTTCTTGCTTTATGTAGTATGGTAACTAGCTGAATACTTTTTGCCAAAGTACATAACTACCATTCAAAATACAGGAAAGAAGGCAAAGTCTACCTCAAAATTTTTATGTGCCATGTATAGTGATTGTGCCCACTAGAATTCAGCTGGAACTGATTATTGTTGCCAAAAAAAAGGCCATTAAGGAGTAAATGTATTAAGAAGCATGTGTAAGAATTCTGAGCCACTTAAAAACACTTTGGGGCAAGGTGTAGAGTTATCTGTTTTTACCATTCATTTCTGCTGAATAAGCACACACTTTTTGCTTGAGGTACACTGCTCCAGACTAATTCTGTAGAACAACAAGATATAAAATATCTAAAACAAGCCAACATTAGTCTTCAGATCAATACAATGAGAGCTACTTTTCAGGACAAAACATAGTGAACTGAGGCTTGCTGATTAGTTTATCTATGTGTTTGACTCCATTTTACCTTGTTATTCAATTGGACTTTAAGGGGAGATTGTACCTTATATACTTACAATGTTAAGTTTGTCAATTTTAGATGCATTTATCTTGTGAATGGTTCTTGATAATGTTATAAAATGTTAATGGGTGGAGGAGCAAGAGTCTTTCTCCATTGACCTGTTTTTGTAGATAAGTCACTTGCACAATTTATTTTTTAGAGAATTTTTTGCGAGTTGTAAAATTTTTTCCTCATATTTAAGCTTCTAAAATATTAAAATGAACTTCTCTTAAAAATGCATCATTGATGTTCACCCCAGTTTCTGTAGGTTGTGTAAGTTTCACTGTTCTATGATGATAAGTTCCTGAAGAAAATGTAACTAATCATTTAAAAAAATAAAATCTCAGGAATCTAGCTTTAAAGATGAACATAGTTTGATAGTTTGTTACTGATGTTAGAACAGTCCTGCACCATACCCTGGGTCATCTGCATTTTCTTCATCCTCCATGGCTCTCTTAGCATTCCTTGAGTGCATTCCTGCCTTCCTAGCTACCGTAGTCATTTCATAATCTGCTTTCTTCACATGGACAGCATCCAATTTGGAACGTGCCATCACCATATTTTCCCCAGGTTATATGTCTCTGCATCATAAACACCCAAATTCAATGTATCTTTACCCACAAATACTGTTCTAGGAATTCTAGACCATATGTCACTGTTAAATGATTCATTTGGGTACTTGAAGGACAAGGAACAAGTGACTGCAGAACACAAACAGAGCAGCCAACTGCGAGCAAGAAATATTTTCACAAATCAGCAAATTAGGTTTCTGAAGTTCAAGAAGTTGACAGAAGGCAAAAGGGGGACATGGCAACATGTGCTGCCCTTAAAGTAAATGAATATTTAAAACCTTTAATGGCTAAAATGCCCTTAGAAAACATGTTTCTCTAGTAAAATACACTCCCAGGAATGTTTATGCGCAAGAAAATATTTTTTTTCCCTATTTTGTACCCTACAAAGGTACAATCTCCCCTTAAGGAACTCAATGGGTTCACATAGCTTATGACCACCAATGCCTACAATTTGAGTCTTTATGAGATTAAAACTTTAACCATTAACTGTGAATCGTTTGAAACCTGTTCAGCTATAATCTGAACTGTGTATGGTAAGGTTTTGTTTGTGTCCTTGATTACTATGCTTGTGTTTTATCAGCAAACATTACAGTTTGTACACCACTCTTTGAACTAATTGGTAGATCATTTATGTTGGTTAAGGGCAAGAGTGGGGGTATTACCAACGTTTGTGGGACTCCACATGTTATGTTTCCCATTTTGAGGTGGGCATCATGCCTGTGATAAAATCTGTCAGTGATACCTTCTGATTTCTGCTGTGAAGATAAGACTCCACTCACACAAGAGGAATGCCTTTAATGCCACAACAATTTAGTTTGCAAAGTATAAGTTTTTTTATTCACACATTCCAAGGCTTTAGCTAGATCACAAAATATTTAGTTCTGTCAGGACTTTATTTGTGAGGTCTTGTCGTCTCTGTAGACAATCCTTTATCAAAATCAAAGTTAAACTGAAGGTCAGTTAATAAGTTCTGCCTAGATAACTGAGTCAGTATTCCATTACAGGCTACTTTCTCAAAAAGTCTTGAGAAGACACAAAGGAGTGAGATGGGTCTTTCAATATGGGTGTTTGACATATCTCCAGCTCTATAGGTGAATGTTACTATAGTACTGATTAATGATGAAGGTAACATAAGGGGAAGGCTATGCACAAGATTTTAATAGTCTGCTAGAAACACAATAATAGACATTAAAATTAGTAATTTTTAATGACCTGGTGAATTCTGATGCAGTGTCTGCTCAAGTAAGCCTAATACATATGTATTTGGTTGCTTATTTGTAGGTGCAATGTTTCCTGCCATGATGAGGAGATAATCACTGAATTTAGTGGCAAGTGATTTGAATGTATCAAAATTTCTACTAAACCTTTTTTTTGTGGTCTCAGTTTCATTTGGATCCCTAGCTTTGCTTGCTTCTTTTTTTAATAAAGTCCCAAACTATTTTTGCATTATTCTTGGAATTTTTTTTGAACATAGTACTCATGTTTTGATTTTTTTGAGAACAGAGAGGAGTAGTTTACAACAATGGTGGTAATGTAGTTTTGGCTATTGGCATGGTTCGCCCTCTGTATTTGGTAGAGCTCTCGCTTACCAGTGAGAAATGATACTCCATTCCCCAGAGTTATCTAACTATTATCCTTGCTTATCCTCAAGTCTATACTTTTTTGTGTTAGGGAAAACAAGACTCAGAGTGCTGAAAAAAAAGTTATTTGATTTAAATGTTCCATTTACACCTGTCTTAAATTTTTCCCCAGAGTTCTTCTTTTAATTTATCTCTAAATGCTGTGAACCAGTCACTATTTATGATTTAGTGATATAATACATTTCTTTATGATTTGTCCCAACTGTTCAGCATACATGTATTTCATTTTTAACATTTGATTATCATGATTAGATAAACTACACTGGCAACTGTTTAACAATTAAAAAATTTCATGAAATGTATTGACAGTTGCAAATACAGACAACAATCGGCTGTATAATGAAATGACAATAATGAAAATTTGTGCCAGACTGGGACTCGAACCCAGATTTCCTGCTTTATGCAACCAATCACCTCAACTGCTCTGGTTATCTGTGCATGACTCATGGCCAGACCCAAACTCCCATATGTCTGTTGATGTTTTACCTCTCCCCTTGCCCACATTTTAATTAATAACACTCTTAACTTGTTTTTAACCTTCTATGTAGGTCCAGGGCATGAGAAGTATAGTTAATATTTATAGTATCTACTGCAGTAGCATCAATATGAAATGTCACAGCCATACATGGGAGACCATCCCGCTCTGTGTTCATTTCTTAAACAGCGGATTTAACAGTCCTACAAGTTATCAGCAAAAGCCACAATGTGTGTCCTACAGCTACTCTTCCTTTCTTTATGTGATACGATGCACTATTCATAGTTACATCTATTCCAGGTTATTTCCAAATGCTAAAATATTCTCTTTGTATCAAATGGAAAATTCTCTCAGAAAGCTACAAGAGACTATATTATGAGACGGAATATCTGGCCATAACTAATCTTCAGGAAAAATGTCAGTATTGCCTTTAGGCCCTTATAAAATTCCAACAGCGGTTTTTTTTTTTACTAATAATTACTTCCTCAGCAACTACTGAACAAGGTTAAAAATGAAGGGCAAGTCACTCAGGCACTTGGATGAGCGGGACCTTACAACAGATAGGAGCTATTACTTACAAAATCTACAGTTGTGTACTTTTATAGATGTCTATCAGCAGCACTGACATTTCTCCTGAAGGTAAGTTCTGACTCATAATTTTTCAACATCTCTCTTTGACAGAAGTGGACCATAAGGGTAAGATTTTTGTGGTTCAGAATGACAGATACATACTCTATGTGATCAAAAGTATTCGGACACACAGCTGAAAAGGACTTAAAAGTTCGTGGCACCCTCCATCACTAATCATGGAATCCAGTATGGTGTTGACCCACCCTTAGCCTTGATGACAGCTTCCACTCTCGCAGGCACATGTTCAATCAAGTGCAGGAAGGTTTCTTGGGGAATGACAGCCCATTCTTCATGGAGTGCTGCACTGAGGAGAGGTATCGATATCTCTTGGTGATGCCTGGCACAAAGTTGGCATTCCAAAACATCCCAGAGGTGTTCTATAGGATTCAGGTCAGCACTCTGTGGGGCCAGTCCATTACAGGGATGTTTTTGTTGTGTAACCACTCCACCACAGGTCGTGCATTATGAATAGGTGCTTGATCGTGTTGAAAGATGCAATCACCATCCCTGAATTGCTCTTCAACAGTGGGAAGCAAGAAGGTGCTTAAAACATCAACGTAGGCCTATGCTGTGATAGTGCCACGCAAATCGACAGAGAGTGCAAGTCCCGTCCATGAAAAACACACCCACACCATAACATCACTGCCTCCAAATTTTACTGTTGGCACTGAATTTTACTGTTGGCACTTCACATTCTGGCAGATAATGTTCACTGGGCATTCGCCATACCCACACCCTGTCATTGGATCACCACATTGTGTACTGTAATTTGTCACGCCACACATTTTTCCACTATTCAATCGTCCAATTTTAATGCTCCTTACATCAAGCGAGGTGCTGTTTGGCACTTATCGGCGTGATGTGTGGCTCATGAGCAGCCGCTCGACCATGAAATCCAAGTTTTCTCACCTCCTGCCTAACAGTCATAGTACTTGCAGTGGATCCTGATGCAATTTGGAGTTCCTGTGTGATGGTCTGGATAGACGTCTGCCTATTTCACATTATGACCTTCTTCAACTGTTGGCAGTCTCTGTCAGTCAACAGACAAGGTTGGCCTGTATGCTTTTGTGCTGTACATGTCCCTTCATGTTTCCACTTCACTATCACATTAAAAGCAGTGGACTTAGGGATGTTTAGGAGTGTGGAAATATCGTGTACAGACGTATGACCCAAGTGACACCCAATCACCTGACCATATTCAAAGTCTGTGATTTCTGCGGAGCACCCCATTCTGCTCTCTCAAGATGTCTAATGACTACTGAGGTTGCTGATATGGAGTACCTGGCAGCACAATGTACCTAATATGAAAAACGTATGTTTTTGGCGGTGTCTGGACACTTTTGATCACATACTGTATGATGAGTTGGGTACCTGCTATGTCCCCATATTCAGTATGGTGTAGTTCTGGCACGTGGTGATCCATTATAAAATTGGGTGTCTTGGAGATTTCCCTTAGAGATAGCTACAACGTGAGCATGTAATGCCTTCCATTGACTTTGAGAGATCTTTTCTGATACTGGTATAACCTTACACAATGATGCTGCAAGGTGTATGGGACACTCACTGCATGGATATGGGGCTTTGGTCTGGCCATATGCAATTCAACTGTGAGGCCACAGTGGCTCAAAGTTGCACTACTTATTGCCTCAGGGTCCTCCTGGAGATTCCAGTGAAGTGGCAGTTCTCATGCGGGTGGTTTTTAAGTAAATTTTTTTTTGACAGTTCTGTACAAGTCTTGCAGCAAAGAACTTTTCATTAAATGAAATTTTGACCACTGATGTCATACATTTGGTATCATTTTAGCCAATGCATACAGGTGCAGTTCTCAGTCCTTCGATTTCCAACAGACTAGTTATCACACCTTGTTGAACAACTGATGGTTGACATGTTACTTATATCTATTGTGACCAGAAAGCACAATAAAGTCACTATATGCACTGAATGCTGAGTAAAATTTTAGTGTGACTGCTTACTTGAAGTGGTACTGCATCAGCAAACCAATTCGTCTGAGCAAGTATTGATTTGTAACCAACCTGACAAGATTTCCACAGTTCCAAAGTTGACAGAAAGAACCAGTTCCTTTACAGTGGTTCAATTTCCAAGATGTTTGTTACTTCCCATCCATCTAAAGAGATGGGAAGATTTAATTTTAACTATTATTCATCTGGGTACCATGGAATTGTGTGTGTTAATCTGTACATGGAAAATATCAGTCTTTGGAAGCCAAATCATTACTATTTGTTTCTGAAATTACATTATAAAGATTTTTTGTAAGAATAAGAGATAGCAATAACATATCTGCACAGCTGCTTAACTACTGAATTAGCTGTCAATGGGATTTTTTCAGACCTATGTCCAAACTACTCATCAGAAAAAAACATGACATTATTATATGTCTGGATATCACTTACATAGGTTACACAGAAATGGACACCAAGTATCAATTCTTGATGGATTCCATTTTTTATGATTCTCTTTTAGACTTACTCTCAAGCCCAGACTATGGAATGTTAAAGTTTCTCTGCTTTCTGTTAGGTAAGATTCTTGCCTCCACAAGGTATGTGAAAAAAATCCAATGATGGTGTACGCTTTGAGTATGGTAAAAAATGGCCGCTATTGAGAAGCATGATGAGAAAGCAAAGAATTTTGGAACATTGCAACATTACGATATTATTGATGAATTTAAGTTTTTTGGTAACAAATATAGTTCTGTAATTATTAATAAAATTGTAACATATGTGTATAGGGTTAATGTTAGGATTGAAAGACTAACTCTTGATGATAAAGCTAACAAGAAGATATTTGAAGATCAGGTTGCATTGGAGAAAGTGCGTATAGCATGTAGTAATAGAATGGGTGCTTTTGAGTTGAATCCCCAGAAAGCATCTGGGGTACCTTGGCATAAGTATACTAGAAGGAATAGGTTTAAGTTTGTAACGTATTCTAAACCAGAACAAAGTGCAGATATAACTAAAGTTAAGTCTTGGACAGATCTTGAAAAAGAGTGTAAAGTTAAAAATAGGTTGTTTCAAGGGACAAATCCATTTTATATTAGTCTGCAGATTGCTGGTGATGAACCTGAAGAAAATGATAATGTACAGAGTGAAGTTAAATATGTGACATTTATTGTAAGAAATAGAGTGTATATGGCATTTTGTAAGAGGAAAGGTAATGTAACGTTACATTGATATTTTATTCTGACAGTCCCTAAAAAATTTCCTTTTGGGGGTCTTAGACTATCCCAACAATGATCTGTTTTACAGAAATAAAATGAGTACACTCTGTGGGCTGTCTTTTCATAGAATTAGTACTTATCTAGTAAGCAGAAGACATAATTGTGTTTTAGTTTCCAGAACCTACACTGAGAACACATGATACCACTGAAACTTCCTGGTAGATTAAAACTGTGTGGCAGCCTGAGACTGGAACTGGGGCCTTTGCCTTTCACAGACAAGTGGACTTGCTGATGAAAGACAAAGATCCTGAGTTCAAGTTTCAGTCTGGTACACAGGTTTCGTGTGCCAGGAAATTTTATATCACCTCACTCACTGCTGCAAAGTTAAAAATCATTCCAGATATGACAGACCCACTTCTGTAATCAAAGTCTAAAATTAAACTTCAGAAAAGCCTTATGTGATGAAGTCTCGCCTGTCTTGTAAGTTTCTGATCATGTTTAAGTGACTCGTCTAATGGTACAGAGTCAATGGCATGCAATCATTCATTTAAAAATTATTAACATTATTTTTAGATGCATACCATTATAGGTGAAGCAGCAGACAATCATGGCAGCAATAAATGATGTCCCACGCTGCCAAGTCATAGACAAATGTTGCAATTTCACAGCAACCAACATTCCAATATTAAGCACTAGGAGTAAATGTAAAGGAATGCCAATAGCAGAGAAGATAACTGCAGCAATTCTCCCAAGCGTTGTTCTAGGAACAGGTGCTCCAAAACCTGGAATAAAAAGCATAGTCAATATAATGTGAAGAAGAACACTTTTTTAGTATTTACAGAAAATCCATTACGGACAGTGAAATAGATCATTTTATGCATTACTAATGCAAAGAAAGAGTATTAGTCTTCTCAAGAACCATACTGGCTATCACATGCGATGTTTGAAAAAACACGACATCAGCACAGCCAAATTACAATAGAACCCAGCTACTGTTGATAATACATCAAGTGTTTTAGTATTTTGTGTATTAAACAATGCATAGCAAAATAAGATGCACTTATGGGTACTGCAGCAATTGTCAACATTCTCATCTTTAAGAGAGAATCTTTTGAAAGATGATGTTTCCAATAAAACTTCTTCCTTCTCTTACAATTCAAAGTAGTCTTGTTTTATTCAAGTACTAGATTTCACATGTATGTAATGAGCCATGTTTCACATAAGATAATTGAAAGTATGACGATGACTATGAAAGGTTTTTAGGGTGCTTGACATCTGGGGCTTTAGGCTTATCCACTATAAATGGAAGTGAGGCTGTGATTACGATGTAAGCCTATCCTGAAGATGAGAGCTCGTTTCTCTCAAAATGTGATGACTGAAATGTGATTCCCACTACTAAATTCATGTGTTGGTCTGTTTCACATCTCCTAAACCAGTGGACTGAGTTCCACTGCATTTGGCACACATACTACTTATTGTCTGGAAGAAAGTACTGTGTGGTGGTAGGGGGAGTGGGGCTATGTACCACCTAGGGGGCCGTTGGGCTGGGGTGGGGGTGGGGGAGAAAAGAGTTTGGCACATATACTACTTATTGTCTGGGAGAAAGTACTGTGTGGTGGTGGGGGGAGGGGGGGGCTATGTACCACCTAGGGGGCCGTTGGGCTGGGGTGGGGGTGGGGGAAAAAAGAGTTGGTAGTGACTGACATCTAGGCTGCCCTGCACATCTGACATGTTATCTTGGTAGAATCTGAATGTGTTGCAGGGGGTATATCTGCAAATGGGGACAGCTAGGCATAAAGATGGGGTAGGAGGAGATGTATAGTTAAAGGGGGATGATGAGATTGACAGACAAAAAAAAGGAGATGGACAGATAGTACTAGTAGGAGATGGGCAGGGAGGAGGGAGGGGGTGGGGGCAGAAACAGGGGTAGGTGGAGTTGGACCATATTCATATGCTGTCAAAGCTCCAGTTAAAAGGCTACATTCATAAATTTGAGCCTTTAGCTCCTACACTAAAGTACTGCAAGTACACTAAAGTGTGATTAACAAGGTAAAACATTAACAGGCTCATTTCTAACTTAGGGTGGAGTTAAGGTGGAGTCTGGCAATACACAAAATTTTAAAATGAATATCACATTCATGCAGCTTTACTGTATGATTAAATGATGATGGCATCCTCTTGGGTAAAATATTCCAGAGGTAAAATAGTCCCCCATTCGGATCTCCGGGCGGGGACTACTCAAGAGGACGTCTTTATCAGGAGAAAAAAAAACTGGCATTCTACAGATCGGAGCGTAGAATATCAGATCCCTCAATCGGGCAGGTAGGTTAGAAAATTTAAAAATGGAAATGGATAGGTTAAAGTTAGATATAGTGGGAATTAGTGAAGTTCAGTGGCAGAAGAAACAAGACTTTTGGTTAGGTGAATACAGGGTTATAAATACAAAATCAAATAGGGGTAATGCAGGAGTAGGTTTAATAATGAATTAAAAAAAAAAAAAGGAGTGCGGGTAAGCTACTACAAACAGCATAGTGAACGCATTATTGTGGCCAAGATAGACACAAAGCCCACGCCTCCTACAGTGGTACAAGTTTATACGCCAACTAGCTCTGCAGATGATGAAGAAGTTGATGAAGTGTATGATAAGATAAAAGAAATTATTCAGGTAGTGAAGGGAGATGAAAATTTAATAGTCATGGGTGACTGGAATTCGATAGTAGGAAAAGGGAGCAAAGGAAACATAGTAGTTGAATATGGATTGGGGGTAAGAAATGAAAGAGGAAGCTGCCTGGTAGAATTTTGCACAGAGCGTAACTTAATCATAGCTAAAAATTGGTTCAAGAATCAAAAGAAGGCTGTATACATGGAAGAAGCCTGGAGATACTCGAAGGTTTCAGACAGATTATATAATGGTAAGACAGAGATTTAGGAACCAGGTTTTAAATTGTAAGACATTTCCAGGGGCAGATGTGGACTCTGACCACAATCTATTTGTGATGACTGTAGGTTAAAACTGAAGAAACTGCAGAAAGGTGGGAATTTAAGGAGATGGGATCTGGATAAACTGACAGAACCAGAGATTGTAGAGAGTTTCAGGGAGAGCATAAGCGAACAATTGACAGGAACTGGGGAAAGAAATACAGTAGTAGAAAAATGGGTAGCTTTCAGGGATGAAATAGTGAAGGCAGCAGAGGGTCAAGTAGGTAAAAAGACGAGGGCTAGTAGAAATCCTTGGGTAACAGAAGAAATATTGAATTTAATTGATGAAAGGAGAAAATATAAAAATGCAGTAAATGAAGCAGGCAAAAAGGAAGACAAACGTCTCAAAAATGAGATCGATAGGAAGTGCAAAATGGCTAAGCAGGCATGGCTAGAGGGCAAATGTAAGGATTTAGAGGCTTATCTCACGAGGGGTAAGATAGATACTGCCTACAGGAAAATTAAAGAGACCTTTGGAGGAAAGAGAACCACTTGTATGAATGTCAAGAGCTCAGATGGAAACCCAGTTCTAAGCAAAGAAGGGAAAGCAGAAAGGTGGAAGGAGTATATAGAGGGTCTGTACAAGGGTGATGTACTTGAGGACAATATTATGGAAATGGAAGAGGATGTAGATGAAGATGAAATGGGAGATACGATACTGCATGAAGAGTTTGACAGAGCACTGAAAGACCTGAGTTGAAACTAGGCCTCAGGAGCAGACAACATTCCATTAGAACTACTGACGGCCTAGGGAGAGCCAGTCCTGACAAAACTCTACGATCTGGTGGGCAAGATGTACGAGACAGGCAAAATACCATCAGACTTCAAGAAGAATATAATAATTCCAATCCCAAAGAAAGCAGGTGTTGACAGATGTGAAAATTACCGAACTATCAGTTTAATAAGTCACAGCTGCAAAATACTAACGTGAATTCTTTACTGTTGAATGGGTAACTGGTAGAAGCTGACCTCAGGGAAGATCAGGTTGGATTCCGTAGAGGTAATGGAACATGTGAGGCAATACTGACCTTACGATTCACCTTAGAAGAAAGACTAAGTAAAGGCAAACCTACGTTCCTAGCATTTGTAGACTTAGAGAAAGCTTTTGACAATGTTGACTGGAATACTCTCTTTCAAATTCTGAAGGTGGCAGGGGTAAAATACAGGGAGCGAAAGGCTATTTACAATTTGTACAGGAACCAGATGGCAGTTATAAGAGTCGAGGGGCATGAAAGAGATGCAGTGGTTGGGAAGGGAGTGAGACAGGATTGTAGCCCCTCCCCAATGTTATTCAATCTGTATATTGAACAAGCAGTTAAAAAAAAAAAAAAAGAAAAATTTGGAGTAGGTATTAAAATCCATGGAGAAGAAATAAAAACTTTGAGGTTCGTCGATGACATTGTAATTCTGTCAGAGACAGCAAGGGACCTGGAAGAGCAGCTGAACGGAATGGACAGTGTCTTGAAAGGAGGATATAAGATGAACATCAACAAAAGCAAAACGAGGATAATGGAATGTAGTCGAATTAAGTTGGATGATACTGAGGGAATTAGATTAGGAAATGAGACACTTAAAGTAGTAAAGGAGTTTTGCTATTTGGGGAGCAAAATAACTGATGATGGTCAAAGTAGAAAGGATATAAAATGTAGACTGGCAATGGCAAGGAAAGCGGTTCTGAAGAAGAGAAATTTTTTAACATCGAGTATAGATTTAAGTGTCAGGAAGTCGTTTCTGAAAGTATTTGTATGGAGTGTAGCCATGTATGGAAGTGATACATGGACGATAAATAGTTTGGACAAGAAGAGAATAGAAGCTTTCGAAATGTGGTGCTACAGAAGAATACTGAAGATTAGATGGGTAGATCACATAACTAATGAGGAGGCATTGAATAGAATTGGGGAGAAGAGGAGATTGTGGCACAACTTCCAAGAAGAAGGGATCAGTTGATAGGACATGTTCTGAAGCATCAAGGGATCACCAATTTAGTATTGGAGGGCAGCGTGGAGGGTAAAAATTTTAGAGGGAGACCAAGAGATGAATACACTAAGCAGATTCGGAAGGATGTAGGTTGCAGTAGGTACTGGGAGATGAAGAAGCTTGCATAGGATAGAGTAGCATGGAGAGCTGCATCAAACCAGTCTCAGGACTGAAGACAACAACAACAACAACAACAACAACAACAACAACAACATCATCTCATTCACCTCATCATCAGCTAAAATGAGGCATATTCCTACTTAAACTTGCTTTTACCCTGTTGTGCTAAAATGAAATAAGCACTTGAAATGAGTCATTCAGGCTATTTCTGTTGTCTTTGGAATGGTAGAATATTGCCATGTTTGTACATAATCAATAATTGCTCAGAACCGTATGTTCGTCTTAGATAACACACCTCAAGTAAGCATATCACACTACAACTTAAATTAGCAATCACAGTGAAATGTATGTGCTACAGGCACCACAAAGAAGTGGTTTCTCTTACCATAGAAAAGAGTTGTGCGGAATAGGGCAATGTGACAAACAGAAGAGGTCAGTGTCAGATTGTCTCACCTCTATGCCTGAAGGAGGAATACCATAGCTGAAGTGCTGGCTTCCCAATCTTCACTAAAAGCAACTTCCTGCCTGCCAATCATGCTTGCTGATTTCCCTGAATCCTTACGTGTCCTTGTACCCAGAATAATGCTACAATCTTCCTGAACAATTTGTTAGCAGGAAAAGAAGGAAACAATGTATCATTTGAATCACTTTCTCTGCTAGATAGATCTATTAAATAGCTTGGATGATAAAGTCTAAGAAATAGAATTATGTGACATTTCTGTTTATCCATACAGTCATAATAAAACCTATCCATCCAAGTGTAAGATAAGAGTACAAAAGAATGGACTATTTATGTAAATGAATAAATTCAGATAGATTTATAGATACGCAAAAAAAAACTTTGTATCAGTTGTTAAACAGTAGAAGTTTGTTGAGGGAAAAGCTCCTTGTTGAACAGTCTAGCTTGTTCTGCCTTGCAGCACAGACAATGGTATGTGTAAGGGTCAAATCTTGTACTTCATATAGTTCTGTAGCAATGTCACTGCATAAGGTGGTTTTAGCATGAGTTTGCAGCAGATATACCTGTAAGTGAGGTGTGGGCTTGTTAATAATAACTTTGTGCAACACAAAGTAGCAAGGTATGTCAGGCTGACATGGGTGTAAGAGTTGCCAAAACAGCTTGCTCAGCAGTATTGGAAGTAACTCTTAACATAAGCTGCTGTCAAAATCTAATGCGGTCCTGTACATGACTTGAAGAGATGCATTCGCAAAATATATGCACACTGCCAAGTATAAATAGGTGACAGTCAAGTAATAGGGCCAGCCAGCAGCAGGCCAGACCAGGCCTTCCAGCAACAAGGTCAACTCCTGTCCGGAGGCATGGGGTCACATACTGGCTACTGCAGAGGACTTCTTCCCACCAGCATCTGCCTTCTGCTGTCATGAGGAATGGGTCAGCATGATGTGAGTGCTACTTGCCACAACTGTCTACAAAATCATAGAAAACATTGAACTTACAACAACATCAGGAGACAAGAAGAATCGCATTCCATTGAAGAGTGTTGCAGCTAATGCCCTCGTCGATGGACCCTGTGTATTTCTTGGATGTTCTCTTAAGTTCAGCTTGGATATAAATGACACTTTCTCACATGGAAATGGATGGTTCACCATTGCCATAGTAAGAGGTGGTAGCGGAGTTCCTAGTATACCTGGTTTTGAAAGTTTTAATGATAGAGATGTAATTGTCTATCGTACCTATCATATCTTTGAAATTGGTAGTAAAGACTTTGGTAAATCAGCTTATGACTCAACCCCTCCACTTGTCTTGTATACTTGTAGCAAGAGTTCACTCATAGCAAGAGAGTTCACTGCTGGGGTAACATCCTCATTGTGGCTGTTGCTACTGAGCCAAGGGCAATGGGGCTGCATCCTCAGCAAAGCAGAGTGACCAAATTGCCAAGTGAGAGGAATTTGATGCGAGTGAGATGACAGACACCTGTCGTGCCTGAGGCAGAGGAGAATAAAATGTTTACAGATTGCCACAGGATCTCTCTGTAGCTGTGAGCTGCTGTGTGCCTTCCCCACAGCCCCTACTCCAACATTCCAGCACCTCTGGTGACTTCATCTGGTGTCATAGTAGTGAGCATCATCTTTGAAGTATGGTGTTTGGATCCACCACCTACATAATCTGCAAGAGCCACCTGCATGCACCAGTTACAACAGGTGGTGAGTGATGGGTAGTTTCGTTTTTGAATGTGTAAGAGGAATGAGAGATTGGGAGATGCAGATTACAAATTTTTTGAAGTGATATGTTGGTTATTAAGGAAGGGTGTCAAGAAACATTTACTATTGTTTTATTATGAAATGAGATTTGTAGTATTAGAAACCTGTTGTTTCACTTCGCAAAAGGGGCGTGAATTGTACTCTTTGGTATGTGTAAGATGCAGCCAATGTAATTTTTTGGGACTTTCTGCACCTTGTACTGAGTTTGCAGCTCTAGAGTGTTATATTTGTCACCATTTCTGCCAATATGCAAGTCAATGTTTTGAGTCTAAGTGGTACATCATAGGAATTAATGTTGTTTTGTTCTGTGTTGTATTTGAGTGGTTTACTATAATAAGCAATAAAGGAGTTTTTCATTTTGTGGTTGTGTGGTTTGAGATTTGGGTTGAAGGGTGAAAGCTACACAATTGCTGAGTCAGGAATGCAAGGTCTATTGGAACCTGAGGCAGAATGGATTTTATTGGAAAAGGTAGCTCAATCAACACCAGATAATATGCATTTAAGTAATAGTAGCCAGGGATGAGCAGTTGTCATTGGCTCAAGTGCAACAACAGGAGAGAGATCTGGCTGCCATAGGGTTGATTGTGCTGTTTTTGGGTAGAGCTTCTGAAGATGTGTGTTCTTTTGTAGTGGATCTAGAGATGTTGGACTGATAATCAGCTATTGCACATGGCTAAGTTGCAGTTGTGGGAGAAGCTGAAACATATGTGAGGTGTTCTGAGGCCTTAAGAAAGGTGACAGAGTTTGAACAGTTGAAGGAATGATTGTTGCAGAGATATAAGAATAGTGCAGTGTACTTTCAGGAAAGGCTGAGAATGATGGTAAAGAGGAAATGGTGGAGATATTAAAATTCAGGAAAAGAGAGATGGATGAGTGCACATGAATTGGGAACAAAGTGCTGAGGCGAATAAGGTCCTGGTACAAGAGGCCAAGAAAAGGGCACTTGATGTCTTTTTGATGGGGTTGCTGGCAAATATGCCTAGAAAGATGCATGAATGTATGCTGAGGGATTTGTATTCTACTATTCAGTTGGCAGTTGAGTATGAGGAAATAGACATAGAAACTGCAGTATGGGATAAGTGTTTTCAATTAGCATAAGGTGTTATAAGAGTAATCATATAGGACATGTGCAGAAGCAGTGTAGGGGTAGAGGTGGTAATCAGCAACAAAGAAGATGGCGAAGCAGGCACAGTACCGTTAATTAAATGACAGAGGGAGCCCAAGGTCAACCTAAAGGAGTTCCCATTTGATTCCAATGCTACAAGCACATATGCAGAGGTGGAAGTTCAGTGGTAGGATTTATAGGAACCAGGAAATTTAAGTTTTGTCTGACACAGGGGTGCATGTATCTGTGGCTAGTAAGAGCCTAGTAAGTCAAAGCAAGTTGAACCCATCATGTTATAGGTTGCATGGAGTAGGAGATGCAGAGGTCACATCGTTGCAGTCAGTGCACATGGATTTTCAAATAGGGAAGGTTCAATTTATTCAGTGCACGGAGGTTGCACCACTTGTGAGTGAAGGTTATGACATGATCCTAGGGGTAGATTTCTTGATTTAGTTTCATGTCAAAATTGTTCTTGGACAGTGAACTGTGGAGCTTAGTGGAATGTTATTTCAGCCAGGGGAAAGCACTGTCAATGCAGAACTCCCATGAGGGCCATCCAAAGTAAATAACAAACCAATTGAACAGTGTACATTAGCATTAAAGCTCAGTTGACATGATTGTGTTTCCAGTGCCACCAGGGAGTTACTTTGGGTGAATGCCGAGTCAAGTATACCTACGAGTATAGTGTGTGTTGTAGAAGAAAATGGCATGTTGTGAAATGTAGTATTGGATACATACAGGAGGGAACAGTGGGTGAGTAATATGCATGAACGTGGATAACTATAGCATAGTGGAAGTGAATCTGAGGAAAGAGAGATTGACAGCAAATTTAGATGTTCTGGATGAGGAGGATCAGTGCACAAGAGGTGCCCATACTGAACAGCTACAAGCCACCAACAGAACTGCATTATGTAAGAAAACAGAGAATTTGAAAGGAGTGGAGAAGGAGTGGATGGAGGAATTGTTAAGAAATTTGAGGATACTGCATCCACAGGCAAATGGGAGGATGGAGCATGTGCACAGAATGATTGGTAAGATAGTGGGTTACTATGTTAACTCACATGTTCAGGACTGCGATTAATATCTGGAGTATGTCATCTGCACTTACAGATCAAAAGTCCACATGAGAAGTGGTTTGTTTTCATATGAGATAGTATATAGACGGAAAATGCCATCTTCTTTTGAACTGATAGATGTAGGAAAGGGAAGACATGGGGAATCAGTGCATGAGTTAATGAAATTGGTTCAGGAGGTATGGAAATGAATGCAAAAAGCAAACAGAAGATCTTTGGAAACACAGGAGTAGGCAGTGAGACGAACAACGAGTTTGCCACAGTATAGAATGGCACAATGGGTGATGCTGTTGAGCCCATATATGCCAAAAGGGAAGACCAAGAAAGTCATCACCAGGTGTTAAGGGCCATGTCAGATAGTAGAAAATCACCTCACCTGTCAAATTTAAATTTCAATTGGCCAGAAGAATGAAAATTGCACACATTGGGCTTCTGCAGCTGTTTAAGGGTTGTCCAATGTAATTCCAGTTATTTTGAAGGGGGAAAAAAAAGAAAGAAGAAAAAGGGAGAGTGAAGGGAGGAACAGAGATATGTGATTGGTCCATAGCATGAAGTGCCATAAGTGTTGCGATCTAGAAAGTAGTAGGAAGTACGTGCAATTTTTTCTATTACCTAGTAGTTAATGACCATTCCATTTTGTTGTAATTTAGTTATGTTGTTTGAATTTATGTGTACTACAGACCTGTTATGGGCAGCAGTCTTTTGAAAAGGGAGGAAGTTTGATCGTGATCCTCGTCCTCAGTTTACTGAAAATGAGAACTTGGTGGTGGTGCATCTCATCATCCTCATCGGCATGGATGCCTTGCAGGTCCAGCACATGGATGGAGGAATAAAGTACTCAAGGAAGGAGGATGTGGTGGTGATGAATCATCAGTATATATTAAGGTTAGTATTGAATGCGTGGGAGAAGTGGAATGAAGTGAGGGGACTGGAGCAGACATTTGATTAGCATAAATGGGTTGTAAAAAGCAAAGGAGTTCTTAGCGAAGTAGCAGGGGAATATGAGAAATGCATCAGGCATATGGAATGCTACAGGAATGTATGGTACCAGTGGTGGAAGCCACACCACATGCAAGGCGAAAAAGGGGTTGCTTGAACACAGGTGGACAGTGTTTGGAAAGGCAGAGGAGAGCAATGTTAGTGAACTGAACAGCACAGTGGAAACTGTAAAGAAATTAGCAGAGGGGAGTATAGCAATAGAGGTGTGGTACATGACCCACATAGAGTTGGGGAGGGTGGGGGTGGGTGGTTCCTGAACAACATGTTAATACGTTTGTTTGTGTGGCCATCTTCCACAGCAGCTGTTAACATCCGTTATTATAAGTTATCTGTCTTGAGTTGACTGCAATGTAATCAAAAAGAATTACACCACACACACTTTGCTTTTATTTACAAAGCATCTTCTGTGGTATTCTGTAAATTGGATACACACATTTGTACATTTATTTTGTATTTTTTGAGTCTTTGAGGTTAAGAACAGCGTTTTCTTTATAAAGTTGGTCTGCAAGCTACTTACGATGTTTCTTTATGTAATCTGCTCCTTCCCCTCTTGCTAGCAGTGGTTGGTGTCGACAGGCTTCATTTCACATCTGCAGTTTTTGGCATTTTGTGTTATTTCCTATGCTGCATTATTTACAGTTGACTTACTTAATTGTTTCTCATGCATCACTGCCACAGTGTTTATGCCTAATCATTTGTTTGAGTGAGTGTTGCCAACCTATGAAACGATATTTTGTGTGTGTGTGTGTGTGGGGGGGGGGGGGGGGGGGGGGGAGGGAGAGAGAGAGAGAGAGAGAGAGAGAGAGAGAGAGAGAGAGAGAGAGAGAGAGAGAGAGAGAGGAGAGTGTTAGTGAAATTGTCTTGTATGTAGGTAGAGGAGTGGTGATTTTTTTTCCTTTCTTCTTCTTCTTCTTCCTTTTGCTTTTTGCAAGGGGGGGGGGGGTGGAATGACAGGGACGGTCTGGACAGTGATTTTGGGAGAGATCTGGGAGGAAATGGTAGTGTTAAATGGAGCCTGTGGTTATATGTGTACTTTTAATGTTATATTAAGTGGTCAATCAGTTTAAATAGTGTGTGGTTTGCCAAGTTGATCTTATCATTTATGAGTTGTTTCTTTTCTGTTATGGTTTTTTGGATGAGGTAGTTTTCTTGTAAGGTGAAGAGGTGTTTTTTGTTGTTGTTTATGCTTATGATTTCCATGTCTGCGTCTCTGGTTGTAATTTTATGTTGCTGTTAGGGTAAGTGTTCTGCAAAAGTTGAATGATTTGTCCTATATTTCCATGCTCTTACATGTTCCTTGTATCTGGTGTCAAATGTCCTCTTGATTTATTGTTTCAGTTATTGGTATATTGGAATACATATTCTCTACATCAAATGACTTGAGGGAGGCTGTGTCTGGAACTTGTATGTCTTCTATGTACTGAATCAATTGTGTGGTGCTTCTTACAATCCTGTCTTCTTGTAATTTGTAGTTTTCTGATAAGATTTTCAACATGTATGTTGGAAGTGGGAGAGTTTCTATAATTCACAATAGTTCTGATGGGGGAGATCTTTCTTGTCTAGCTTTGGTTCGGAGGGAAGGTGCACTGGGACTTGTTTGTATGAGCTTTACTTTTTGATTGTTTTGTATGTTCAATCTCTTTCAGAGTGTACCAACTGAAATGCAATACATGTGATGGAAGATACATAGGTCAAATCAGGAGGACATTTGACCAGATACAAGGAACATGTAAGAGCATGGAAGTATACGACAAATCATTCAACTTTTACAGAACACTTACCCCAACAGCAACACTACCACACATACAAAAGAATATACAGAAGAGTATTACAAGATGCAAAAAAGCCCACAATGACAGTATTATAGAAAAGGCAGAAAATAAAATTAAAGCAGCCTGGACTGTTACCAAACAGGAAACAAACAGTAATAAATTAAAAACAGTAAACATTCAAATTAAACATAATGGTGCTATTATACATAACCCAAATACACTAGCAAATACTGTAAATGAGTACTTCAGCAGTGTTGCTACCAAGCTACAGCAAAAGTTTGGCAAAAAACAGCCTGAACAAAAATTGAACTATGTGGCCAACTCAATGTTACTGTTACCGACTTCTACAGAAGAAGTAAGGATGGTTGTGAAGAATCTAAAGAATAAAACATCAGCAGGTTTAGATGAAGTGCCAGTGTGCTTACTGAAGGACTGCATTGACAGCATACAACATCCTTTGGCACACATCATAAATGAATCTTTCACTGCAGGCTGCTTCCCAGAATACTCAAAATGTGCGAAAGTCCTGCCTCTATTTAAGAACGGCGATCCAGAAAATATAGAAAACTATAGGCCCATCTCATTACTCTCATCCTTTTCCAAGGTAATAGAAAATATAATGAAAAAGAGACTAATGGATTTCCTAAACAAGTACAACCTACTGTGTAAAGAACAGTTTGGTTTCAGGCCAGGAAGAAGCACAGGTTCAGCAGTAGCTCACTTCACAAATTTTGTCTTAGAAGCACTTGACAAAGGTGAACATGTAACAGGCATATTCCTTGACCTTAGCAAAGCATTTGACACGGTAGACCACAAAATACTACTAAACAAAATGGAGGCACTAGGAATAAGGGGAACAGTAAATAATTGGATTCAATCGTACTTGGAAAATTGGGTACAGTGTGTAGAGATCTCACAAACGAAGTTCAGCAGATTGACAAAACACATTTCCAAACCGGAACATATTAACAAAGGAGTCCCTCAGGGAAGTGTGTTGGCCCAATACTCTTCCTAATATATATGTAAATGATTTTCCCCAGAGTGTCAAATACGGGGAAGCAATACTATTTGCAGATGATAGCAGCATCCTTATCAGTGATGAGTCACCAGACAAATTGAGAGACAAAGCCGAAGAAACTCTCGATCATTGATGCAAGTGGGTAGCAAGCAACAAATTAACCCTCAATATTAAAATAACAAACAGTATTAATTTCCACATAAATAAAAAACATAATAGCATAGGCCTAAAAGTTAAAGATGAACTTATAGATTGTGTCACAAACACAAAATTCCTAGGAATGCATGTTGACTCACAGCTTAACTGGACTGACCATATTGCAACACTAGAAAAGAAAATTGCTACTGCTTGCTATGCACTCCTGATAATTATGTCAGTATGTAATAGTTCATGTGCTAAGACTACATACTTTGCATATGTGCATTCAATAATTAGTTATGGCATAACCTTCTGGGGTACAAATGTGCAGAACATACAAGCAATTTTCAAGCTGCAAAAGAGGGCTGTATGAATAATAACAAAAAGCAGCAAGAGAGCTCACTGTACTGATTTATTCAAAACCATGGGAATCTTGACAGTACCATGTGAATACATCTTTCAGACTGTGATATATATAAAGAAACACATTGACCAGTACACACAAAACAGATCTATACACCAACACTGGACTAGATCCTGCCACCATTTGCATCTCATACGAAAAAAAACAAAACAAAAACCCAAAATAGTTTATTATTTAATGGAATAAAAATGTATAATAGACTTCCAGAGGAGATCAAATCTGAAACTGGAATACATGCCTTTAGGAAAGCTGCAAAAAGTTATTTAGCAGATGAATGTTACTATACTGTCAAAGACTACTGTAAATGACATGTGTTCACCTCAATTCATGCAAGAGTACCTTTGTAAATTTATATTTATTTGTAACTAAGATTGGTGTGTATTCGTTTTGTGTACAAACGATTAAGTTGCACCATAGAAATACGTACTACCAGAAGTACTATTATGTATATACTCATTCCATGTATACAGTTGACGACATCCATACAACACAAGTTGTCTACGGATGAATAAATAAATAAATAAATAAACATAAATGATCAGATCAACTTGGCAAACCACACACTATTTAAACTGATTGACCACTTAATATAACATTAAAAGTACACATATAACCACAGGCTCCATTTAACACTACATTTCCTCCCAGATCTCTCCCAAAATCACTGTCCAGACCGTCCCTGTCATTCTACCCCCCCCCCCCCCCCCCCCCCCCGGTTGCAAAAAAGAAGCAAAAGGAAGAAGAAAGGAAAAAAGAAAATCACCACTTCTCTACCTACATACAAGACAATTTCACTAACACTCTCCTCTCTCTCTCTCTCTCTCTCCCCCTCTCCTCCCCCCCCCCCCCCCCACACATACACACACAAAATATCATTTCATAGGTTGGCAACACTCACAACATGAATGTAAACAAACGATTCGGCATAAACACTGTGGCAGTGATGCATGAGAAACAATTAAGTAAGTCAACTGTAAATAGTGCAGCACAGGAAATAACGCAAAATGCCAAAAATTGCAGATGTGCAATGAAGCCTGTCAACACCAACCACTGCTAGCAAGAGGGGAAGGAGTAGATTATTGTAAAGAAACACTGTAAGTAGATTGCAGACCAAATTTATAAAGAAAACACTGTTTTTAACCTAAAAGAATCAAAAAATACAAAATAAATGTACAAACATGTGTATCCAATTTACAGAATACCATAGAAGATGCTTTGTAAATAAAAGTGAAACATGTTTGGTGCAATTCTTTTTAATTACATTGCAGTCAGGTCAAGACAGATAACCTATAATAACAGAATACATAGTTACTTTGTAAGCTGGTGCTAAAGGTGGTGAAGTACGCTAAAACATCAGAAGACATTGTGAACCAAAGTCTAGGATCCTTACAGGGATGTTTGGAAGTGCTGGATGCTAGCATTGTGTTGATAAGACTTTTGTAAGGAGTAGCTGACAGTGTATAGGATGTGCAGGGAGTAGTCATGACCCTGCAGGAAGCTTTGCATCACATCTTATGTGGGCACCTGAGTACTAATTTGTTACCGCTGGGACAGTACTTGCTGGAATCTTGTAAAGTGCAGAAAGAGCTGCCACCAGGATTTAGTTTGATAATGGAACCTGGCAAGCAAAACCAACCATTTTTCCTATCATGTAGCATTGGTGTAAGTAAAGACTGGCCAAGCACAAGTATACATTCTGGTTTAATTTAAAGTAATTGGGAAGCATGCAAAATTCCAGTGCTATACAATTCATCCACACCCAGTAAAGTGGGGGCTTTACGGAAGTTTGTGGAAGCAACGGTTGAGGAGATGTTGCTAATCTTGGCAGATAGAGGCAGGGAAGAATTTCAAAATTGCCTTGGAGAAAGAGTGCATGTGTGGTGCAGTTGTATCTAGCCAGGCAGAAGGAGATACACTGCCTAAAGGATATAATAAAACTCAAGCTGGGTCTACAGTGAGTCATGTTGCTTTGTGTTTGCTCCACCTACAAAAGTCTGGTGGTGGTAGTAGCAAGCTATTATGAGCAGGGTGGATTCAGGAAGCTAGACACACAGAACTTGGAATAAGTGGAATACTGATTAAGGGGACCGTTTGCAACATAACAGGACCAACTTTCCATCTGCCACCATCAATTTCACAGGTCACACAATTGAACATAACCCAGCCACAGCTGTACTGGCTGGAGGCAATGTTACGATTTTTGCAAAAAAAAAAAGTGAAACAGGTGTGCATCTCAGATGAGCAGCTGATGCAGCATGTCACATGTTACAGAGAGGGACAGCAGCAGGGGACAGTCCTTCTGAGTGGCATCTTACCGAGGGTCATAGTGTGGTTGTGGCCCTGGACCTGTTATATGTTGCATTCATTTTTATGAGTCAGCAAACAAAAGGAACAATCAGTGGTACAAATCCCAATGAACTGAATACCACGAAAGTGAGAAGGTAAGTGAACTCCAGAATTCTCAGTGTCTGGTGCTTAAGTAACAGTGTAACATTAGGATTCATGTGCTTGTGGGTGAGGCAAAATGCCTGAAGTAACATGAAATAATATATGTTATTATGAACACTTGTAGAAGATGTGTAATAAATTAGACTGTGCTTAAAAGAAACCAATGTAACTGAGGAGTATGTTACAGCAGTTTAAGATTGTCTCAGGGACCAGGTCTTCCCATGGGGGAAAATAATGTAGTGATATCACCACATAAGATAGTTTTAGTGTGAAGTTGCAGCAGTGGTTTGCACCTGTACCAGTAAGTCAGGCACAGGCTTGTTAATAATAACTTTGTGCAACATGAAATAGCAAAGTATGTCACGCTGACATGGGCACAAGAGTTGCCGAAACGGCGTGCTCAGTGAGACAGCAAGTAACTCTTGTTGCAAGCCACGACTGAAACCAGTGCACTGATGCCAATCTAATTTGTGTCAGTATGTGACTTGAACAGGTGCATTTGCAAAACCACATACACTGCCGAATATAAAAAAGGGGGCAGTCAAGTAATACCAGTCAGTGTCTTTAGTGTCACAGCTCTCTTGGATGACAGTGCTGTGCTACATGGGTGACTACATGAAGCTTCCAATGGAGGACCACAGTTCCAGTCTGTGGTATGGTCATTGTTTGACCCTTTGAGTACACAAGGGACTTGGAGACAGCCAGTTGTGGACCAGACCAGGCCTTCCAGCAGCGTGGTCTACTCCTGTCCAAAGGCAGTGCGGGGTCGCATCGCAGCTCCTGCAGAGAACTTCCTCCCAGTGGCATCCACTTTACAGTCATGCAGAGCAGGTTGGCATGGCGTGAGTGCCACTTATCACCAGATGATGGCGTGCAGCCGTAGTTGAAGACTTCACTGCTGGAGCAGCATACCTCACCATGGCTGTCACAACTGGGCCATGGAGAATATGGCTGCATCCTCAGCAAAGCAGTATGACCAAACCACTGAGTGATTGGAATTTGATGTGAGGAGGAGGGCAGACACCTGTACCAACTGAGGCAAAGGAAAATAAAAATGTTTACCGATTGCTGCAGTGTCACACACACACACACACACACACACACACACACACACACACACACACACACACACACGACCACTCTCTCTCACCACAGACTATGAGAAATGGTGCATGGTGGGAAAAGCAATCTGGGTGGTGGGGACAAAGAGGAGGCTGGGATGTGAAAGGGGGGGGGGGGGGGGGGAGAGCTAGCAGTGTAGGGGTGTAGAGGATAGTAAAGTAGGGACGTGATGGGAACAGGGTAGGGCAGCTAGGTGCAGTCTGGTGGTTAGAAAGGGGGGCGAGGAGAGCAGAAAAGGAGAGAAGTAGAGGAGGGGGTTGGGGTGGAAAGAGAGAGAGAGAGAGAGAGAGAGAGAGAGAGAGAGACAGTGTGTGGTGTGTGTGTGTGAGAGAGAGAGAGAGAGAGAGAGAGAGAGAGAACATCTTTGAACAGAATTTCACTAGAAATATATTTTGTCATAATAGTTGGTACATTAGTGAAATAGAAGGCATTGAAGTGAAGAATGTTGTGTTGGGCAGCATGCTCAGCAACTCAGTCATCCAACTGTCTCTTTTGTTGGTGGCCATTGATGAGGACAGACAACTTGTTGGCTGTCATGCCAATGCAGCACAGAGGTTGCAGCTTATGTGGGCATGACAACCAACAAGCTAACTCTCCAGGTGAATAGCCACCAACAGACCGTGGCAAAAAGACAGCTGGACCACCAAGTTGATGAGAATGTTGCCCAACACAACCTTATTCACTTCAATGACTGCATCACAGCCTACACCATCTGGTTCCCTACTACCAACACCAGTTTTTCTGAACTCCACAAGAAGGAACTCTCCCTCAATATATCCACATTCCCATAAAACCCCCCTGGCCTCAAATTTTATTAGTCCCTGTCCTTCTTCCACCTATCCCTCCCCTGCTCTCACTTCAGCACTACAAAGCCTTCTGTTCCACTAACACAGCCCCAACACTCTCTCTCTCTCTCTCTCTCTCTCTCTCTCTCTCTCTCTCTCTTTCTTTCTCTTTCTGGAGGACATGGACAGGGACTGCAGACAAGTGCTAGGTGAGAATGTGAGTCAGCCGGAAGGTGTGCCAAGATAGTCCATTTATGATGAACACTGTGTCTGAGTGGTGCCGTGGTTAACCCAACTGCCTAGTAAGGAAAGATTTTGGGTTTGGGTCCCAGCCTGGCACTTATTTTCACTCACTGCTGCTGATCCCACATAAA